>NC_090923.1:1387451105-1387751622 GCF_040938575.1 Ambystoma mexicanum | reverse complement strand
GGAGGTTTGAATTAAAGGATGTGTGCATAACTCTGTGTTGTTCTCATGCACCTCACAGGTTGGCGCATATGGGATCGATGTTGCTCACGATGCCATTGAATTGTCCCATCACGTTTCTTCCGCACCGCTGCAGCGGTCTAGTCTTTTCCAACATGGCAGCTGCCAGGAGGTTGTTATTCCCCTCGCTCCCGGTGGTTGGCGCATTGCAACCCTTTGACTAGGCTTTCTCTTTGGGTCTTTATGCTGTCTCCTCTTTGTGCTCTGCTGAGCCTTTCTGTTCTTGCTCTCCCTCGCCGCCTACCGAGGCACCTTTCTCTCCTGCGCTCTCCTTAGCTCCAGTCTCCCTGGGGCCTCGCTAGAGCGCTCTATCTCATTTTCTCCCTGCTTCTTCCCTTCTCTGGCTTCCTTCCCTGGCCTCTGCTCCCTCCCTCTGGTTTGCTGGCCATCTGCTGGGGTTCCCCCCTCCTCCCTGCTTACCTCAGAGTTTCACGGAATCGCTGGATGCTCCGGCTCATTCCATACTTCAGGGTTTACCCGCGGGACGTGCTCTCGCTTCCACTGGGTTCTACCTGTTAATGGTTTCCCCTCCTTGTCCTTCCGGCCTGGGATCCATTCTCTTCCTCGAGGGACCTGATCCCTGGATTCTGTCTTCTTCATCTTCCTGGACCACGGGTTGTTATCATCCCAGATACCTGCAAAGGATATAGCCAACTGGCAGAGGATACACACCTCCTGCAAAGGAACGTGGGTTTTTTTTGTGCCACGTTTGGCTTTTTCCCCTATTTGGCTGTCTCAGGAGTGAGGCCAGTGGCCTGCTTGCCAATCAAGCAACCACTATGGCGTCTTACAGAAGCATACCTTATCTACATAAAAAAAGGCTATCTGACCCGGGAAGGAAGAAGACAGCTTGACAAGAGACCAGCAGTTCAGGTGAGGAGGTGGGGGAGTTCACGGACTCAGAAGAGGAAACCTGCAAGTTTGACAGTTGTCTCCTCCTTGTCTTGGTACTTGACTGATGTTTGTTTGCATTTATAATAATATAAGACTGATATGTGTTTATCTCACCCAAATGAGGATGTGTCCTCCTAGTTGTTCTCTTCCTCGTCCCAGTGTTGAGGTAGTATTTTTGGGGCATATTTTGGAGGGAAGAAAAGGGAAAGTGCTGACAACAGCCTACAAAGGCTTGAGGGATAGAATGTTCATTCTGGAAAGGGAATGGAGATACCATGTCTCACCTAAGGACGTCCTCTCCACAATCCCCAAGTTCCCACCACCTAGTATTGCAAAACTGTCTGTCCTCTGCATTCCTTTGCAGGGTGGGTTGTATTTTGTAGTGTGCTAGAACTGTCAGTTGTGATAATAATAAAGTAGATATTTTTATACAGCCATGGCTGGACAGTCCCTTTTATCATTGGGTAATAATTGCATTTTCACTGTGTTGCAACTAACCAACGATCCATGACCTTGCAGAGATAAGCCTGCCATTCTGTCCACGTTACCAAAATTGGACAAGGAGGTTTATAATTGACTTGTGTTTCCAATCTGTTCAGATCCCTTCTGGAATACTAGAGGTGTGGGGCTGATTGATGGTTTAGACACCGATATTCATCCCTGGACCACTGGTGCCCCAGAAGTTGATTTGTCACAGTGGTCATGGAGACAGCCAGCAGATTCAGTGTGATGGGTCAGTTGGGGGATCACCAACTTCGCTAGGAGTTTGCCCAGGAAAGGGGTGATGGAGATAGGGTGATAGTTAGCCGTGCAGGAAGGGCCAGCAGATTCCTTTTTTAGGAGAGGGTGCACTAGGGAGTGCTTGTGGGGTTGTGGGAAAAAGCCAGTGGCAAAGGAATGGGACAAAGGAATGGGACAAGGGAATGGTTACAAATGTCAGCCAAGACAGGGGTGAGAGAGTGAATGTTGTCCTTGATAGTTCTGCAAGAGCAGGGGAGCACCTGTTTGGAGGAGACTTTCATAGAACGGACTACTCTAAAGACCTATCTCCCGGTGCAATGGGAGAGGAGGAGAGTATGGGGAGGGCTAGAGTGGGGCCAAGGGAGGCAAGATTGGAGGGGCCGTGGGAAGGGGAGTAGGGGATAGTGAGGACAGGATGTCCTGAGTTTTGGCGGAGAAGTGGGAGGCCAGTGCTTTTCAGAGGGCCTGGGAGGGAAGAGGAGACTGCAGTAGGATTGGCAAGCTCATTGCAGATTTTGAAAAGTTCAGCCTTGTTATTAGTGGCCCCAGAAATGCGGGCTTGGACATGAGCCCTCTTCTTAGAGCAGACAGAGAATCGATATTGCCTTTGGAGCAGGCAGCAAGCCAGTTGGTCAGAGGATGTGCTTGAAGCCTGCCACTTCTGCTCAGCAACTCTGTACTTGCGCTTCAGAGCGGCCAAGTCAGAGTCCTATAAAGAGTCGCACGTGGAGGCAGGCTTCAATAAGATCTTCATGACAGGGGCAAGGATGTCCAGAGTGTTGGAGATGGAGAGATGGAGGTTTCATTGTCCTTCTCCCAACTCTCTGCTGGATTGTCAACTAGATCCACACTACACTCATGGCTTCCTCCAAACACCCGCAGACTACCTTTCCCCTCACAGGTTTTTATATCCTGCTACTCTCTCCCCAGATTATAGGCGTCATCCAAGTGTTTGCACCTCTTTTTTTTATGATTCTCTGCAGTGAATTGGCCTAAATCACAGGTGTTGTAGAAGTTTTTCGGATCACTTTGTTGATCCATGTGGTGGTCCTTTGACCATTGGTGGGGAACAAGTGGGGGTGAATAGCGGCCCCCTCCCTCCTAACCCTGGGCATATCACTCACTCACTCTGGGAGCTACCCAGCTTCCTGAACCCTCCAACTAGAAGTCACTAAAACAAGTCCGGGAACTTCATCACAACTGGTGAACAGTGTGAGACTTTGTAAAGAACAGTTTGCTAAATGTCCTTTCATATGCTAGATACCCAGCCCGTTTGTGAAGATTTAAACATGCCCTGCTGTGCCCTTGACATGCCTCAATAAATAACAGCCGAAGTAAGAGAGTCATTGAAATAAAGTGATAAAAGCAATTGTCGGCCATTTGGTTTAGCACCTGTTATGGTGGCTCTGAGGCTGTCAGGAGGAGGGAGGTAAAAAACCTCTGCCTGTGATGCAGTTTCTGTTGAGTGCTGGATTCTTCCATTTCACAAAACTTGGAATCAAAGGGGGCTTTGCCTCAGCGAAACAGCAGAGGTAACAGCCTTTTCACCCTTTATCCAGATGAGGAGGCAATGGCCAGCACTGAATCTAATAGGGGTGGGTGTAATGTATCTCTTGCAAGGAGGCCATTGTTTCCTCTCGGGATATTTTGCATTTCCGGGTTTCTGCACCCTGTGAAGTCCCAAGATGTCTGGACCTCTGTGGGTTTCTCATAGTCCTCAGAGAGAGCCTCAATGCAGTCTTTCAACACCTAATAGCCACTGCCAGTTCCAAGTGCAGCTTGCAGACCCAAAAGGCCCTTGGAGCACATCAAGAGGCTCCCCTTAGCTCCAGAACTGTGTTCCAGTTGACACCGGACTGTGAGCCCACCCCTGCCCCCCTAACCAACTGAAACCACTGTTGGAGAGGCCAGTTGGTTCCCCTGGGGCCCAAATATCGCTGCTGCACCCAAGTAAGCCCATCTCTTCCTGGGCCAAATACTCCTTGTGGAGATCAGGGCTTCACGTCTGATCCAGTTTCCGGTTTGCTCCTTTCCCCTGTGCTTGGGAAGTGTCCAGTGGCCCCTGGCTTCCAACTCTCTGTGTCACACCACATCCCTGCGCCCCAGAAGGTGCCACCAGTGATCATGGGTGATCTATCAACAGCTGATGGCTGAACCCACTTCCAGCGCCCACTGTCATGTAGGCGTGGCCTATGATTGGGACGGCCCTTTTCTCTCACCTCACAGCTATTCTTTAGCCACTGCCTGCTGCTAAAGCACTGCTATTCATCTAGGGTGAAAGGTCAAACCGCAGGCATCTTGGGCAAAGTGACCGTTAAACTTTGTTTTACAGTCTTGGGGCTTACCAGAGTTTCTGGGAAAACGCGGCCATTTGAAGACATTGGGGGCAGCATAAATCCAGATTCCTGGTATATTTCATTTTGAAGCCGCACTCTTGCATTTTGTCACACTAAAAAACCAAATGAAATAAGACTTATAAAATACATTCAGTCAGTGATAGAGGGAGAGCTGGATGCCGGCAACGCCCTTACCCCTCCACCCCCTGGCCCCCCAACTCCCCGCCTCCCCTCATTAACCCACCAACTTGGACAGGTGCCCACCAACTCCCTGGATGTGATTTGAACTCTGAGAAAAGGTCAAATCGTTAGGAAAGTAAGGAAATGCAAAAATCCATTTTAAAAACGAAGCGGCTAGAGTAAAACAGTATGCAGTGGTACATTTGCGGCAAAAATGTCGCCTGTGCAAAAATGCTGTGGTTTGACCCGGTAAAGGTGTACCCCCTTATACCGGAGGTGTCCCCTGTGTGGTGTCACGTGACCCGTCAGTCCGGGGCACGTGACGAGAAGGAAATAAAGGAATCACCGGAACTGGCGTCAGCGCGCCAGTCCGGGTTTATGCACCTCAGCGAGTGGTCGTGTCTTCCTTGCCGCGCTGCGGCCGCCGCGCTGCGCACTGGGGTAGGCCTCTGTCAGGGCCCGCTCCATGATCCCGCCGCCGCCTGCATCACCGGTGGCAGCCAACATCACACTGGCGACGAGGCCGTGGAAGAAACCACGTGAGACCGCGCGTCCCTCCCTCCTGTACGCAGAGCCGCGCGGTCATCCGGTTGCCGTGCCTCGCACGCAGAAACAGTGCCGATCCTTCTGCGAGGCCACGGACAGCCACAACCAACGCTGACACTCCATCAAGTAACGTCCTGCCCACGTGTCGGCCACTACAACGTCGGCAGCTCCTGAACATTCCATGACGCCGCGTATTAACACGCGCACCAGCAGTGAGGGAACCCCGCCTCACACACACAAACAACGTGCAGGACTCCTGACTCCTGTGCCTGGTGGCCGCACAAACAACAGGAACCTACGTTCACCACCCAGCCATCACGACCTAGAGACCGGTGAGTGAAACAACCACCCCATCCAGTGAGGCCGCGCAGGGACACGCTCTTCCACTAGGCCCCATTCTACCTAGTGAGAAGTTCACTGCCCCAACAACATGTCGAGCTCCGAAAGCAGCCCTGTAAGAACCAACACCGGCTCCTCCATCCGAAAGAGCTTCACCACAGACCACCCGGACCCAGCACTCACAACGCTCATGCCACCATTTGACCCATTTACCACAGGGGCTGCCATCAGATGGGAAATATGGCTGAAACAATTTGAAATGCACCTTGACGCCAGGGACATCACCATAGCGAGAAAGAAGCGCATGTTTCTCCTACTCAATGTCGGAGCGGCCACCCTACGCCTCTTCAACGCTACCCCTGATCGCGGAGACCACAACAACTATGACGCAGCCAAAGCAATTCTCACGAAAATGTTCGAACCTGACCTCAACCCTGATTATGAACGCTTCCATTTTTGCATGGCCAGACAGCGTGAGAAGGAAACAGTAGACAAATTTCACGCTCGCCTTCGCGAGATGGCAGTTGGCTGCGAGTTCCCGGATGAAGAGTTCGCAATCCGCCTCCAAATAATCAACGGCATATCCTCTGAAAAGCTGAGAAGAGCAATACTCTCGGAAAGGAACATACGGCTATCCCGCATTCTAGAAATGGCGCGCCTTCGCGCGCAAACTGAAGACCAGGTAGCAGTGATTGAAGCAGCGATCCAAAGGCTCCCGTTAGACAACTCCAAGCCATCAGAAGAGGTAGCAGCTGTATCTACACATCAAAACACTCGCATGAAGCACAACCAAAAAACACAGATGCCGCAAGAACGGAATAAATCCTGCAAATGGTGCGGTGGCCCGTGGCACAAAGGAGAATCCTGCCCGGCATGGGGATCCATGTGCAGGAAATGCAACCGCCTCAATCACTATGCAGCGGTCTGCATGAACCCGCCAAACCGTAGCGACAGAGAAACGGCGTCACGACCTCAACCTGAGCGACGGAAAAAGTTCGCCCCGAGGGAATATTCACACCAACAAGACCGGAAAGGTAAAGCCAGAGCTGTCGACCACTCTCAAAGGTCCCCAGACACGAGCGACAGCGACGACAGCGACGACAGTGTATCCCCTAAGAGAAAAGAGAGACGGAAGAAAGGAGGCAAACGGATACACCGAGTACACCTTATAACGGCCGTCGAACCACACCGATCACGACGAATAAAGAGACCATCGTGTACCGTCATCGCCAACGGCGAACCACTGAAAGTAGTCATCGACACTGGCGCAACAGTGAACGTGATGCCAGCGACTGCGTTCAGCAAGCTTTGCCCGAAACCCACGCTCCACAAGAGGAAAGTCAGACTATACGCGTATGGATGTAAGAGACCCTTACCTGTACAAGGGTCTTTCAAGTCTGATTTCGCCCACAATAACACTAGCTGCAGGGCGCACATCTATGTAGTGGATGCTGGCTGTGAAACACTGCTCAGCTGCAAGACTGCAGAGAAACTGAAGCTAATTCATTTTGCATTTAGCCTCCAACACAACGAACTTGACGATCTACTACAGCGACACAAGAAACTGTTCCAAGGAATCGGGTGTCTAAAAGGCCGCACTATCAAACTCCACATAGACCCCACGATTGAGCCGAAAGCAGCACGGCACCGGCGGATACCATTCCATCTGCGTGAGGCCGTAGAGGAAGAACTAACCAAACTCGAAGAAGCAGGGATAATCGAAAAAACATCAGGTCCTACCCCGTGGGTTTCTCCAATGGTGGTGGCCCAAAAACCGAAACAGCCCAATGCCGTGAGAATTTGTATAGATATGAGGCGCCCCAACGCGGCGATCGGAAGAGAACGCCACATCACCCCAACGATAGATGAGCTCATTGTAGATCTCACGGGAGCGACCATCTTCAGCAAACTAGACCTAAGATCGGGCTATCACCAGCTCAAACTAGCCAGAGACTCAAGGTACATCACCACATTCTCCTCTCACCTTGGGCTAATGAGGTACAAGCGACTTAATTTTGGAATATCGTCGGCAGCCAAGGTTTTACAGCACGAAATCCGCCAGGTCATCACAGGCCTAGATGGCACCACGAATATCAGCGACGACATTCTCGTGTACGCCTCAGACGAGAAAGAGCACCACAAACGCCTGGCAGCAGTCCTAAGCAGGCTAGAAACAGCAGGCCTAACGCTGAATGCAGAGAAATGCGAATTCGCAAAAGAAGAACCATGCTTCTTTGGATATATTTTCAGTGCCAAAGGCGTATCCCCTGACCCATCAAAGGTAAACGACATTAAGAACACCAAAGCACCTCAATCAGCCACGGAGGTGAGAAGCTTTATGGGGATGGCGACATACTGTGCGCGTTTCATTCCAGACCTTGCTAACATCGCAAGCCCACTACGTGAACTGACCAAAAAAGACCAGAAGTGGGAGTGGACATCGATCCACCAACAAGCTTTCCAGCACATCAAGGACACATTGTCAGCATCAACAACCATGGCCTTCTTCAACGTAGACAGGCACACCGAACTACTGGTAGATGCCAGCCCAGTAGGCCTAGGGGCTGTCCTAACCCAAACGGACAACAAGGGTAATGTGTTCCCTATTGCGTTTGCCAGTCGGGCGCTCACCAAACCAGAGCAAAACTATGCTCACATTGAGAAGGAAGCCCTTGCCATCCTGTGGGGATGTCGTCATTTCAAGGTATACCTGCTCGGAAAACAAGCAAAAGTTTACTCCGATCATAAGCCACTGATCCCGATATTCCGAGGCTCTGCTCCCCACCACCCGGCACGCATTGAGAAATGGATGCTGCAGCTACAGCCCTATAACATAGAGGTTGACTACCGCCCAGGGACAGACAACCCAGCAGACTACTTGTCCCGCCACCCGAGACCTGCCACCAGAGGAGAACAACATCACTCGAAAGAAACGGACGAACACGTATGCCACGTGGTTGCCTGCGCCCGACCACGCGCCCTCACCATAAAGGAAATAGCCGATGAAACAGAAGCAGACACCATCCTGCAACACACTACAACCGCCATCCAATCAGGCAACTGGAAGACATACCTCACATCCATAGCCCAGCGCACCACATCAGCCCAAACCAAACTCCGGGCACTGTTCGGGATACGACACAAACTCTCTGTTGCTCCTGAAGGAGTGATCCTCAAAGGTCACCGCATCGTATTACCCGAGTCATTAGAGGTGAGAGCCCTACGGTTAGCCCACAGCGGCCACCAAGGCATCGTCAAGACCACTGCATACCTCAAATCTAGAATGTGGATGCCCAACATGCAACAAAGGGTAATGGAGCTGGTGGAATCATGTGCCGCGTGCCAAGCATCCAGGAGACCGGAGAACCCGGAACCCATCAGCAGCGCTCCAAGAAGCAGCAAACGGTGGGATGCAGTCAGCATGGATCACTGCACAATCGCAGGCGAGGGATACCTACTCGTAGTAATCGACGAGTTCAGCAGATACCCAGAGGTGGAGCACGTCGCATCCACAAACGCAGAGACCACGATCCTCACGCTGGAGAAGATATTCGCGACACACGGAATTCCGAGAAAGGTGAAGAGTGACAACGGCCCATCTTTCACCAGCCAAGAACTGCACGAATTCTTCAAAGAAGTGAACGTCAAACACCAGCGCATCACCGCCAGATGGCCCCAGGCGAATGGCGACGCAGAAAGATTTATGGGGTCGCTGAACAAAATCATTCGCATCGCCAAAGGAAAAGGACACCCATGGCTGAAAGCTGTCTATCGATTCCTAAGAACACACAGACAAACCCCTCATTCATCCACCGGGGTCAGCCCTGCCGCCCTCATGCTCGGGGTACCGATACAGGCAGAGCTCCCCATACACCCTCGATGGGTAGCTCCTGAACCGGACATCCCAGCCATAGAAGAAACGCGACTGAGGCGGAACGAACAAGAAAGCACTGCCCGGCGAGCCCGCCACAGAGAACTAAGACCAGGTGATACAGTGATTGTCAGAAACTGAGAAACACCCAAGAAGATGTCCCTTAACTTTGAGCCGCAACCATGGACAGTTAGCGCGACAAACCACAGCATGGTCACCGCCACACGAGGAAACAAGACCGTGACAAGAAATGTGTCGCATTTCAGGAAAGTACCAGCTGAATTGTGGGAAGAACAACTAGTATCTCCAAGGAGCGAGGCGACAGCACCACTCACGCCCCAGAACCACACACTGTCAAGAGCCCGCGCCACAACACCCACCTCTGAGACACCGCTCCAGCAAGAGGACCCAGCCACGCTGGCAGTCCCGAGAACAGACACACCGGAGAGAAGCAGCACTCGGTACCTTCTAAGAGAAAGACCCAGACCGTCATCCCGTCTTCAGGGATACGTGGTGGACGGAATATACAGGAAACCCCGCCAAGACAGACTCTAAGACAGCAGAGCTAATAATATTTTGCCAAATTCATGTATGTTAAACAGTTGATTGAACACCTCCAAGTTGGGGAGGAATGTGGTGTCACGTGACCCGTCAGTCCGGGGCACGCGACGAGAAGGAAATAAAGGAATCACCGGAACTGGCGTCAGCGCGCCAGTCCGGGTTTATGCACCTCAGCGAGTGGTCGTGTCTTCCTTGCCGCGCTGCGCCCGCCGCGCTGCGCACTGGGGTAGGCCTCTGTCAGGGCCCGCTCCATGATCCCGCCGCCGCCTGCATCACCGGTGGCAGCCAACATCACACCCTGCTTCCCTTAAATGGTATAATGGCCTGGGGGTTGCGGGAGTGTCCCCCGCATCCTTTACATGGATTGCAGCGGCAAAACCACAGCCTTTTTGCCACAATATTTTGCGTCCACGGCCATTTTTGCCGCAAATTTATCACATGGAACCGAGTAAAACCTCCTATGTTATCCTAGCTATATTGCCCAGTGGAAGGGGTTAGGATTGTTGGGGGAGGGGCGTGGGGGGTCAAGTAGACTACATTCTAGGTGTGTACAGACTTTTTAACTGTTCAGTAATGTATTGCGTTACTGGCAACCGGGGGTGTCTGTACCCAGCTTTTGAAAACCACTTATAAAACAAGTAAGAGACTGCTTTTTATATAGTGCAGTGTGTGAAACTGATTGCCACCGGGCTCTTCAGTCAGAGTTTAAGAGGTGGGCGGCTCACTAAACAAATGCCACTTCCCAATTAGCTACATCCAATATTATTTTTCACGTAGTGCCCTGTTTTTTTCTTGCAGACGACCTATACTCGAATAAGCGCCAAGGGTTTTCTATGGCACAGGGTCTTATTTGCCATGGGCATGCCCCTTTAAGGGCCGGGAATACACGTGTATACTCTCTACAGCGTGCGTGGGGAGGAGGAACACTCAGCTCCGTGTCACTGTGTTTCCTCAGTGTGAGGAGTGTATAACGCAGAGCAGAATAATTATGGGCTGTGAAGAGAACAAATTAGGTACTATCGATAGACAGGCTTTTCTTTCTCCGCCCCCTTGCATTCCATTTAGCTTGAAAGGCGAGGGTGCCCAGCTTTGACTGGGCAGCGCCCACCAATATGCTACCCTAATTTTGAAGCATAGATGTTGTGTTTGCAGGGGCGTCTGTCCTTTCTGCAATTGTTTATCGTGTGCCCTGCTCGTGAATTTTAAGTGCCGGCGAATGAATTGGCCAGATGCGACAGAAGGCACGGTGCCAGCATGTTGAGCTTTCTGACATGCCAGGCGGCGTCGGATGCAAAGAGGGCCCCACTTTATCGGAGAGCATGGCCGATAGCCCAGCCTGGCGAGCAGTACACTGGCCTGCCAGGCCGTGGGCTGGGTTGCTCCCAGACGCCCCCGCATGCAGGGGAGAGAAATTCCAAGACGTTACTTACTTTTTGTGTTATTTGTGTGTTCATTTGGATGTTTTCTGTAAGGGCTACGTGTCACCTTTACATCAATTCAGTAAACTCTCAGACACTCTTACCACTTAGTAACATACAGAGGAATTACGAATTGGGCTTGCACAGGGCATTTACAGCAAAGCCATCACTGCACGATATCGCGTATCCGCCCCATGCAGTCCTTTCAATGCATATCTTACTGTAAATAGCCCATGATATTCCAATGCATAACTAGCTAGTGTTTTAATAAAAGCGGCATTTCAAACGCCTGTTTTTACTGTTGCCACCAAACTCATAATGAGTTCTTTAGATGAAAAGATATGTTCGCAAATCATATTGAAAATGATTTCCTTTAACGAGTGTCAATAAATATCGGACCTTACATGAACCTTGAATATTCTGCATCCAGTCTTTTCACCACGCAACTCGCAGTAATTATTTTTTACTGACCTTTTTTATCCAATTTTTTTTCACTGCTGGGGGCAAGTTTGGGTGAGGGGGGAGGTAGGGGTGCAGTAGGGGCTGTGGAGGGTTCCCCCCCTGCACGGTACGGTCTGCTGTGCTCTTAAATGCGCAGGTGCGGGCCATGCTCCAGTGACAATGTTCGGCGGATGTGATGGATGGGAAAAGGAAACAATGGAAGTCCTTGCACTCCAAGAGTGTGGAGGATTTGGTGGTGTATAAAAAGGCCAACATGTAATCAGGTCACATAAAAGAGATTATAGGAGGGAATATTGCATTACTCTTTCTGGGGATACGAGTATGGCGCAGCTATGGGTGCGATTTAAACATATGTCGGGTCGGGCAAGACAGAGTTATCAGATCCCGCTCATCCCTATAGTCTGAATTGGTCGATGATTGTAGTAAAGCAAATACTTTAGATTCACATTTTGCAGGTGTGCGTAGTACGTGTAATTATCCCCCGACAGCGAGACAAGAGATGACAAATTTCATGATTGCTGCGAATGGGAATGTGTTGGAGAAAGTGGAGGCGTGGGCGCACTGTATGGACGAGCCTTACTCTAAGTGGGAGTTACGGAAAGCCTTGAAGTGGAGTAGGGACGCTAGCCCAGGAGATGATGGTGTGTGATATGTCCTCCTGCAGAAGTTACCGGATAACTACTTGGAAGTAGTGTTGAGACTGTATAATATGGTGTGGGTAAGTGGGACGATGCTGCTTGGGTGGAAGAGGGCTATCATCCTCCCAATTTCGAAACCAAAGGAAACAGCCAATTCCATAGCTCTGACGTCCATCTTATGCAAAGTAATGGAGAAAATGGTATGTGAAAGACTTGTCTACTTTCTGGAGTTAGAGAGTAAACTGAGTGTGTTCCAGCATGCATTTCGGAAACATAGGTCAGTTATGGATGCCGTGATTGCTCTGACGTTGGATACTGAAGAAGCCTTGAGCTGTGGAGAAATGGTGGGCGCAATCTTCATAACATGGAGAAGACTTATGATAGGTTGTGGAGAGGAGGGCTGCTCTACAGGATTACCATTAAATGATCGAATGGAGAAATTACACATTTTAATGCGGGGGAGAACCCCACACTCTCTGGGGGGAGTCCCCCACCCTCTCTGTCACTACCATAACTATTACCCTTACCCCACACCTATATTTTAGTAAAATGTCAGTAAAATTCAGTCATTTTTCCATTTATTATTTTAAGTTCGATCATTTCTACAGATACCTGCTCTACGCATTGCAGGAGAAAGTTGTTCAAGGGAAATTATTTTCCTGGGTGAAGAATGTTTCGTAAAATAGTGTTTCGTGTGAAAGTGAGGGATACGTTATCCCAGGAATATCTGATGGAGAATGGGACTCCTCATGGCAGTGTTATTTGTCCTGTCCTCTTTAATCTAGCGGTGGATGGTCTGATAGGAGAGATCCAGGAATGTGGATGTAAAGTTGGGTTCTATGCAGATGATGGGGTGCCATGGGTGAGAAACAAGTGAGGTGTTAGCATTCAGGAGAAGTTGCAAATGACATTGGATGTCATAGAAGGATGGTATGTGAGGGGCCTTATGATGTGTAACTCCAAATCAGTTTGTATGCTGATTCATAGATGTAGAACAGGGGTAAGTCAACAGGAGTAAGTCTAGACCGTAGACTGCGTGGATTGTGCTGGAACAAGTGATGGAATTTAGGTACTTGGGAGTGTATCTGGACGAGTTATTGCATTGGAACGCACAGGTGGACTGGACAGTAGCGAAATGTAAAGGGTGCCTAAATCTGCTAAGTGTAGTGTCGGGGCCGGAGAGGGGGGGATCACAAAAGAGCATGAGATTGCTTTATATAGGAATGGTCAGGAGTGTGTTGTAGTATGGGGTTCAGCTGCAGCCTAGCTACAGCAAAACTCAGCTTGGTTCGCTGGATAGAGTCCAGGCAAGAACATTGAGAATTGTGACAGCACAGTAACGTCTCCACCTACTGAAGCCGTGCAGGTGTTGGCAAGGGTTTTGCCCTTGGACCTGAGAAGATTGGAATTTTGTGTTAAATATTGGTTGAATGACCACTCCTTCAGTGAATGGCACCCAGTAATAAAGTGCCTGGAGGTTAACTGGATGCATGTGTACCAAGGTGAAAGCTGGGAGAGAAATGGGGGGACGCTTAGGTTTCATGCTGATAGGTTAGCGAAGCGTCTCGGGGTGGAGGCACTACGGATCGTGGAGAATGTCGACAGAGTGCTGTTTACCATATGAATGTTGCACAAACCAAAGATCTGTCTAGAATTGGCGATGGTAGTGGTGAAAAAGAATGGTGATAGAGGGGAAATCAAAAAATTGTTGCTTGGGTATGTGGGGGGTAAAGTAGGTGCACAAGTGTATAGCGATGGATCTAGGGACCCCGACAGGCACAAAGTAGGAATACTATTTTAAGGAGGAAGAGGAGTTTAAGATGGATGGCGTGGCTAACAGATAATGGAGGTCATTACAACCCCGGCGTTAAGGGTTAACAACGGCGTTAACCCTTAACGCCGGATTCCCACTTTAACGCCTGCTTTTGGCAGGTGTTAAAGTCCATGGCGCTAACTCTCCATGGTGCTAATTACGCCGCCGTAATTTACGGTGGCGTAATTAGCGCCTTCCCCACTCCCATTATGCCCTATGGGGCAAAAATGGGAATGGGGAAGGGAAAATGGGAAATGGGGATTTACCGCCCCACTCACCTTGGAATGGGGCGGTATATCCGCCATCCACCATGGTGTAAACATAGTTTACACCATGGTGGTAAAGTTGGTGCACTTAGCACCAAGGTTGTAATGACCGCCAATGTTTCCATATGCACTGCAGAGTTGATGGCAGTGAGTATGGCAGTGGTTAGAGCTATGGAGAAACGGCTGGTAAAAGTTGTGGTATTTGTGGACTCGCAGAGTGTGTCACAAGCTATAAAGGAATGGAACGGCAATAGAAAAGATATAGTGTTGCGTATTAGTTGGCATGGACCCTCAGTCATTGTGGGATATTTGGTAACACATTTGTGGACATGGCTGCGTATGAGGCCACGACCAGGCAGGTAGTGGATATAGAGATCCCATTAAGTGTGTCTGAGGTTCAGGTGGCTGTGAATGTCGGAGTTAAGGAAGAATGGCAAAGCAGATGGGATACAAGCAGGAAGGGGAGGCACGTGTACGCGGTGCAAAGGAAGGTTTAGTGTAAGAGGTGTAGGGTGAATGCAAAGTTGGCACGCAGAGAGAAAAATATCTTGAATCGGCTAAAGGTAGCACATGCTGGTTTGAAAGGATGGAAGTTTAAGATAGGTAGAGTCACTTCTCCGAATTGTGAGGCATGCAGAATCGCAGAACGTTGGATCGCTATACGATGGGATGCGAAAAGTTCAGACTTGAGAGGGAATTGCTAATAGCTAGGATGAGTAGCATCAGGGTGTCAGTGAGGAGTATGTCTGACTTCCTTGACCTCAAAACAAGGTCAGAGGAAAACAGTGCAGGTTCCTTCTTGAGTATGTTAGGGAGACTGGGAAGAGGGAGAGCCTTTGCAGAGGTGTGCAGCGGACATGGCGGACTTCATCTCTCCAGATGGAAATCGCTGGCTCCGGCTCTTGAGGAGTCATCCCAAGAAGAAGAAGAAGATGCTCCGGCGATGAGGTGCATTCAGCACAAGCGACCTGGCTGCTGCGAGGCGGTGGTGGGCTGAGGCCTGAGGCGTATAGTGCCTCCCGTCACGCAGGACCTAGGAGGGACGAGCATGCTGGGGACAGTTTGCCTGGAAGTCTGACGGGATGTATGTATCCACTTAACTGTATTCATTCTATTTTTGGATAAATGATGAGGTTTAACCAGTGTGTGACTGTACAATTAGAACCTTACATATTTGGGTCAGACCATAGGGAGAGAAAGAGAACAGGAGCGCACAACTTGTGTGGATTTGTTGGTGATTTTAGTCGCGTGCCGAGATCTCTGCTAACAAATGCAAATCTAGGGGGCAAAGGAGCACAACCAATATAGCTCCCGCTAAGCCATACAAATCCCTTTGGCCCCTCAGGATAAAGGGACAGACTAGAATGGGCCACGGTCCTTATCTGCAGAGGAAATGACACACTTGGTTGGTCCGACTGTCCAACAGACCTATCCACGGGGAAACATGCTGGGAGTGCCGCGTGCCTGGAAGTCCTTATCCGAAGGGCACTGGAGAGAACGGGAGGCCCTGGTGTAATTATTTGCCACTTGCACGCACAATAGGGTTCCTTCCAGTAACAAGACTCACCACCTCGACAACGGACGTAAGTAAATACAAAGGTAAATGGTTTTGTGGCAGAGAGCAGGACCTGTAGTTTTTGGGAAAGGGTAGATTAATATAAAACAGTGTGGCTGTCTATAACCCATAATCCCCTATGCGAATGCGGGTGATTCCTGAGGTTTTTAGTCATGGGAAATATCTGATATCCAGAGCACGAGAAGGATTCAAAGATCATATAAGGCAATTGCTCTTTAGAGGCTGCGGGGCCAGTCTTTTTTGTGATGACCGATTGAAGGCATAAGAAAACAATAGTCTTGTAATTTAGCGTCTAGAACTATAAACAAGAAACGTAAATCATGTAGCCCGCAGACATACAATTTGGATACAGGAGCAGTTCATCACTCAGTGCCCTAGAGACGTATGCCACTGTGCATCAATAATGAACTGTTATGCACTGCCCTTGGTTCCCCATGCACTGCCCAATGGGTCACGGAGCACTGCTTGTGGGTTCCACATGCTCCTGTACCCAAGTGAAGGACCCCCATGCCCCGCTCTAGACCCATGTGCCACGCTGCGTTCCTGGAGCACTGCCCTTGGGTTCCATATGCTCATGTACCCAAGTGAAGGACCTTCATGCCCGATCTAGACCCATGTGCCACTCTGCATCCATGGAGCACTGCCCTTGGGTTCCATATGCTCGTGTACCCAAGTGAAGGACCTTCATGCCCCGCTCTAGACCCATGTGCCACTCTGTGTCCCTGGAGCACTGCCCGGGGTTCCATATTCTCCTGATCCCAAGTGAAGGACCTTCATGCCCTGCTCTAGACCCATGTGTCACTCTGCATCCTTTGAGCACTGACTGTGGGTTTCATATGTTCCTGTACCCAAGAGAACGACCTTCATGCCCCGCTCTAGACCCATGTGCCACTCTGCATCCATGGAGCACTGCCCTTGGGTTCCATATGCTCGTGTACCCAAGTGAAGGACCTTCATGCCCCGCTCTAGACCCATGTGCCACTCTGTGTCCCTGGAGCACTGCCCGGGGTTCCATATTCTCCTGATCCCAAGTGAAGGACCTTCATGCCCTGCTCTAGACCCATGTGTCACTCTGCATCCTTTGAGCACTGACTGTGGGTTCCATATGTTCCTGTACCCAAGAGAACGACCTTCATGCCCCGCTCTAGACCCATGTGCCACTCTGCTTCCCTGGAGCACTGCCCGTGGGTTCCATATGTTCCTGTTCCCAAGTGAAGGACCTTCATGCCCCGCTCTAGACCCATGTGCCACTCTGCTTCCCTGGAGCACTGCCCGTGGTTCCATATGTTCCTGTTCCCAAGTGAAGGACCTTCATGCCCCGCTCTAGACCCATGTGCCACTCTGCTTCCCTGGAGCACTGCCCGTGGGTTACATATGTTCCTGTTCCCAAGTGAAGGACCTTCATGCCCCGCTCTAGACCCATGTGCCACGCTGCTTTCCTGGAGCACTGCCCGGGGTTCCATATTCTCCTGATCCGAAGTGAAGGACCTTCATGCCCCGCTCTAGACCCATGTGTCACTCTGCGTCCTTTGAGCACTGCTCCTGGGTTCCATATGTTCCTGTACCCAAGATAACGACCTTCATGCCCGGCTCTAGACCCATGTGCCACACTGCTTTCCTGGAGCACTGCCCTTGGGTTCCATATGCTCGTGTACCCAAGTGAAGGACCTTCATTCCCCGCTCTAGACCCATGTGCCACTCTGTGTCCCTGGAGCACTGCCCGGGGTTCCATATTCTCCTGATCCGAAGTGAAGGACCTTCATGCCCCGCTCTAGACCCATGTGTCACTCCGCGTCCTTTGAGCACTGCTCCTGGGTTCCATATGTTCCTGTACCCAAGAGAACGACCTTCATGCCCCGCTCTAGACCCATGTGCCACGCTGCTTTCCTGGAGCACTGCCCTTGGGTTCCATATGCTTGTGTACCCAAGTGAAGGACCTTCATGCCCCGCTCTAGACCCATGTGCCACTCTGTGTCCCTGAAGCACTGCCCGTGGGTTCCATATGTTCCTGTTCCCAAGAGAACGACCTTCATCCCCCGCTCTAGTCCCATGTGCCACTCTGCTTTCTTGGAGCACTGCCCTTGGGTTCCATATGCTCGTGTACCCAAGTGAAGGACCTTCATGCCCCGCTCTAGACCCATGTGCCACTCTGCTTCCCTGGAGCACTGCCCGTGGGTTCCATATGTTCCTGTTCCCAAGTGAAGGACCTTCATGCCCCGCTCTAGACCCATGTGCCACTCTGCTTCCCTGGAGCACTGCCCGTGGGTTCCATATGTTCCTGTTCCCAAGTGAAGGACCTTCATGCCCCGCTCTAGACCCATGTGCCACTCTGCTTCCCTGGAGCACTGCCCGTGGGTTCCATATGTTCCTGTTCCCAAGTGAAGGACCTTCATGCCCCACTCTAGACCCATGTGCCACGCTGCTTTCCTGGAGCACTGCCCTTGGGTTCCATATGCTCGTGTACCCAAGTGAAGGACCTTCATTCCCCGCTCTAGACCCATGTGCCACTCTGTGTCCCTGGAGCACTGCCCGGGGTTCCATATTCTCCTGATCCGAAGTGAAGGACCTTCATGCCCCGCTCTAGACCCATGTGTCACTCCCCGTCCTTTGAGCACTGCTCGTGGGTTCCATATGTTCCTGTACCCAAGAGAACGACCTTCATGCCCCGCTCTAGACCCATGTGCCACGCTGCTTTCCTGGAGCACTGCCCTTGGGTTCCATATGCTCGTGTACCCAAGTGAAGGACCTTCATTCCCCGCTCTAGACCCATGTGCCACTCTGTGTCCCTGGAGCACTGCCCGGGGTTCCATATTCTCCTGATCCGAAGTGAAGGACCTTCAGGCCCCGCTCTAGACCCATGTGTCACTCTGCGTCCTTTGAGCACTGCTCCTGGGTTCCATATGTTCCTGTACCCAAGAGAACGACCTTCATGCCCCGCTCTAGACCCATGTGCCACGCTGCTTTCCTGGAGCACTGCCCTTGGGTTCCATATGCTCGCGTACCCAAGTGAAGGACCTTCATGCCCCGCTCTAGACCCATGTGCCACTCTGTGTCCCTGAAGCACTGCCCGTGGGTTCCATATGTTCCTGTTCCCAAGAGAACGACCTTCATGCCCCGCTCTAGACCCATGTGCCACGCTGCTTTCCTGGAGCACTGCCCTTGGGTTCCATATGCTCGTGTACCCAAGTGAAGGACCTTCATGCCCCGCTCTAGACCCATGTGCCACTCTGTGTCCCTGAAGCACTGCCCGGGGTTCCATATTCTCCTGATCCCAAGTGAAGGACCTTCATGCCCTGCTCTAGACCCATGTGTCACTCTGCATCCTTTGAGCACTGACTGTGGGTTCCATATGTTCCTGTACCCAAGAGAACGACCTTCATGCCCCGCTCTAGACCCATGTGCCACTCTGCTTCCCTGGAGCACTGCCCGGGGTTCCATATTCTCCTGATCCGAAGTGAAGGACCTTCATGCCCCGCTCTAGACCCATGTGTCACTCTGCGTCCTTTGAGCACTGCCCGTGGGTTCCATATGTTCCTGTACCCAAGAGAACGACCTTCATGCACCGCTCTAGACCCATGTGCCACTCTGCATCCCTGGAGCACTGCCCGTGGGTTCCATATGTTCCTGTGCCCAAGTGAAGGACCTTCATGCCCCGCTCTAGACCCATGTGCCACTCTGCATCCCTGGAGCACTGCTCCTGGGTTCTATATGCTTTTGTACACCAGTGATGGCTCTCACGCACTGCCCTAGAGCCATATGACGCTGTGCATCTACTACAATGAGTTCTTATGCACGGGCCTTGGCTCTGCACTGCCCATCGAACCTGGAGCGCTGCTCGTGGTTTCCACATGCTTCTGTATACCACAGTGCCAAGAGGCTGTTCACTACTGTGCTGTGTGTGCTATAGAAATGATTGCACGCTCACACACCAGGGAAAGAACAAGCGCAAACAAATACCGAAAAGAGGCACTTACCCTGCCAGGAACAGGATGGGAATACAAGCAGTGCTTAATTTGTACGGGTGTTTGCCAGGGCTCAGCTCCGGTACTTATTTCTGAGCACCCGCCACGGCACTCATTGTCTCAGGCTCAGAACATTGACTATGAAGTAATGGTAGCCAGAGCATCCATCAACCACAATGAGCAGGTGCGAGCTGTAGTTCAACCCCAAATATGTTGACAATGTCGGCAGCAGCTGTGGGTGGGGGCAGCAACGGTGGGGAACGGCCTGCTCGCACTGTCACAAGCGTGTTAGAAAACAATAGTGCCCTGGCACTAATTTCCTTACAAATTAAGCGCTGAATATAAGTCTTTGATTTCTGCTGGGATGGAGTGTTGGTTTCCAGCAGAAGTCCTTCATTTCTGGTCGGTTCTGTGGGAGATCTGTTCCAGAGAGCCCTTCCTGATCATATGGGATTCTTTTCTCATCAGGAAGGGAGCGCTGCCTAACAGAGACCATTCATATTAAAAATAAACATAGCGTGAAGCTCCTTTGACTTTTACTCTTGGCACTAGTGGAGCACAAGCACAGCCAGTTTGCACCTCCCCTGCACTGGAAATGCGTGCATTACATTTTGCTGAACTTGCCGTATTTGGCAAAAAAACACTGGAGTGGTGAAATTACTCAATGGTTAATGTGCCTGCTGTAGCATTGTGCCATGCATGCCAACATAATTCGGAAGATGCTAGTCTAGTCCTGGTTTTAACTTTGGGACTTGTAGTCCCAGAGGTCCGCCTTATGAATCCAGGACTACTAGTCCCAGAATTCAAAATTGAAACCAGGACTGGACCAGTGTCTCCTGAATGGAATGGACAAGTTTGGAAAAATGAAAATGCCTTCTGACTGCCTTATAATACTAAAATAATTGGCAAAGAAGTCCAATGAGTCCACTGCGCTTGCAATGTGATTGGTAAGGTAACAAAGGCTGCAGGTGGCTTGGAGTTGTGGGTACATTGCCCAAGTACACCACAGACATTGAAGATAAGAACACGAGTTCCAGTCACTCTGCGCCAAAAGTAAAATGTTTGCAAACTGCTTGAGTTGCAGGAGTATTTATTTGAACATATGCAGCCTGACACGTGTTTCGAGCGTATCCATGCTCTTCCTCTAAGGCTTGTTTCTGAGTAGGATCTGATAAGATGCGTAGTTGAGCAATGCAGGCAAGGTATCCTGATGGCCGGTCAGATTATATCAAACTTTAATTCTTCACAATTGCGGAATTGTACTTGGTGGTTGGCTCGACTATTCCAGTCGAACCGACCACCAAGTCCAATTCAGCAATTGCCTGCATTGCTCAACTACCGATCTTATCAGATCCTACTCAGAAACAAGCCTGAGAGGAAGAGCATGGATACGCTCGAAACACTTGTCAGGCTGCATATGTTCAATTAAATACTCCTGCAACTCAAGCAGTTTACAAACATTTTACTTTTGGCGCAGTGTGACTGGAACTCATGTTTTTGCCTTATAATTTATTTTTAAATTTCTTTATTGGCATTTCGTTATGATTACATCTTTAGCTTGTCGTAGTTAGAGCAAAACAGTAATTTATGTGACCAAAGAAAAAGAAACAAGAACAACATTAACTGTCTCCGTGTGTTTGACGACAAGTCTGATGTGGACAGTTCCAGTGTATGGGAGTGTGTGAGAGGTAAGGGGGGGGGCGGGGAGGGTCCAGCTCGGGCTCTGTGTGTCCCGCCACAGGTGCCACTACGGGTGGTGAGCTCCAGTGACATCTGGGTGGAAGTGTTCATGGGGGCTTATCATCAGAGGGGTGAAACATGCTGCACATTAGTTCCCTCCAGACATCCCGCGCCACACTTGAATCTTACGTAGATCTGGCGACACTGTCCTCCCTGTCGTGTTTTTGCCTCATAATACTATTACAATCACCAATAGGACTAGCTTGTTACAACCACCTTTAGGTAGAACTAACCTCGGGTGAAGTCAACTTGCCGGTGGCCAGCAGTAGTGGAACTGTCCCTCATTGCTTCCTAAGAACCCTCTAGTGTTAAATGGGGCAGCAGAGGAAACAATAAGGGCCGAGCCCTTAAAGCGGGAAAACCGCAGTGAAGGGTAAAAAACCCACAGTTCTTAGTAGCTGATGATCCGTCCAGATAAATTCGCAATGAGACGGATGATGACCGGTAATCTAGAACACAACAGCTTTCCTTGAAGGTGGTCAGAGCCGCAAATATCTTCTCTCAGTGCTGAAGAGTGCAGCGCAGCATGAGCGGCAGCAAGCAGGCAGCAACGGCACAGCTGAAATATGTGCTGGAGGGTAAGTATTAATGTGAGCGAGCTCACTGCAGCAAGGCAGAAGGAAGGCAAAGGATCAGGAAGGCAGAGGGACAAAAGGCAGGGCGGAGCCGCAAGGAAGGAGGCGGCGGCAAGCCTTAGGGAATTACAGAGAGGTGAGCGGCGAAGCCGCGATGGCAGGAGGGAGGACCCACGGAGCTGGCAGAACGAACTCTGCAAAACTGGGAAGGTGAAAATGGGAAGAGGGAAAGAATAGAAGGTGGATCAAAAGGCAATGGAACAAGCGTCCAACTACAGGAGAAAAAGTAGCAAGGCAGTTTGCTTACCAATGCTGAGTCTTAGATAAAGAGTGACGATGAAGCATCAGGAAGTACAGGCGCCATCTTGGGGGAAAACTAGAGCACTGCAGGCAGTGCAGGAAAGTGAACCAACTTGTGGCCATCTTGGGTGTCTAACAACACCATGAGGATGATTCTGTCTCTATTCATGCCATATGGACCAGGAGTTGTTCATGGTCCTAACAGTATGCCCGCTTCGAGGGTTTCATGGGCTCAGTCTCCAGGGATGGAGTCTGAGAGAAAAATTTGCAGAAGTCTGGGAGCGTGGACAGGAGGAGGCAGGTTCCCAGGATCGTTCAGCTGGGCTGTAACCTTTCCAGTCTAAAAGGTACTGTAAAGGGTACTGTGAGCGTCTGCAGTAATATCTGAAATCACAAATGGCCTGCACTTCGTATTCTGGTCCAGAAAAGGTGTCTACTGGAGCTGGAGGTTGGGTGTTACGTCTGTGAAATGGACCAGGAACGTGAGGCTTTAGCTGGGGGACAAGGAACACTGGATGTATCTTGGACCAGGATTTAGGGGGCTCCAGTCTGAATGCAATGGGCCACACTATCTGAGTGATTTTTGAAAGGACCAAAAAAGCGCGGTGCAAGCTTGGATGGAGTCAAGCGTCTTGGAAGGAAGCGAGACGACAACCATACCTTATCGCCAATGAGTAAGGAAAGAGTTTGTAGACGTTGAAGGTCCGCTCATTTCTTACTAGCGTCTCTAGAATCCGATAAAGCTTGGAGAGCAACTGAGTAGCCTTTTTGGATCTTGTCAATTAGTAGCTCCAAAGAAGGAACCTTGGAATCTGTGGCTGTGAAGGTGAGGATGCAGGTTGAGTAGAATCCACAAGTACAGAAAAATGGGCTGACTTTGATGGAGGTATGCAGTGAATTAATGTATGCAAATTCAGCAAACGGAAGCAGATCTATCCAGCTGTCGTACGAACCAGATGTAAAACACCTTAGATGCTGCTTGAGAGACTGGTTCAAGCATTCAGTTTGTCCGTTGGACTGAGGATGGTATCCAGATGTTAAGGCCCTTTTTATTTCTAGTGCCTTGCATACCAGTGTCCAAAAATTGGAGGTGAACTGCGAGCCACGATCTGAGAGTATACAGTCGGGCAGTCTGTGTAGACAGAATATGGAATACAAAAAACCTTAGCCTTTTGGGGGCTGTTGGGATGCGTGGAAAAGCAGAGGAATGGGTTAGCTTGGTTAATGAATCCACGGTAACCATGATTGTGGTTTTGTTGTTAGAAAGAGGCAAGTCAACAATTAAATCAGTACTGATGTATTGCCAAGGACAGGAAGGAAGAAGTGGTTGAGTGAGTTTGCCATATGGGGGCCTGCAAGGATTCCTTTGTTGACAGACTAGGCAAGAAGCCACATATGTCTTGACGTTTTCCATAGGTTTAGGCCACCAAAAGTGTCTTGAGATGTTTTCCAGGGTAACACGAATGCCTCGATGTCCAGCAGTCCTGCTGTCATGACACTTGTTGTAAACTAGAGGTGGGTACATAGACAAGATCACCCTTGACCAATAGTTCTTGGCTTTTGGTCAGGCCGTACAGATGGACGAGTTCCTTGGTGTTGGTGTCCTCAAGGTTTGTCGCCTTGATGATGTCCTGCTGGAAAGCATGTATGGTATATAAAAAAAGGCATTGGGCAGGATGTGTTCCTGTAGAATCGGCACATCCGGGGAAGCGTCCATTCAGGACAGAGCATCGGCCATGTTGTTTTCTATGCCAGGGAGGAAAGTGAACAGATGATCGTACTGTGTAAAGAAGTAGGCCCATCGGGCCTGTCTGCTATTCAAGCATTCATGCTGCTGCAGAACTCTTAAATTGCGGTTTACGGTTCTGCCGGTGACTTGGTGGTTTGAACCTAGAAGATGTCACCATTCGGTGCAAGCTTTCTTTAAGGCTAGTAGCTCTTTTTCCAACATGGTGTAATTTCTTTCTGAGACAGGGAGCGTGCAGAAATAATAGGCAACAGGATGTTCTTGTCCATTCCATTCCTGTAGAACTGCGCCAAGTGTGGAATTTGAGGCATAGGTTTCCAGGAAGAATGGTTTGTTTTGATCTGGTAAACGAAGAATCAGGGCCTTGGTGAACAGCTCCTTTATGTTTGGGAAAGCTTTACTAGTTTCTTAATTCCAACAAAACGGAACCCCTTTTTTTGAGCAAGGCGGTCAGAGGAGAGATCCTCAGGGAGAAATTTGGGATAAACTTCCTATAGAAGTTAGCGAACCCCAGGAACCTTTGTATCTCCTTAACAGACGTGGGATCCTTCCATCGCAGGATGGCCTTGACCTTGTTGGGATCCATAGCTGTACCGTCTGCTGACAAAATGAATCCAAGATAAGAGATTGATGCCTGATGAAAAAGACACTTCTCGAGTTTTTCTGATAGATGGTACTTCAGTAGTTTGGAGAGGACTTCAGAGACATAAGCTTGGTGTTCTAGCATGGTCTTAGAAAAAAATGATATGTCATCTAAATAGACAAAAACTGAATAAGAATGAGATCAGAAAACAAGTGGTCCACAAAATGCTGGAAAACAGCGGGAGCGTTTGCCCGACCAAAAGGCATCACACAGTATTCGTAGTGGCCAAAGGGAGTGCAGAAGACTGTCTTCCATTCATCGCCACTACAAATCCGGAGGACATGGTAAGCGCTTCTTAGATCGAGCTTCGAAAACACTGTAGCTGTCCTGATCACATCCAGGGTTCATAGTCTTGATTCAGGAGTTCAGGCTAGGTGGGATTCTTTGTATAGATCAGTAGGTTTAAGGTGGGTGTTAGCCTGGCACACATTGCATTCTCGCAATTCACAGCATTAAATAACCATAGACTTCCATAGGGATTCAATAGCTTTTCAATACTCATACAATGGCCACCCAGTGAGTCATGGACAAGTATCAGCATAGATCTAGACATTTGACACTGAGGGCTACTTAAGTATAGCCTCTGCAGTAACGCGCGCTTCGCGTTTGGTCCAATGACAGCGGTGTAATGCTACCGGCGCTTCTGCTCACAGAACCTGTGAAATCAAAGAGAAAGTACAATTTATACTATGAATAGCTCACAGAATATCTATTGGCCACAGACAAGAATTACCTGACCGAAGTTTCCGCCGCCGCAGTCTTCCAGTAGAAGAATTTTCTTTCGTCACAGTTTCCTCTTCAGTCATCAGTCGCAGCATACTCCGAGGTTTTTTCTCTGTATCTGAAGACCTGCAAAACAAAAGGTACCTTAGTTATAAACAAATATTACAGCATTAAGCGTGAAGGTAATTCCCACGGGCATACGTATCTGAAGCTCCACAGAGTTTTTCCTCACAGTTGTTTACCGCTCTTCGCAGTAGAAGGTTGTAGTGTTTTCTGACAAGACGAACTTACGCTGCCAGGATACCAAAAACCCCTTCATGTTTTGTGCGCTTCATTTTTAGTAAGCGCAACAACTTTCCACAGGAAAAGGTTTCCATATTCTTTTTCTGGGTGAAAGATAGACATAGATTTCTAGTAGTTTTCTCCATTCTTATTAGTTACAGCGCCTCCCTTCTCGTTATCTTTCTTTCTTGACAGGAAACACCTTTGAAAGCCCCAGTTTTAGTAGATTAACAGGCTTGGGGATCATTATGCTCCTGCGGAGTCCAGGTAAGCTTTACAGTAGCCCCTACAACCACTTCAAGGATGTCCGGAATCAGCGGAAGTGGGTATTTGTCTTTCACTGTTATCTTGTAGTCGATGCAGGGCCGCAATTTGGTGGTTCCCTTTTATGGTACGAAGAACAGAGAGGCCCCAGCCAGGGACTTGGACTGCATTATTAATCTGTTTTGCAGGTTGGTTTGCAAGTATTTCGATAAAACTTTCTTTTCTGGTGCAGGAAGAGTGTAGATTCGGCCAAACAGAAGGCGAAATCCGGGTACGAGGTCGATGGTACAATCCTCGTTCCTGTGAGGAGGGAGTGTCTTGAATTCCTCCTCCAAAAATACCCAATCAAAGTTGGGGTATACAGTTGGTTTCATGATCACCTCGAGGGTCAAGGGGCTGGAACCATTTATGCAGGCTAGCAAGGGTTCATTGTGCAGACATGCGCGAACTAGATGGTTAGTAGCATGGCGTGCCAGACATTCCTCACATTCATCAGTGTCAGAATCCGCAGTGGCCCCCCCCATAGAGCTTCAATGGTAGAAGGTACCCCTTAAGATGGCCGCCTAGTGGGTCACAGACAGAATAGTACGAAGGAACTATTAGTTGGGATTGGAGGACTATATAAGCCCCGCCCGCTCCTTTGCACATGCTTCATATAGGTTAATGAACTTTCCACAGACTAAAGATCCTACATACCTGATTAGAATTTTCCCAGCAGCGGTTTTCAAGTAAGTGGAGCTCTTCTTCGAGTTCCGTGTCACAGATCGCTACGCTCTTCTTTGACCTCCGATACTCCGTCAACCTGCAGGACAATGTATTTAGTTAAAAGAGACATTTAATTACATACTGCGCGCTAAGTGCAAACTATGCGCTTACTTACCGCATACTCCTAAGAACTTTAATGAGTTTTCCAAGACTCAGCCACGCAGCGAAAACCTTCATCAGGCCACAAAGCCAAGTATCACTGCGTGCCTTCCTTATTCCGTGTGCAGCCTTACCTCAGGAACAAGACTTTGTGGTGTTCATTAAAGACACCCGTGAATCCACATGTGTGACTTTTTCCCTTGTCAAACCTGCAAGAGAGAGAGAGAGAAAGAGAGAGAGAGAGAAAGAGAGAGAGAGAGAGATTTAGACATTAACAAGAGCCTCCACCTTATCAGTCAATATTGTCCCCAGAGATTACAACACAAAATCTGATTTACAGCAAAGCTCTAAGAAACTTACCATCTTAGAGGCTCTTCTGCACTCTTCATTCTGGAGAATTCTTGCCTCACTAGCAACGCACCCCTGCACGATAGCAGGACGGAGAGCTCCCTAACCCAAATCACAGGTGAGAAGGGAAGCGGGCACCCAGATTGTTTGAAGAGCGCACAGCAGGATGTGGTAGAGCCTTAGAATTGTGACCTCTCATTAGAATCACTCCTTGTTCCTTTTTACTCTCGTTGACACAGGGGAACCCCTTTTTTATCCAGCATTTGCAGCCCATAGAGAATTCAGGCAACAAATGCTCCTGCAGAGACAAGGTGTTACAGTTGGAAGAGTCTGTAACTGGTGGACTGTAGCTCCTTCGTTCTTGTCTTCCTGAAACTTCTGAGAAATGAAACATATCGCCCAGTCATGTAAACAGTGTGATAGGCAGTATTCGGAACCGAGAAACATCGTTCCAGCTGTCCAATTGATGAACAGGTTGTGTTGGCGAAGCCAAGGAAGCCCCAGAATGACGGGAAAGTGGGCAGCCTTGATAAGGTCAAATTGGATCTCCTCGGCATGTGATTAAAGTTTCATGTGAAGATTGCATGTTTGTTCTAGGATGGGTCTGGAAGACAAGGGCGTCACATCTACTCCTTCAATTGGAATAGGAATCGGAATCATATGGCGTGGAATGTTATGGTTTTGAGCCCACTGATCATCCAAAAAGTTTCCTGCTGCTCCACAATCTACGAGGACGGATACACCCTGAAAGAGAAGGCCCTGGTGCTGCAGGTGTCATGAACCGTCGTCTACGTCCTTTCTGGACCTCCTGGTCCCTGACTCACAGGGGATTGCATGCAGTTATCCTTCCAACATGGCCGCCCGGAACAGAATGCTCCGGATCAGTCTATGCATTCCACGCTGCTCATCCTACAAAAGAGACACGCCCCTGCAGCTCTGCGCATCTCAACGCTACCGCTACCTGAAGTCGGACGTGCTTAGCCGGAGTTCGATCGGGGCTCTCGCTTGACTCCTTGTTCCCAGTCCCTTGAATTCCCTTCTGTTCCCTTTCCTCCCCAATCTCCTGGAAAACCTTCCGCGCTCGAGTCACGGTCCTCCGTGCCTCCGAGCGTACCTTATTTACTTCCTGGAATTACCCTGGACTTTTGGAACGCTCCTGGAAACTGAACCGCTACTCTCACGCTGGACGCCGAAGATCGGCGTTCGGGTCTATACAAATCCAGGACCGTAAAGAAAAAGAAATCCCAGAAGGTCGCAAGTACACAACAGAAACAGGTGAGAAGGGGAGAAACTTGTGACAGATTGAGACACCTTAAAAACAATACAGATTCAGAGATGGAGCCGCCGTTCAAGACCTCATGTGAGGCATGCAGGAATTAACAACAGAGGTACAGAACCTCAAGGGAGAGAACGCAGCATTAAAGCAGCTAGTTCTATCACGTGATTCCGCAACCAAAGAAAATGTAATATTGGGTGGAATATTGGACAAGTATGACGGTTCTTCCAAGACTCTCCGCGCCTTCCTTGATTCTTGTTTAGTACACTTCACTTTCAAGCCCTACTACTTCTCCACTCCTAGAGCAAAGGTGGGTTTTATGATCTCACACCTCACTGGAAATGCATTGACTTGGGCAACCCCCCTAGTCAATACAAGCAACGCTCTCCTGGATGACTATGATGGCTTTGTGAGAGCCCTTAAGGAAATGTTTGATCGCCCAGAGCAGGTGTATACTGCTCAAGAGAGAGTACTCGAGTTTCAACAAGGGTCCCAGGATATGCTCACCTATGTTACTTGTTTCAAACAACTTGTGAAAGAAGCAGACTGGTCTCCAGAAGCTAGTTTTACACTCTTCCAAAGGGGGCTGAACGAAGAAATAAAAGATGAGTTCGCTAAGGTGGCCCACCCAAGCTCCCCCCTGGAACTCCTCTCCCAGGCCGCGACATAAAGTCTCAGTCAGAGAGAAGAACCCCAGGGAAACCCTCCGGGGGAATAAAACCCTGCACGTCTGGGAATCGTCTGCTTCACGTATTTCTTCTAGGCAGAAGGCTGGTTCCAGACGGTGATGTCTATCCAGGGAAAGACGAGAAATAGAAATAGTAAGTAGTTGTAAAGCAAAGGGTAAGTGAGGTAAGTGAAAGTAGAGACTGGACTAGATACCCTTTTAAGTATAGATTAGTGGGAAACGGATGCTGGGACCGAAGATCCAGATGCGAAGGTAGTTCCACTATTAAAGAAACAAAGTTAGATCTAGACAGGGAGAAATGATAGTGACTGGGCATATATCAGTAGCAGGTACCGGTAGAAGCGTATCTTTACCTCAGAGGAAGCCGGGTAGGAATTCGAGTGGGTGTGCGAATGAGGCATGTGTGTATGTGAACGCGTTTGTTCCTGAAGTATTGTGTAGAGGCTTCTGGTCTGGGGGTACCAGTTACTTTTTTCTAACAATTGGAAAAAGAAACAGAGTTAGTAGCTCAGAGTATGTAAGAAAGGACAGAGAGACAAGCCTAGGTCCGTACTTACGAAGCGTTGTCGTAGAAGAGTAGCAACGCATCGGCTTGCTGGAGAGGACGCCAGATAAGCTGTTCGCGGAGTAGGGGGCGGAGACCCACTGCATTTTGTTAGTCGAACATCTAGACCTCTGCACGCGGACCGAGCCGCCATCTTGGGAGAAAAAATGGAAGCTGCATAGCGTCGAGTCCACTGATGCCAGAGGGACCAGCACTTCCTAAGAGGCGTGACACTATGCCCCCTCCGAAGGGACAGGGCACCCGGCTTACTGGGATGACAACGATAGAAGCGGCAAAGCAAATCGGGAGCATGACAGCAGACACAGGTTCCCAGGAACGCTCCGCCTGAGAATAGCCACGCCAATCAATCAGATATTGAAGGCGACCCCTGTAGTAGCGAGAGTCGCAAATGCCAGCAACCTCAAAGTCCGGACCCGACGGAGTAGACACAGGTGGTGGGCGAGAACTCCTGATCCTAGAAAAGCGCTCCACCACATCCTTCTTTAGCTGGGAAACGTGGAAAACAGGGTGAATCCGGGACCAAGAGGGAGGGAGACGCAGACGAAAGGCGGCGGAACCCACACATTGAACAATCGGGAAAGGACCAAAGTATTTAGGTGACAGCTTGGAAGGTACCAGGTGATGGGGCAAAAAGCGAGAAGCCAACCATACAAGGTCCCCTGGAACCACCCGCGGGGCAGGCGAGCGGTGTCTATCGGCAGAACGTTTAACCCGTTCCTGAGCGGCCAGAAGTGAGGTTCGAGTGGATCGCTGACCATCCCGAATAGCCAGTAGTAGACTGTCCACATCAGGGAATCTCGATGGGGAGGAGAGACCCACAGGAAGACAGATAGGATGAAACCCATAGGAACAAAAGAAGGGACTGGATTTCAATGCAGAATGTCTGGAATTATTAAAGGCAAATTCGGCCATAGGTTACCATTCGTACCAGTTGTCTTGGGAGGCAGAAATATAACAGCGTAAGTATCCCTCAAGCGCCTGATTTAGACGCTCCGTCTGACCATTGGTTTGCGGGTGGATCCAGAGTTTAGAGCCCGGTTGATGTTCAGACTCTTGCAGACTTGGCGCCAGTATCTCGAGGTAAATTGAGGCCCCCTATCCGAAACAATGGTATCAGGAAGACCATGTAATGAGAATATACGTGAGATGAAAGTTCTTGCCTTCTGTGCTGCAGTGGAAACCTGAGGGAGTGGGACAAAATTAGCCATCTTTGTAAAATAGTGCACGACCACCATGATTGTCGTACAACCTTCCGAAACAGGTAAATCCACCACGAAATCGGTGGAAATTATCTGGCACGGGCGAACCGGAATGGGCATCGTGGAAAGGAGACCCAATGGAGCTGAACGCGGGGTCTTGGTCTGTAAACAGAAAGAGCATGTTGAAACGTAGTCTTGTATGTCTCTACCCACATTTGGCCACCAAAAATGTCATAGGACCAATTCTGTAGTGTTGGCAATACCCCTGTGTCTGGCCACCTGTGAGTCATGACATAGGTGCATCACAGATCTTCTGAGATCTTCAGACGGAATGAACAAACGTTTCTCACGATAGGCACAACCTTGGAACAGGACCAGCTTCAGGTTATCCAGAACATTGGGTTTAGAATCCAACAGGAGTTTTGTAGATTCTGTGACGGATTGCAAGAAAGTGGTGACTACCTGGAGAAATATAGCTTGGGGAAAGAGAGGCTCTGATCGAAAAGGATTAGAAAGGGTGTTATCCTTTCTTGACAAGGCGTCAGCTCTGAGATTGATTCTACCAGGTATGAAGGTGAAAACAATATCGTAAGGAGAAAAGAAATGAGCCTAGCGGGCTTCTCTACTGTTTCGAGTCTGGGCATATTGTAGGGCACGTAGATTACTATGATCGGTTCGTACTTCAATAGCATGGCTGGCTCCCAACAAAAGATGTCTCCATTCTTCAAAGGCCCATTTGATAGCAAGCAATTCCTTCTCGAGAACCGTGTAATTCTGCTCAGAAGGGGAAAGAGTCTTGGACATGTAGGCCACAGGACACTCTACTCCCTGGGCATTCTCTTGTAAAAGAACTGCTCCTAAAGCGTGGTGTGCTGCATCCAACTCAACAATGAACCTTTTAGTTTGATCAGGAGTTATGAGAATTGGTCCGGATACAAAACTTTTCTTGAGTTATTCGAACGATGATTGAGCGGCCTCTGACCAGCCGAAACTCACCCCCTTCTTGAGAAGGGCGGTCATCGGTAAGATCTTTTCTGAATAATTGGGGATGAATAGTCGATAAAAATTTGCAAAACCGAGGAACCTCTGTAGTTCTTTTACACTGCTAGGAGCAGACCATTCGGTAATGGCAGAAATCTTTTGCGGGTCCATGGAAACTCCACTGGCTGATAAAATGTATCCTAGGTATGCCACCCTTTCCTTGTGAAACACGCATTTGTCCTACTTACAAAATAGGTGGTTATCAGAGAGACGTTGGAGTAACTCCGTGATATGTTGTATGTGTGCAGCTGCGGAAGATGAGAAGACCAGAATATCGTCCAGATATACGACTACTGAGTGGAGGAGGAGATCAGAGAAGATGTGATCCATGAAGCGCTGGAAGACGGCAAGAGCATTAGAGAGACCGAAAGGCATAACTACATACTCATAATGTCCAAAAGGTGTACGAAAGGCCGTCTTCCATTTGTCGCCCGCTCGAATTCGGATAAGATGGTAAGCCCCACGAAGATCCAATTTTGTAAAGACTACAGCCCCTTTCAATGCCTCAAGAATGTCAGGGATGAGCGGCATGGGATAACGATCGGGAACAGTGATCCTATTTAGCCCACGATAGTCAATACATGGCCTGAGTTTAGTTGTGTCTTTCTTTGGGACAAAAAATAAGGACGCCCCGGCAGGCAATGTAGATTCTGCAATGAGACCATTATGTAAGTTCTTTTGAAGGTAGTCTTTCAGAACTTCTTTCTCCCTTGATGATAAAACGTACATCCGTCCGAAAGGAATAGGGGCATCGGGTATTAGTTCGAGAGCACAGTCATCTCTCCGGTGAGGTGGAAGTTCAGCATATTCGGAATTCGAGAACACCGAATGGAAAGCTTGGTAGATGTCAGGAACCCCCTGTATGTAATTAAGAACAGTGATATTCGACTTGCTTTCTTGGGAGGACAATACGGGATGAAAGCCCAATGCATCGCTAGAGAGACAGTTTCCTAAACAATGTTCTGACCCTAAGAAAAGGGTCCCAGCTGTCCAGTTTATATAGGGGTTATGAACCCGGAGCCAGGGTAATCCAAGTATGATGGGATAATGGGCGGTGCGAATAATATCCAATGTTATGGTCTTGCTATGTGAATTTATCTTCATTGCAAGAGGTTGTGTATGTTCGGTAATGGGTCCTGAAATTAGCGGACTTCCGTCTACTAATTCCACCGGGATAGCTAGGGGTTTCAATATACTTGGTACTCCCATCTGTATTGCCCAAAAAGAATCAATGAAATTACCCCCGGCCCCGCAGTCCACTAAGGCTGACACTTCCACAGGCTGTGTAGAATTCCATTGAAGAGTAATGCTTAATACCACCATGGGGGTTTCAGGGACTTATGTACTTTGTGAGTGCACTGGTGTTGGTGAGGAACTCTTCATTAATTCCCTATCCGTGGTTCCCCTGACGATAGGGTGCATGCGTTTCCCTGCCCTCTTACAGGAGCAATGGGACAGTTTTGTGCCGCATGATCCTTTGCCCCGCAATACATGCATAGCTTGAGTTGATGACGTCGATTGCGTTCATCAGGAGTCAAGCGACCACGTGTCGTCCCAATCTGCATGGGCTCGTCTGTATGAGCCTTGGCGGCAGTGGAAAAGGGGAATTCAGAAGAAATTTGCGGATTCTTAGTCTTACGACATTCCCTATGTCTTTCTTGTAAGCGGTAATCCATTTGCATTACTAGGGAGATTAGTTCTGCGAGATTCGGGGGACGAGGCACTCTCGATAACTCGTCTTTTAATTCCTCATTCAATCCTCTTCTAAATATGGTGATAGGGCATCATCCGCCCAGGATGTGCCTGCCGCCAACTGTTTGAACCTGGTAATGTATGATAACAGGTCTTGTGAGCCTTGTCTGAAATCTAAAAACTGTTCTTGGGCTGAAATAGTGATTTCTTGCCACCCGAACATAGCCCGGAGGCTATTCAAAAAGGCTGGGTAGGAATCTAACAAGGCATTGTTGGTGGTTACTAGTGGAGTCGCTCAGGCTAAGGCAGGTCCAGTTAAATTTGAAATTATATGCCCTACCTTGTCTCGATCATTATGAAAGAATGGACAGTACAAGCTTCTATAAAAGCTTTTAATTTATGGGGGTCTCCATCGTATAAACCCCCAGGAATGGGACCGGGGGGCAATTCAGAACAACTAGGAGCTCTTCCCATATGTTGGCGAAGCATAGCATTTTCTTGTTTTAAAGCCTGAACTTCTGCAGTCAAAGTTTGAACAGCAGCTAGCAATTGTTGTTGCTGAGCTGGGTCCATCCTTGTGAATCGACAGTACGCCGGAGTTCTCTACTAGGGATCCAATCCTGTCTATTAGAATCTTTATTTATTTTGGGCGTTGCTAACTGTAACAAATTTGATAGTTTTCATCTCTTAACAATCATTAGAATGTCATATAAAGAGATGGCAGGGATTGGACCCTTTTTCAAGAACTCACCATCGGAGTGGATTCCGAGAGGCGTCTGTGTCAGAGTTGTCGGAGAACCGATGCTATAGGAATCCCCCTGGAACTCCTCTCCCAGGCCGCAACATAGGGCCTCATTACACGGTAGGCGGTAACCATGGCGCTATTAGCGCCATGGTTGCCGCCGGTACCGTACCGAGTCCGCCTTGGTGGATGGCGGAATTACCGCCCTACTCCAAGGTGAGCGGGGGCGGTAATTCCCCAATCCCCATTTACCCTTCCCCATTCCCATTTTTGCCCCATAGGGCATAATGGGAATGGGGAAGGTGCTAATTACGGTACCGCAAATTGCGGTACCGTAATTAGCTCTGAGGTCCCTTTGCGGGTCCCGTCCTTAACGCCTGGAAAAACCAGGCGTTAAGGGAGGACCCGCAAAGGGACCTCGTAGTAAGGCGGTAAGGGTTTACCGGTACCGGTGCCCTTACCGGTACCGTTAAACCCTTACCGCCTACCGTGTAATGAGGCCCATAGTCTTAGTCGGAGAGAAGAACCCCAGGGAAACTCTCTGGGGGAATAAAACCCTGCACGTCTAGGAATCGTCTGCTTCACGTATTGCTTCTAGGCAGAAGGCTGGTTCCAGACGGTGATGTCTATCCAGAGAAAAACGAGAAAAAGAAATGGTAAGTAGTTGTAAAGCGAAGGGTAAGTGAGGTAAGTGAAAGTAGAGACTGGACTACATACCCTTTTAAGTGTAGATTAGTGGGAAACGGACGCTGGGACCGAAGATCCGGATGCGAAGGTAGTTCCACTATTAAAGAAACAAAGTTAGATCTAGACAGGGAGAAATGATAGTGACTGGGCATATATCGGTAGCAGGTACCGGTAGAAGCCTATCTTTACCTCAGAGGAAGCCGGGTAGGAATTGGAGTGGGCGCGCGAATGAGGCGTGTGTGTATGTGAACGTGTTTGTTCCCAAGGTATTGTGTAGAGGCTTCTGGTCTGGGGGTACTAGTTACTCTTTTCTAAAAATTGGAAATAGAAACAGAGTTAGTAGCTCAGAGTATATAGGAAAGGACAGAGAGACAAGCCTAGGTCCGTACTTACGAAGCATTGTCATAGAAGAGTAGCAACGCATCGGCTTGCTGTAGAGGACGCCAGATAAGCAGTTCCCGGAGTAGGGGGCAGAGACCCACTGCATTTCGTGAGTCGAACATCTAGACCTGTGCATGCGGACCGAGCCGCCATCTTGGGAGAAAAAATGGAAGCTGCATAGTGTCGAGTCCACCGATGCCAGAGGGACCAGCGCTTCCTAAGAGGCGTGACAATACTGGTCTATGCATGTATTGCGCCTCCGATAAACATCTTGTGAAAGAATGTCCCATTGCTCCTCCACGGCGTTCGGGAAACACCAGCTCCTGATCCTAGTGGAGCACAGTGTCGGGAGAGAGGTGTTTGCTCCACATGAATTCCATCCTTGAACTCTCCTGGAAAAAATAACCTTGTGGTTCTTCAGGCCCTACTATCGCCTTCCAAGACAGAATCCTACCCCATCCTGGCATTAGTTGACTGCGGAGCTATGGGCGTATTTCTAGATCATGATTGGGTCACTGCTCATAACATCCCACATGAAAGCCGAGTTACAATGCAACCAGTAGAGGCAATTGATGGAAGGCCTCTTTCCTCAGGACCCATTACCCTTCAGACTAAAGAGATTCTACTTTCTATTAATCACCATCAAGAGAGAATCAAATTTGACCTCATTAAATCAGCCCACTATCCGATGGTTCTTGGAATGCCCTGGCTGCAGAGGCACAATCCTTACATCAACTGGGCAGCCGGCTCACTGTTTCTTGGATCTGAATATTGTATGGCTCACTGCCTATCCCTGGATACCTTACCAAAGCCTTCTAGAGACTTTCAAGAGAACCAACAAAGTCCAGTCACCGTTTCTAACATCATCCAGATTCCCAGGGCCTACCAAACCTTTTCTGATGTTATTTCGACTGCGATAGTCCAAGTTCTCCTTCCTCACAGGCCAGAGGATTGTGCCATCGATACCGAACCCACAGCTGTGATTCCTTTCGGCAGAATGTTTATATTATCTGAACCTGAAAAGAAGGCTCTCCGAGAATACCTGGATACTAACCTGGAAAATGGCACCATACGCCTGTCCAAATCTCCAGCGGGTGCTTCATTGTTCTTCGTTCCAAAGAAAGATACCAAAGAACTCAGACCATGTCTCCGTGGTCTAAATCAGTGCACTCTCAAGGACCGTTATCCTCTAACCCTCATCTCGGATATCCTGGAAGCAGTCAGAGGTGCAGTAATCTTCACAAAATTAGACCTAAGGGGTGCTTACCATCTCATTCGTATAAAGGAAGGTGACGAATGGAAAACAGCCTTTAGAACTCCCTTCGGCCATTTTGAATATCTGGTCATGCCCTTTGGACTTGCTAATGCCCCAGCAGTTTTTCAACGTTTCATGGATAGGGTGTTCTCGGACATGCTGTTCCTCTTCGTTATCGTCTACCTGGATGACATCTTGATCTACTCCAAGGATCTTCTAAGGCATGAAGAGCATGTTAAGGCAGTCTTACAACGATTACGTGAACACAAACTCCTAGCTAAACCCGAGAAATGCCTGGTTCACGTCACTTCTGTTCATTACCTAGGATTTGTCCTTAGTCCAGAAGGAATTGGAATGGATCCTTCAAAGGTAAAGGCCATACTATCTTGGCCGGCTCTGACATCCGTGAAACAGATTCAATCTTTCCTGGGACTTGCCAATTTTTACCGAAAGTTCATACCGTCCTTCTCTGAAATTGTTCAACCGATCATTGCTCTCTTGAAGAAAGATGCTCCATTTCTCTGGTCTACAGATCAAGACAAGGCATTCCAACGATTAAAGACAGAGTTTACTCAAGCCCCCATCCTGGCTCAACCCGATATTAACCGGCCATTCCTAGTGGAGACGGATGCATCCAATTACGCCATAGGAGCAGTACTAAAACAGGAATTTGAGGACATATTGGAGCACCCCATTGCTTACCTTTCACGAACCCTGACGCCCAGTGAGACTCATTATTCCGTCTTGGAAAAGGAACTGGTAGCCATTTGCCAAGCCTTCACAGAATGGCAACATCTACTCCTGGGAGCTAGGCATCCAGTCCAGGTCTGTACGGACCATCGAAATCTTCAAGTTCTACAATCTTTGGATTGTAGGAACAGTCGTCAGGCCCGTTGGGCCTTCTTCTTTGCCCAGTACCAGTTCCACATCTATCATGTCCCTGGATCACAAAACATTATTGCCGATGCCCTTTCCAGACGTCCTGACTATGAAAACTCTGAGGATCGGACCTTTCCAAAGATGTTTCCTCACACGATCTTTGTTGCCCAAGCACTCACCCTCCTGGAGAATATCCAAGGCCAAACTCGACTTTCGGATGTCTGGAAGGAGCACAAGAGAAATAACAGATGGACTCTCACAGCTAAGGACGGGTATCTATTCAAAAATAATAGGTTAGTCATTCCCACTCCTGGACTGAGACAAAGGATCACAAGTCTATGGGCCTCATTACACGGATGGCGGTAAGGGTTTACCGGTACCGGTATTTTACCGGTACCGATAAATCCTTACCGCCTTACTACGAGGTCCCTTTGCGGGTTGGGGAATTTAACGCCTGCTTTTTGCAGGCGTTACAAACCAACCCGCAAAGGGACCCAGGGAGCTAATTACGGTACCGCAATTTGCGGTACCGTAATTAGCGCCTTCCCCATTCCCATTATGCCCTATGGGGCAAAAATGGGAATGGGGAAGGGCAATGGTGGAAGGGGGAATTACCGCCCGCCAACCTTGGAATGGGGCGGTAATTCCCCTTTCCGCCAAGGCGGTGGCGGTATTTTACCAGCATGAACCATGGCGCTAATAGCGCCCTGGTTCTCCGCCATCCGTGTAATGAGGCCCTATGTCATGATACCTTACATTCGGGACATTGTGGGATAACCAACACTCTCCATCTAGTACAAAGACAGTTTTGGTGGCCCAAGATGAAGGATGATATTAGGATCCATGTCCAAACATGAGCAGTTTGCAATCAGAACAAACACGATAATAAGAAGCTAGCCGGACTCCTACTCCAACCAGCAATACCAACAAGACCCTGGAAATTCATCGCCACTGATTTTATCGTGGAATTACCACCCTCTAGTGGCTACACAACAATCATGGTCACTGTTGATTTGTTTACTCATATGACTCATTTTACACCCTTATCCAAACTACCTTCCTCATCAGACCTTGCCGGAATTTTCCTGGAACACATATTCCGACTTCATGGGTTGCCTTCCAAGATCATTTCAGACTGAGGACCTCAGTACATATCTCAGTTTTGGAAGCAAGTATGTCGTATTCTGGGAATCCAATGTGCCTTATCCTCTGGATACCATCCGCAAACCAATGGAGCCACAGAGCGTGTGAACCAGACTCTCGAACAATATCTACGATGTTTTGCCACCAAAGTTCAGGACGATTGGTCACTCCTAATACCTATGTCTGAATTTGCCTATAACAATTCAGATCATTCAGCTATCAAGATCAGTCCCTTCTTCTGTAGCCAAGGATTCCATCCATCTGTCCTACCCTCCATACTCCCACATCCTACTCCAGTACCTGCAGTAGACTCCTGGATCGAAAACCTCATCACAGTACATAAGGAGGTTAAGGAATACCTAGAATGGGCACGAGAAGATGTCAAACGTTATGCTAACTCTAAAAGAAGACCTGGACCTTCCTATTCAGTAGAAAATAAGGTTTGGTTATCCTCGAAGCTCCTTCCTCGACACCTGCGCCCCAATAAACTGGCTCCCAGATACTACGGTCCCTTTTCCATACAAGAAATCATCAACCCAGTGGCCTTTCGACTTCGGTTACCTGAATCTTGGAAAAGAATCCATCCAGTCTTTCACACTTCTCTGTTAAAACCATACATTCAGTCATCCCGAACAGCTCCTAGATCTACCCCTGTTATTGTAAATGATCAACTGGAATACAAGGTTTCCAGGATTTGTGACTCAAGATATCGACGTGGTCAACTACAATATCTGGTTGAGTGGAAAGGGTACCCTTCCAGTGAGCGTATCTGGGAACCCGTGTCAAACATGAATGCTCCCAGATTGGTTCGACGATTTCATCAGATCCATCCGGGCAAACCCGGAGGAGCTGGTTTCCAGAGGAGGCATACTGTCATGAACCGTCGGCTATGTCCTTTCTGGACCTCCTGGTCCCTGACTCGCAGGGGATTGCATGCAGTTATCCTTCCAACATGGCCGCCCGGAGCAGAATGCTCCGGATCAGTCTATGCGTTCCACGCTGCTCATCCTACAAAAGAGACACGCCCCCGCGGCTCTGCGCATCTCAACGCTACCGCTACCTGTAGTCGGACGTGCTTAGCTGGAGTTCGATCGGGGCTCTCGCTTGATTCCTTGTTCCCAGTCCCTTGAATTCCCTCCTGTTCCCTTTCCTTCCCAATCTCCTGGAAAACCTTCCGCGCTCGAGTCACGGTCCTCCGTGCCTCTGAGCGTGCCTCTGAGCGTACCTTATTTACTTCCTGGAATTACCCTGGACTTTTGGAACGCTCCTGGAAACTGAACCGCTACTCTCACGCTGGACGCTTGTTCCATTGGCGTTCGGGTCTGTACAAATCCCAGACCGTAAAGAAGAAGAAATCCCAGAAGGTCGCAAGTACACAACAGAAACAGGTGAGAAGGGGGAGAAACTTGTGACAGCAGGTTTACCTTGAGTATAATCATTCCTTTATCTTGGGTTGCCTTTGCTCAGGAACAAAGAAAACCTCCTCTAGCTGATGTTCCCTTCACGGCTGAGGTTTGGCGTTTCCCGATTGCCGAGGAGGAACAATGGGACAATCAGGCAATTGGTGATTGTTAGAACCACAACACATACAGAGGCCTAGGGTCTTCCGAAGATTTCTCTCATCTGGTGTCAAGGGTGGTCTCCTGGTCAAACCCAACTAGATAGGTTCCTCGTTGGAGATAGAACGTGAACATGGGAGGCTTGTAGTAAGATTTTGTGGGTTCCTATGTCTCTGTCACTCAGAGGCACGTTCTTGATGCCGGAAGTCAAGTTGTAAAACCAAAGCGACCATCTCCTTCAGGGTTGAGTTCTTGGTACCCTAGACAACTCATCTTTGAGGTCCTGAGATAAACCACGCCGGAAGAGCGTGATCAAGGCATCATCTGGCCAGGCTGTTTCTGAGGCCAGGTGTTTGAAATTGGTTACGTAGGTCAGAATATCGGAAGAGCCTTGTCTGATGTCTAGAAGCTGTTCCTGGGCAGATTTAGTCAATTCCTGGCGTCCGAACAAAGCTTGGATGCTGTTGGCAAAAGCCAGGTAGGAGTCAAGGATTTGGTTGCTGGTAACAACCAATGGTGTAGCCCATGCTAGTGTCCATCCTGTCAAGTTTGAGATAAAAAAAACGGACCTCTGGCGATCGGTAGGGAAAAATGCTGGTTTTAGAGTAAACTGGATGATACAGGCTTCCATAAATTCCTTTCATTTTTTAGGATTGCCATCGATTTTAACAGCCATGGACTGCATTGGAGGGATTTCAGCTCGGGATGGGGCGACAGCAACCATCTGCCTTAAGGTGGCGTTTTCATTTTTTAAGTGTTGTACCTCTTGGGTTAAATCCTGCAGAGCAGCAAGGACCTTCTGCATTTGTTGATCTATTCCTGCTCTTTTGTTTTTTTTGTGGGCATTGCTAGCTTATTACAATCACTTTAGGTGGAGGAACTAACCTCTGGTGAAGTTCACTTGCCGGTGGCCAGTAGTAGTGGAACTGTCCCTCACTGCTTCCTAAGAACCCCGTAGTGTTAAAAGGGGCAGCAGAGGAAACAATAAGGGCTGAGCCCCTTAAAGCGGGAAAAACCCCAGCGAAGGGGAAAAAACCCACAGGTCCTAGTAGCTGATGATCCGTTATGGTGAATTCGGAATGAGACGGATGATGACTGGTAATGTAGAACATAACAGTTTTCCTCGTAGGCGATCGGAGCCGTGAATATCTTCTCTCGGTGCTGAAGAGTGCTGTGCAAGACGGAGCAAGCAGGCAGCAACGGCACAGCTAAAATAAGTGCTGGAGGGTAAGTATTAACATGAGCAAGCTCACGGCAGCAAGGCAGAAGGTGGGTCGAAAGGCAATGGAACAAGCGTCCAGCTACAGGATAAAAAGTAGCAATGCAGTTTTCTTACCAATGCTGAGTCCTAGATAAAGAGTGACGATGAAGCATCAGGAAGTACAAGTGCCGTCTTGGGGGGAAAACTAGAGCGCTGCAGGCAGTGCAAGAAAGTGAACCAACTTGTGACCATCTTGGGTGTCTAACAACACGAGGATGATTCCTTCTCCATTTATGCAATTTAGACCAGGAGTTGTTCATGGTCCTAACAAATACCCATGCCCAATACCACAGTGACCTTTAATTCAATGTCACAAGCATTTATTCCAGTTATAAGATAAGAATTTAGAGAATTGTGAACTTAGTTGTGCAGAGTTGGCACATTCTTGTGACTGAAAGACTGTAAAACGTGTGCAACCGAAGATTTAAGAGTAGGTTTGGGCACACACAGAGGTGGACCAGGCAATATAGAACTCTGGAAAGTTTCTGGTGGGCTTCTGCATCATGGGCCTCTTTTGTGTGGTAAGCTATTTTATTTCCAAATGTTCTCATCGGAAAAGGAATCAGCTTGCTGAAAATGTGTAATATGGGGCCACTTTGAACATTATTTCCAGGGCCTCTTTTGGTTCCTTCCCATTCCACCCCTGTAGGCAGCTCCAGATTTGCTCCAGTTGTAGGCTTTGAGGACCTGGTATAAGAGAGCAGGTGTAAATTGGTGCTGCACCGTGGCCTGTCCACATGTGCTCCAGGGCAAATCTTTGCGAGCCATGCCTACAAGAGAAAAGAAGAGTTTCTGTTGCCCCTTTGAAATGCATTGGACTCAATTTTTTTTTTAAAAGCAGTGTAGTCACTTCAACAAAAGAGTTACACTTTGTGATCCAGACCCATATAAATGTGTCATTTTACACCATTTATAATACCATACTTTCCTAACCCTACTGATTTAGGCAGTAGGCTACTGCTGTTTAAGCAGTCCTGCCACCTACAGATTTGGGCGACAAATCCTACTGCTTTTTACAGTGGCAGGTAATTTATGTGGCTCTAAGGCATTGAATCTGTCTGTGCGGTGGGCGGGTAAGTATTTGAGTGATGGGCTCAGATCAATCCACTGACCCGACAGCTAGATGACTCTGCCCTGCACTCTTGCCGGGACAGGCCTTAGCTGAATCACCAGTCGAGGCAAGTGGCAGAGCGTACCACCATCACACAGAATCTGCCTATCAGACTGAGGAGGGTATCAGTCTCCATGTTGTTCAGTCTTCAATCTGCACGGTTATAGGTCAAAGTATCGAATCCAAAGGACTGAAATGCAATAGGGTCGAATCAAAAGGACCGAAAACCAAAGTGTAGGATTTTAAAATTTTTTAAAATTTTTCTTTGGTGGGGTCCCTCCCCAAACCCCTGTTTTTGGTGTAAAAAACACTTTTTTTTACTATACGAAAACCCAAAAAATATATATATTTTTAAAAAAATGTGACCCTTTGGTTTACGGCTCTATCGCCTCGACCCTATTGCATACGATCCTTTTGGGGTCGAACCTTTGACCGGACAGCAACCTGCACTGCAGGAATAAATATGTACTGCCCGGGCTGCTGCTACAGAACAGTGGCAAACCTTACCTTTCAGCTCTGTGTGATTATTTTCTGTGAAGTAAGGTAATTGAATTTGGTGTAAACTTACCATTTATAATTATACATTTTAAACATTTGAGCATCTTTCCATGTTGTGCTGTTTGATGTATTGTGCATTTTAGAATGCTCCAGTGGTACCAACAGTGTATGTTTTGTAATTTCCTGAGATGTCATTGTTATGCTAAGTATTATTTTTGAAACTTGAAAAATCCTACATCTTTTTGGTCACAGAATCTTGGCAAGTATGTAATACAGTTTGTCTATGTATCGATGTAAATCGACGCGAAAAGTTTTTGGTATAGGACCCGCAGCCCGATACAAGATACCCATGCTTCAAATCGCGTAAACTGCTTTGTGTGCTTCTAAAAAAACCATGACTTTACATCAAGACATGCGGCTGGTCTAACTGCTACTGTCTTTCCGGTCACAGCAGTAAAATAAGGCTTTACCTTTTACCCATGGGAACACAAAGGTTCCAAGGTCCAACTAAGAGTCGACTTGCGCAACATGTAGCAACAGGTTAGAAAGCATAATGTTTTGGCGTGGGAGTAAATTGCTGTCTAGGTGACCTTGGAGGACAGTTGGCCCGTTACCGGAATGGAGTCGAAGGGGTGGGAATTGGAACGCCTTTACAAACACTTAACTAGGAGTGCCACAGGGCTGGGCACCCTTCCACTGCTAATCACGTGTGCGCGTAGACGTCTGATGCGGAACACACCTGCAATACGGCGGCCTGAGCGCTTATCAGCACCGACACAATCTGTCGCCTTCCCGCATAAGGAGCCGTGCTTGTATCTGTGCACTTTTGTTTGCATAGCCTTAGTCATCACCTGAAAGAAGTCCATACCCGGAAACTATAACGCGTATCCTTGATTCATCAAGTCGGGCCTTTGAACGTGAGTCAGCCTAGGTCGTTCAATGGCGGTAGGCGTGCTTCCTTCCTGTCTCAGCTGGCTTGCCCTACGTCTTGCAAAGGGATAATACATCTACACATGCCCCGGTCCTCGTACGTTACAAGTTTGGCGGTAACATCAGACAAAGGCATTTACTTTAACAGCCACCGTTATTATGCGATGGGAACCACATGCATAATTTACCGCATGCGGTATTTCGCTTACATGGAAGAATCATGCTCTATAGAGCATTGGAAGGCGCACCTTAGAGATGCTCTCATTCCACCCTTGTGTGTATTGGCGCCCGTCCAGTGGTAGGAAGGCCATTTCCAGGCATTGCAATGCACACCCCATCTTCACAAACATAATTTGCATTACACTGGGCCTCATTACGAGTCTGCCGGTAACCCGGTTACCGCCGGACTCGTATTACCATTCCGCCTCTGTGATTCCCGGAATTACCGGGGCATTACGACCCCGGTGACCCGGGAATTCCGGAGCCGGTATTTCCATTGCCGCCTGCAGGCGGGTGGTGTTAAACCCGCCAGGTCAGACCTGGTGGGAGTGACACCTCCCGTCTGCAGGACTCTTAATCAGCCGGTCCGGAAAGAACAGTGGTGGTGGTTTTACCACCACTGTTCTTCCCAGACCAGCAGGGTTGTAATGAGGCCCAATGTCTAGAAAACGTAGGTTTCGCCCTAAATTACCCAGACATGGACCCCTTGCCCACTGTGCTCAGAGAGGCACAGCTTCACCTCACTGATGAGGTCCAACTAGGCCAAAACACGTGTCTGGGGTTGCTGTTGGTACTCTTGTTCAGAGGAGAATTGCCTGGCATTTTAGTGCTGGACTGCCCAAGTGGGTGGGACCAGACTGAAATGCAAATGGCTATTTCTCCTTTGTGAAAGGTATGGTGAGCTAAAACGTGGTTGCAGACCTTCCAGAGTGGGCACATTCCCAGAGAACATGTTATTTGGCCATGTTCATTCTCGGTAGAAGGGCTCCCAAACCCCTTTTATTTGAATTTCTAGAAAAGTAAAGTATTACCCTGAGGTCTTTGTAACAGCAGCCGGGAAGACGCAATGCACCTAAGGATTATTCCGTGGATCCCATTTTCAATTGAGCTGTAACATGTATGGAATGCGTAAAAGCCTTGCATTAGGCTTTAACGCCCTCCATTCACGCCACAGCTCATTTTCATTTATATTGATTATTGAGACAAATTCCAGAGTATTTGTCTTTCTAAGAATTTCTTTAACTCAAAATCACATAGAAGAAAATATGAGCAAATTTGAACACAAGTGCAGAAAAAAACTTGAAAACTCAAAGATTAAACACGATTCAAGGAAGTAAAAAAAGTCATCAGGACCCAAACATTCTAAATACATTTTAAAACAGACCAAAAAAGAACCTTATTAAATAAAGCCCCAAAGCTTTTGGAGTAAATAAATGCAAAAAGGTAAGTAAAGAAATGAAGAAAAAGGAAAGAAAACTACGGCCTAAATTAGTATTTCAGGTTCTGCAGTTCCATAAATGCAGGTGTGCCGACGTGTGCGTGTTGGGAAGATAACCTAGAGCCTATATGTACTGAGCTCAAGCAGATTTTAGCTCAAAAAATTGTTCAGAAACCAGGCTCTTCCTGTTTGTAGTGGAAACAAACATCCATATCACGTTTCGGATTGGCCCCCTGCCGGGCAAGGTGATTAAACTGAAGCCTTCCTCAGGGCGGAAACAGGGAGAGACCAAATAAACTTGACCCTGTGTGAAGGCAGACAGGTAGAATCTTTAGGGAATGTTTTCAGTTATTTAGGCGCTTGCATAAGTCACATATTTTTTTATATATTGCAAAGAAACTAAAAAGACCACGGGGGAACAAAATCCTTACCCAAGTCGTAGGTAAGGACTAAAACAAACCCACCGAGGTTGGAGTTGGAGGCTCCCACTGGTACGGAGAGCGCAGCTCGTACCCCCGGGCAGCCAGAGATCTGCCTCTCAGCATTCAGAATGGTACTGAAAAAATAATAAAATATAGCCGTGAGGTCCGAGGCTGTATCAAAAAGGTTGTGCACATTTGGCTCATGCACAGGGTAATCGCCAATGAAAAAAGGCTCATACCTTAATGGAAGAGGGCTAGTTGAAAGAACATGTCAGCCAGCTGTGTTTGTGTAATACTAGGACCAGTAAGGCTTGTGCTTGTAGAGGCACTCATGCGAAGGATGCCTCCAGAGAGAGTGCTGTGGTGGCTCAACTGTTAACCTAAACAGTAGATGAGACAAAGAAAAACGCGGGGCGGACAAGTGAGGGTAGGGGAAGAGAGATGGGGAGAAAAGAGGGGGCGGTTGGGGGTTGGTGGGGTTTGGGGGAAAAAAAGAAAAAGAAAAGGAGGGAGGGGAAAGACAACAGAGGGAAAAGGAACAGAAAAATAAAATAATTTTTAAGTAAAATCAATAGGGAGGAGACGAACATTGAATCGTCTTGAAGTGCCGGTTAAAATAAACATTACCGAATGTGCACCGTAATCCGATAGATATCTATGTACCTGGCTAGCATTAAGAAGTCAGGCAGGCAAGCTGATGCAGGGCAGCCTCGCAAGGCAGCTATTCTTGCTTACTCTTCGAGCGGTGCTGTGACTCCAACGCACCGAAGAGCTGAGTCACCATTACAGAATGAGGCACCGCCGTCACTCCCGCGGGTGTGTCTCATAACGCATGAGTGTAATTGGACAAACACTAGTCCCAGGTGGGTCCGTGGGCTCGCGCACGGATTGGTCCAGGGCTTTGTCAATCGCTACAACTAGGAGGTGTGTCTCGTCATTGCAGAATCTGATAGGGCAGCCAGAGTCAGAGTCAGATAATATTGTGTAGTGCGCGTGCAGAATCGCGAACGCAAAACGGTGAGTCTGTATTCGTAGACTCAATGCATAAAACGAGAGGGGAGGACAGGAGTGAGGAGGGGGGGGGTGTTCTGTGGGATGGGAAGAAAAAAGGAAGAGGTGGAAAGAAAAAAGGGGGGAAAAGAGAGTGGGAAGAAAGGGGGGCGTTTTTTTACTTCTTCAGAATGAGGGTTTGGGATTGCCTCACTCACCATGAAGCCGCGACGTGTGCAGGGCACATGCAAAAGGCATGTATAAATAGTTTTTGGATGAGTGAGTGATCATAGGGTCTCTATTTGTGTTTTTGGGACTACTTTGTTTCCAGTGCCAGCCAACATGGAGGCACCCACATAGCTGGGTTCCTTTGGAACCAAGCTATGCGGTATAGTGTTTTGGGTGTGGTAGCCTAGGAACTACTTTACCTGGACTACTTTTCTGAAGCTATTTAAACCACACCCGACTTGAATGACACGCTTTGCGTTACTTTGCAATCCTGCAACGTGACGCTCATCATGTTCAGCTGTACCTGCGAACCTCGGAAGAACAGCATCTGAAAAACAAAAGGACATCGTTAATAGCACCAGCTTACCTGTAATTCCATCGCTAGCTGCCCTCAGCTCCTGCAAACAGCATCCAAGGATCAGCGAGCCTCTCGGACCGACGGATCTGCAAAAAAGGGAGAAACAGGACATTAGACATTTTACAATCGTGCCGAAGCTTACCTCACGAGTCGCCCATCGACCAGCATCGCCTTGGGACTTCTTGCTCCAGGTGAGCACCGCAATCTATGGGAACGAAAAGCCAACAGGTTAGCAAAGGCAAGGTATCATAGCGCTGCACATAGCGCCTACTTACTGCATCAAGGCGCTCTCGATGCACCATCATTTACCGGCGAGTCCCAACTCAGCCAACGTTCCACAGTGAACTTCCGCGCACCTAAGGAAAGGCAAAAGACATTATTAAACCAAAGAAAGGCATAGAAGCATAACAGTAATAAGACCTACCTGAAAGACTCAAAAGGGCCGGCATCAGTGAAGTAACTAGATCGCACTCGCCCACAAAGGACAACGCGCCCCTGCCAAGAAGGCAGGACGGAGAGCATGCCAAAACTCATAACAAGGCAGAACTTCTCCGCTGACCATACCTGGGAGACGCTGGGAAGGATACCAGAGTCCCCACAGCTGAGTGGCGTCCCCGTGCATACCAGGTGAGCGTAACAATGGGTTCATACTGTCTAGTTTGTCGATCCAGTATAGTTCACATTGATCCAGTTTTTTGGTATGGTTCCCTCCTCTTGATGCCTTCGTGACTGCTTCTAGTATTTGGTAGCGTAATTGTGCTACTGTGTGTCTTTTTCCGGAGAAGTGTGGTGCCACTGGTGACCGTTCATTCTTTGTCCTGATGTTACTTATGTGCTCATTACCCCTTTCTTTCAGTTTCCTTTTTGTCTGTCCTACATAGTAAATCCCACATGGCAACTTAGTGCGTATATGACTGACTTTGTGTCACAGGTAGCATAATTTTTTAATTTGATCTTGGCCCCTGTTCTAGGATGTCTTATGTAATCTCCTTTGGTAATGTTGTTACAATTTCCGCAATGAAGACACGCAAAGGTTCCAGCTTTTTTGGTCTGTAGTGTTTGTTGGCGTTGTTCCTGAGTGCGTTCCGCTCTTACCAATTGGTCTCGAAAGTTGTTTCCTCTTTTGTAGGCAATTAGAGGTGGTTCAGGGAAGAGTTTTTGTAAGTGGGTGTCCATCTGGATGATCCTCCAATTCTTTCTTATCAAGGCAGTAATATGGTGACTTGAGTATTTTAGTGTGTACAGTAACGGTATCTCCTTATGTTCCGGTGTTTTCTTCAGTAGATCTTCTCTTGTTTTCCAAGTGGATCTTTCCTTGGCCGCTGAGATAATGTTCTCTGGGTAACCTCTCTCCAAGTATTTGTTGGTCATCTTATCCATTTCTATTGTGAGTGTGGATTCGACAGAAGTGAGTTGGTTTAGCATCTGGTTCTCAAAGATTTTTAGAGTGGTGTTCTGAATTGGCGGGTCAAATGTACTTTTGGGTTTGATTTCTAAGAAATTAGTCGCTGAGGGGTTGTCTGAAGGTGGTTGTGTGTCAAAGAAGACTTTGAGTCTCATTTTCTCATGAGTCTATGCAGATTTATACACTATTCCAGATGTGTGGTATTTTGTGTAGGAGTGAATGAGAGACCCAAGTTCAGTACTTCAAGTTGATTATTAGAGAGTGGTTTGGAGGATAAATTGACTAGTAGGTGTTGTTGGCTTTTTTCTTGGACCTTAGATTTCTTGAGCCCTCTTTGTATAGTCTTTCATCTAAAAAATCCTGAGGGGTTGCTTCTGATGTGGTGGCTGTTTGAGAATTGTGAAAGATGCCACTCCTTGGATTGGTCGTTGTGGGAAACTCCCCTCTAGTATCGTTTCTCCCTCTTGCTTCTTTGCTACTAAAGGGAATGTCACTACTTTTATCACTAGTATCTTGTCTCGATTCTCCTGGTGGTGGTCTATTGGGGCGAGTTGGTCTATTAGACTGATAAAATTCTTGCCAAGTGTATACAATATCTTGTGAGTAGTCCAGACTATCTCTTCTGAATTTACGGACCTTTCTCTGTTCAATCTCCTTTTTATACTGTTCGAGGGATGTATTGATATCATCCAATATGGTTTTGAGCTCTTCACTGGTTTTAAAGGAACGCAGTTGTTCACTCAATTCATTAATTTCATTATCCAACTTAGATACTTAGTTCCTCTATTGTCAACAGTATTAGGTCCAGTGAGCACTTGTTCAGTATCTGTTCCCACTTCTTTACAAAATCAGGGACTTCTTTACATAGTGTTGGTTTCAGATAGACTCTCAAACCCCTTGGTATCCTCTGTGCCTGGTAGTACTGTGCTAAGGTGGTTGCATGCAGTTTCTGAGAAATTTCTCTGCGTATAAGTTTCTCTAGTCAGAAAATGATTTGTTCCTGATTATTGGCCGTTGGGGTTGTAGTCTCAATCTCCTTAATTAAACCTAGAATGCGTTTTGCCTCTTCTTCATTAAATCCAAAAGTTGTTGCGTGTATGTCAGTTATTGCATTAATCTTAGAAAAGGACATATTGCGTCCCAGTGGTATATATAATGTTGAATGGGTGTAGCTTGTGTTGTTGTGTCACACACCCAGGGAGTGGAAAACAATACAACAAAAAGAATGAACACATATGCACACCTAAGGTTCTTTGAGGAATAAACCTCTTTCTTGGTTTTTAGGGTTGGTAGTGAGGTGCTGAGGAGTGTAACACAACCATGACACTAGATTGCGGGTTTGAGAAAACTGGAAAAGGGAGGGTATCCACAAGTTGTGGACCCCTCACGTCCCCTGGACACTCAAGGTTACTGTCTGTGGACAGACAATACATTCAGTTCTTTGGATGCATCTATTTACAAACATGTAGGTCCATAGATGTATGGAAAAGTTGTTATGATTCATTCAATGGTAAATGTTTCAACTAGTAAGTTAGAAAAAATTAGTAATTAAATCCAATAGTGTCACTCTAGGTTCTCAGAGAGAAATATATATACATATATTTGTTTATTTCACAAATATTGTTTGTGAGGTTCTCTTTATAACATGCATACAGTTCACAACTAACATCGTTGCGTGGTGTACAATTGTACAGAACATTTAGCAGTCTCTGTAATATCTCACACGTGACAATACTTAAAAACTCAACGCGTTTTGGGAAAAATCCTTTCTTCTGGAGTAAGCGTTAAAGAATGTAAAGGTCTACTTCTATCCATAGCTTTTCTTCAATTTCTAAACTTCAAGGACGATGTTTCTGAATATATATAAGAGAAATAATAATTCTCAGATGGAATCTTGCTCATAATTGTAATAAATATGTTCTATGTGCAGCGTTTTGCCAGAAGCGCTATATAAATAACCATTTGACCATGAGATTAGATATATAATTTAGCATGGAGTCCTTGCCTCACTGGACTGTTGTATCATAATATAGGCATACTTGTTAGGTAGTAATAGCTCCAGGAAATGAGGACTTAAACATCAAAAGACATCAAAAGACAATTCTGCTATCGAACCTCAAGACACACAATACAATTCATGTTTGCTTTACTATGTAATTGGCTAGGTTTTTATGTTTTCAACATTTAAATATATACAGGAGAGATCAAATGGCCAGACCTTAGAGAAATTATGAAAGCTGTATTCTGTCACAATGCAGAAAGCTGCTGCATAGTAATGATTTCCATACAGGGTTTGCACATGTAGGCTGTCACATACATTTTACTCTCTTGGAAAGGGGAAAAGTCATTTTTACTCTCTTGAAATCACATTTACTCTCAAGGTTTAAAAATAGAGAGTAAAATACTCCCACCTCAAAATCTTATCTGGAGCACTGGTTAGCTGCCTCACTCTGGGGCCACCGGCTTCTAGGCAGGTCACTTCCTCCGGGGGAGGAGGGGGTGGTTCCCTTCGCCATCCCAGCGGCATGCAGTAGTTAATGGCCCACTCGTCTGCATAGTCTGGGTTTACTGGAGGTGCCCCTCTCTCCAATCTGGATTGTGCCTCTGTGCTACTCTGGTGCTGTCGTCAGCGCCGACCGTTGCCCCTCCCTGTGCTGTGGGAGCTGCGCTCAGATGGCTGGTAGTGCTCTTCTCGCAGTCTGTTGGCCACATCTCTCTTGCTCTCAGGACTCTGCTGTCACCCGATTCCTTAGTAACGCTCCTCTGAAGTTGTTACAAACTTATGGATAATAGGTAGAGACACACTAACCTTCAGATGTGCAGTCCTTGAAGTCAGGAGAAAACCCCCCCCCCCCGGAACCTTGCCTGTCTACGCCTGATGGTACATGAGAAAACAGAGAAAGGCAAGCTCCCCAGGGGAACCCTCTGGGGAATAAAACCCTTTACAGGATTGAGAGCGTTGGTCTGGAGTGCATCCCTGCGGGCTCCTATTCTTCACAGGCTGTAGATCCTCTAAGGAGGTTGGATGAGCGATCTCTATTAAGAGAGAATGAATAGGTAAGAGAGATGTCAGAAGGAAGCTTGTTTCTGACTAGGAAATGAGCTGCAGAATGTTTGTAATCCCGCTGCAAGTGACGTTGGCAGATTGAAATTGCGGATTGTAGTGAATGTCAAGGGAGTTCTCGAAGGGTAGGATTCTACAAAGACACAGAAAGGCATTAGTGAAAAGTATCGTAAGGACAGGAAGGAAGTAATCCCTACTAAGCGCACTTATGAAGCATCATTACGGAGAGTAGCAACGCACTGGAATCCTGGATCAGTGTGCTTATATCCCGTCACATGACAGCATAACGACAGAGCCCTCTGAGAAGCTGAAACGGGCAAAACTGCATTGCAAGAGCGCGACATCCCAGCGGCCATTGCTGATTGAGTCAAAGCCATTGTATAACGGCGCCTGCCACGGCGCCACCATGACTACCGACCGTAACGGGATATGACAGGAGTTGCTTGGTGTGCGGAGCTCGGATGAGTGACCGGTATGCATCCGAGTCCCTCGTATCATCTTTTACACGCCCGGCGCCATCTTGTTTGTATTGGGTCTGCGCCGCTCCGTTCACCAATAATACGGTCAAGGAGTAGGAACCGTAGTGTGTCCCCAGGTTCCCTGGGTGTTCCGATTCACGTTAGGGTACTCCCTTTGTGTTTTAGTGTTTTCCTGAAGGATATAGGCAGGATGGTATGCAGTCTGGAGTGGGTGCTCTGAAGATTCACCTCTGCATCGGCTGCTCGCTGGCCACGCCCCCACTCCGTAGGATCTCACTCCCCCCTTTCTTAACACAAACACTTTCTCACATGCTGATTACCCTGAAAGACAACGGACTAACACCAGAGCCGTATACCTAACATGTCCCAACTCAGGGCTCAGGCAGAGTCAGGCAATTGCAACTGATTTCACACACATGACTGCCCTTTCCCTTCCCCATAGGGATAAAAGGCGGAGCATGTGAGCACACTCTGAGCAAGGCAGAACGTACGAGGAAGCAGTGATTCAGAGTGGCAATTCAAACGGAGGAGAAAGGCGGTGTGACCTTGTGAGGATGGAGGAGTCCGTATAGGTGAGAGACCGCTTATGGGCGCAGACGGGGAGCTGACAGTGCCTCCCGGCACGTCTGCGCCACTCCGTCGAGCCCACAGCGAACGGCTATGCCAGCCGCGGCGGAAACAGCTGGGCGAGATATGCCCATGCCATGGACACAGCGACAATCTGGGAGAGGACCGCCCTCCTGCTCCAATGGGGTCCGGCGGCATACAAGAAAAATACATACCCCATACCCTGCCCGCCCGACCGGTAACGGAGGGGGAGCGGTCCATCATCCCCTGAACACAGCCCAAAGCCCCGGGCCCCTTACCTCATGTGCTGCACCTGCAGGCACGGCCTCCACGGCCTACTTGGCTCTGGCAATGGGACTTCCTGGAAGTGGCGGGGGCGGGGCCGGAGCCAGAGGCACGCCGGAGCTGGGAGGGGAAGGATTCACGGCAGCCCGTGGCATGCCAAAAACGGAGCAGAGAAAGGGGGGGAGCTGCAGAGGCAGCATTACCCAGAGGAATACTGGGGAGGTCCCATCCCTGAGCTTGCTGCAGCTAGAGAGTAGGTGGGAACGGCAACTCCTTTTTATCAGGATTGGCTCCTGTAGACAGCAGCCTATAAATTGGGGGAATTATGGCCAGAGGCTGATTGGTGGGGACATAAGCCAATTGCAAAGTATAAAAGGGGTAACGTGGACTCTCCTGTGTTGTTGATTTCCAGAACACCGGAGAGGAGAGAGGAAGTGAATGGTGGGCCTATCCGGGCTCGAGTGACTAGAAGGAGCCTCCTGGGAAACAGCCTATCTCCAAGACTTTGAGGTAGTGAGGAAACTACCATCAAACCCCATTATAGTTTGTTAAAGGAACAAGACATCCTGAACCTTAAGGAAATAAAGTATCATTTAAAACATCAATACCGTCTCCCGTCCTGGTTTTTACATGTGGCGTAGTCGGCAGGATATCGACAACGCGATGGAGACCCTCATAAAAACATTATCTGAGGGTCAGCAGCAATTGCAGCAGTTGCTACAAATGCAGTCCCAACAAGCCGTCGCCGACCGGCAGGCCTTCCAACAGGCGATCCAGTTACAAGGATCCCTGCATACAGCCTCCCAGGACAAACAACATGAGACAATCCTTCGACTGACGGATGCGGTGGCGAGTTCCCGTAATCAACCACTGGTTCCATCCGCTATCCTACAAAAGTTCAAAGAGGGAGAAGATCCTGCATTCTTCTTCACCAAATTTGAATGGATAGCCCGGAACGCACAATGGCCAGTGGACCGATGGGGACAATATGTGGCTCCCTTATTATCAGGGATAATGCAAGGGGGCTTACCAGGCCGTGAACCCCAATGGTAACACACCTTATGCGGAAATAAAGAAAGCTGTTTTGGACAGACTGGGCCTGGACGAAGAAGCCTACCGCATACAACTGAGAGACACCAAACTAATGTCCGCAGAAAGCCCAAGTCACTTGTTTTACAGGGTCAAGGACCTTGTGGAAAAATGGCTTCAACCTCCTAACCCAACCACACAAGACATACTGGATAAGGTTACTCTGGAACAGTTTGTGGAGGCTCTGCCTCCCCCATGCAGAGATGGGCCCGCCAGCATCATAGACCCTCACTAGCAGAGGCTGCGGACATCGCCTCATCCTACTAAAAGGCTGGGGTGAACAGGCCATTCGTAACAAACTCATACGCCAGAACCATGGTACCCCTCAACGATCCACAACCAACTAAAGGAGCTTGAGCCATAATACCTAGATGGAGAATCCCTGAGGAACGCATATACAGACTGGAGGAGGATAGAAGAACCGGGACCGAAGGGAAAACCACCATTACAATAACCGGGTTCCGCCAACCACAGTGCTATGATTGCAGCAACGGGGGTCATATCGCCAGATTTTGCCCAAAGAGAAGAGGGACGGAACCCATGGAGATCGGGTACATGAAAGCAGACCCAAGAGCTCCCTTTTCAGGGCCTTATACTATGGACATCCGGGTGGATGTGATTCCGGCTCGAGCATTAATATACAGCGGAAGCAGACAGACCGCCATTTCACCAACTGTAAGTAAAAAACATTACTTACCTAATATACGGGTACCTATTCGTTGTATACATGGGGGCGTAAGATCATATCCTATGAAAAACATACAGGTGGAAATAGGCCATAATTATCGAGACTTGATATGTCGTGAAGATTAGAGGGTCCTCCGTCCCCAAGTACCACACAGGGAGAAATAAATGCACTCCCTATGCGATCTTTGAGGCCACAGGTGTGAGATGCTGGAATGCATGAACCACGCAACACTGGTAACCCCAAGGCCGCTGTAAACAAACAGTAATTAGCACAAGTGATCACAGTGATATTACTGGCTGGTATGAGGATGTATGGGCCAGAAGACTTACCTATGTGTAGTAGTAGAGTCACTGCTAACAACACGGGACCTGGGAAGTCACTGCAAGGGGGCGCGTGAGCAGCACTCTCAGTTGCTGGTAATGATGGATTAGTAGGCAATCCGGGATGAAACACCAGCTACTGGACACACCTGAGTAGTTCTTGATGATAGAAAAACCAAAGTTCAGTCCGAACAAGAAGCGTGGATTCTGGTGAGTTCGTGAGCAAGGCAATCAATCCAGGGTAAGACAAAAGAGGTCCGTTGCGAAGTTCCGAGGTCAAACAGCCAGGTAATCACAAAGAAGGGCGCCAAATCCAGAGGGGAAATCCAAAAGAAGTCCGTAGTCCCAAGTCTGAGTTTATTTAAGCCAAAAGTCCTGATCAATAAGCAAACGCCAAACAGAGTCGTGAAAAAACAGCTGTGAAGCAACAAATGCTTGCGAGGATGCTGTTTTTATCCCGATCGTTTCCTTGTCATGTGAACAGGAACAGAGTCCCGTGGTCGGGATTTCTTTGTCACGTGATCAGGAAACCAACGTGACCGCCTGACTCTGCCTGACCTCACTCGCCACAGCAGTTGCCAATGTAGGAATGGATACCAGCGGGACCAAAAACGAGCTCCGCTTCGGGTCCCAAGCTGTTCACGCGACCCCCGTGCTGCAAGTACACTGAAACTGGTAGGTGTAGGTGTACGGATGGAGGGTGTTGCCGGGGACCTATATGGAACAGAGGGTGATGCAGGGATTCTAGTGGGAGCGGGGATATGATGCATGACAGAGCCCCCCCCAAAGGCCCACGACCTGGTGGGCAGGACAGGTGCTAAAGGTGAAAACGAGAAATGAGACGAGGAGCATGGACGTCCTCAGCAGGGACCCACGAGCGCTCCTCCGGACCAAAACCAAGCCAATCCACCAGGTACTGCAACCTCCCCCTATACAAAACAGGAACCCAGGATACCAGAGACCTCATACTCATCAGGGCCGCCCACGGAAACAGAAGCGGGGGAACAACGGAGGCGAGTAGGACCAGTACAAGGCTTGAGTAGAGAGGTGTGAAAAACGGGGTGAATGTGCCAAGCGGCAGGAATCGAGAGGCGGTAGGACACAGGATTTATCACCTTAGATACCACATAATGCCCAATAAACTGGGGTAGAAGCTTGCAACAGCTCAACAAATGGAGGTGACGAGTGGATAACCACACCTTATTCCCCACGGAATAGAAAGGAGCGTCAGCACGCCTCCGGTCAGCCGTAGGTTTTAGGGAAGCCTGTGCCTCATGGAGATGAGCAAGGGTCCGAGTGTGTTTAGTGAACAGATCCCCGACACAGGCAGCTGCAGGAGGGTTGCCAGAATGGGAGAAGTCAGGGACAGGCAATGTGAGCGATGTTGGCCGTACGGGGCATAGAAAGGGAAAAAAAACAGTAGATGAGTGCGTGGCACTATTGTATGCGAACTCAGCGAGGTGATCCAGTTTTGAATACACAGAAGCATGTGTTAGCCTATCCAGCAAGGGTGTGATAAGGGGTATTGGATAGCGATTCTTTAAGTAATAGCGTTCAGGCGACAATAGTCCACGCATGGGCGGAGATCGCCTTTTTCTTGGGGACAAAGAATATCGGACTGGCGGCCGGGGATGTGGAAGGACGTATGTGTCCTAATCTTAAAGACTTCTGGATGTAAGCCTTTAGGGCTTGCTCTTCAGAATGGGACAGGGAGTAAATGCGGCCAGTAGGAATTGTGGAATCGGGAAGCAAATCTATGGGGTAATCCTAGGAACGATGTGGAGGAAGGACCTCAGATGTCCCCTGGTTAAAGACCTCCTGGAAGTCCTGGTAAACCGTAGGGATGCCCACAGCGACTGCCCCCCCATATGCGAACCAGGAGCAGAATCTCCAGCATCTTCCAAAGTGAGTTGTGCAATGTCACCCAACACTAATGACGGAGAGCCGTCCCCCTCGGGTAAGGTGAGATAGAAATTCTGGCATACTTCAGATTCGCAGTGGACTTGCCCTGATTTCCAATCAATCAGCGGGTTGTGTTCTTTTAACCATGGGATGCCTAAAATGAGACCGAACTGCGGCATAGATATTAGATCAAATGAAATGGTCCCTTGGTGGGTATTCCGAATGACCATAGTAAGAGGGGCGGTCTGTTGTTTGATAGGCCCAGACGCTAAAGCAGTGGCGTCAACCGCTTGAACATGTTCTGGGCGTGGTTTGTTCATGAATGGGAGGTTCAAGGATGCTGCTAATGTGATGTCAATATAATTCCCAGTGGCCCCTGAATCGATGACAATGGTGACTGGATGTGTGGTGTCTGGAGTTGGTTTCAGAATGGCTTGTACAATAACGGGCCTGATGCAACCAAAAGCGGGTATTGAGTCCAAGGAAAAACACAGAGTGCTCCATCCAGTCCCCGGATCTAGGGTCGAGCAGTCCGAAAAACCTGGTTCTTCAACTTTGGGCGCCGGGGACATCCTTTGACAAAATGTCAGTTTAAGCCACAATAGAAACAGGCATTGTCTGCAATTCGACGTTCCCTTTCTGTGGGAGAGATGGGGCCACGGATCCCACCAACCTACATAGGTTCACCAGAGGACTCAGATGACGACGTGGCAGGAAATGCATTAGAAAACTGTCATGATGCCTACCCCCAGGCATCCGGACCAAGCCCATCAGCCCTAGGAGCAGCCATCTAGACATTTAGTAAAACCTCAGCAGCCCCGGCTAGGGGCTATCTGGGTTCAGTCCTGGCGCCTTAGGCGCCAGGCTCATAGTAGGAATCAGTCCTGGCGCCTGAGGCGCCAGGCTCATAGTCATTACTTACCTCAGGCAGACCATGCTGCAAATGACTCCAATCCAACATGAAGCCTGAAAGGGACTATTTTTCTACAGGGACTATTTTTTACTCGGGTGTGGTTCTAGGGACTTCTTTCCTGGGACTACTTTTGAGGCTATTTAAACCACACCTGACCAGCAACACACGCTTCACATTATTCTGCATCCAGCAGCGTAACACTCACCATGCCTGCAGCCTGCATCCAGTCTTCTGCCACGCCCGCCTCGAATCCGGAGCTCCTAAAAAAAAGAGGAAAGAAAGGGACAAGGTTAGAAAACAAACTTGTTTCTATTCCACACCTGATTCTGGATCCATCTTGTCTCCGGACCTGTAAAGAACATCATTTCTGCACGCGCCGCACCTCCAGCTGCAGCGCTGCGCCATACTCACCAGTCTTCACAGCATCCTTCGGGTCGGCGCTGCCTCCATCATTTCTTCGCCGAACTTCGGCACCTAGGAGACAAAAGAAAACCACAAGGTGAGCCGAGGGACCCAACAAATATAATTCTTACCACCATAGACTTACCTGATTTACCACCGGAGGCATCCTTTTGTGACTCCCCATATTTTCATGTGCCGCATCTTTGAAGAGAGACAAAACAACACGTTTTCCTCGTGCAACATTTACCGGACAGCGCCGGGTGACACAGACTCTTACCTGAGCGCCACCAGCTGCCACAAGAGCATCTTTTCATGAGCCCGCTGCAAGACAAGAAAGGAAGGAGGGAACAAGAGTGAACATCGGACATATTGAACTCTATGAACTTAATACTTACTGGTCCTCACCAGGAACCTCAGAGTCAATACTCTCCGGAACTCTCCCGAGCCTTCAAACCAGTGAAGTAACTGGAATCGACGCGCCCCTGCAAATCCACGCAGGATGGAGAGCTCATCTTTCAAGAATATAAGGAGAATATTTCTACAGGTTAAGCAGACAAGATTAGGAGGGCAGATCCAGTCAGTCATCTCTGCACTACGCATCACGTGGGTGGAGACCGCAGCTGTCCGGGTCCGACCGACGCCCCTGTGGGCACCAGGTGAGCGTAACAAAAACCCAGCTTCGGACTTGCGTTCTGAGCGTCGAGCATCTATTTGTAGGGCCAGATCCACCAAATCAGAGCATTGAGCAGGGACGTCATTTGGGGGTCGCCAGAGGTTGCAAGAGCGACCGCTGGCGATTGGCCAGCGACCCCTGTCAATCTCTTGCGACCTCTGGCCGTTGACCAATCAGAGGAGGAGGGGGCGTGGCCACAGCATGCTGCGATGCTTGTGTTGGCCTCCATTTTGATTTATTGCACGTGCGAAACGTGTGTGGTGCTTCTCCGAGTCTCGCTGCTGAGGGCCTGTCCTGAGGCTGACTTTGTTGCGTCCAGACAGGGCAGGCATCCACGTCGATCCACCCCCACTGAAGGAGGCCAAGCCAGTGACTTCAAGCCTCGAGGTGACTCAGGTGAGTCAGTGAGTCGAGCGGTGGTCGCCGCCGACCGCAGTAGGCAGCACCAAATTCATTTTACTGACGTGGAAATATGTGCCGGCGGCGGCTTGCAAGCTGCTGCCGGCACATATTTACAATGTAGTAAAATGAATTTGGTGCTGACGCCCGACGACAGGCGCAGCACCAAATTCATTTTACTAATGTGCAAATATGTGCCGGCGGCGGCTTGCAAGCTGCCGCCGGCTCATATTTGCAATGTAGTAAAATTAATTTGGTGCTGACGGCAGCCGCAGCACCAAATTCATTTTACTAATGTTGGCACATATTTGCACATTAGTAAAATGAATTTGGTGCCGACGGCAGCCACAGCACCAAAGCGGTCCGTGCTTTGCCGTCCTCCCCAGGCAGGAGGAGTCCACTGCCAGTGGCGAAAAATGTACTTTCGTGGTAAATGCAAAATTTTACTTTCATAGGGGGAACCCTGGGCACCGAGTCCCGTCCTGTGCAGCAGAGGCACCCTGGCTAGGTTTCTCCCCCTGCCTAGCAGTGTGATGCCCACTCCCTCTCGTACCACAGTCTGGCAGACTGTCTGTTGTCTGGTATATTAAGGTCCAGCTTTCGGCTGCACATCCTGCTGCTGAGAGCTGGGGAAATGGTGGGCAGTGACAGGAGTCGATTTGATTACAAGTGCCCGGATGATAAACTACTTTGATCAGAAACTAATAAGGTGCAGGGAGGGAGGAAAAGTTTCATAAATTACCTAATTAGCTCAAGATGTAATCGCCCTATGCACGCCATATGATTTTCCTCTGAGGTTACTGGTGGGAAGACATATCTAAGGTCATACATTAATTATCATGAGATACGTGTCTAATTGAACGAGTGTATGTCTGTTCCAGACCCCACCCCACAACCTGTAACCTATAAATTGTCTTTGTTCTGTAATTCCACTTACTAGTTGGGGGGACATTTTAGTATCAATTTGAATACAGTTTCAGGTAAAAGCGTCAGGTGCGGCAGTTTAGTGGGTTAATGCTCCTGTTGCAAAAACGTGTGCATTAAGCAATTAGCCATTTGACTCCCACGGGTGCTGACGCTTCCATCGCAATGAGGTTTGTTACTTTGACACTTTCACAGTAACATACAACAAGGTATTACTATGATTTAAGTAATACCTTTCAAAAATGAAATACCTTACGAGAGTTCTTGCAAGGAATGCTTGCAAGGAGCTGCAGTGCTTGGCGGGGTAGAGGGGGCTTGTCTCATCTGGCATACCCCATTGCAGAAGAGTGAGGTTTTGACTCGAATCCGAGGAAGGGGCAAGGCCTGGTGGTAGTATTAAAAGGATCTTTCAATGTAAAAATCAGAGTGAAGAAGGGGACGATGCAGACTGTATTGGGGGTACAGACTGGCCTGCAACAATTATAGTTTTGTAGGAATGAGGCGTGTGTGGGTAATGTGGTATGCAAAAGCACGTAACAGAACATATTAGGAATGGCGTGATTTAGCAGAGCGTGAAAACCCTACTCTCGGGTCACAGCACCCTTTTGTGGAGTTTCTGCATGTGCAGCTTTGGTTATACGTTTGGATTCTAGTGATCGTACGTCCCAGTCCCCATCAAAAGCGCTGGGTGACTGAACAAGTTATACCTGATAGTATGATATGGAACACATTTGAGCAGTGTCTGCTCTTCAAATTCAACACGTTCAGTAATGGTGGTAATCGGAGCTCTAGAGGTTACGTTTTTTGTAAGATATCATAATAGACAATGCACTTCCAGCTAGTGTTTATCCCTACTTAGCCTCTATTTCACAACGTTGTGCACCTCACACAAGAGGGTCCAAGGGAGGCTTTCTTCTTACTGTGGGCATGATTTGTGGTGCTGATGACTCATTTCAAGAATCTCTGAAGCCTTACTCATATTGTTTTAAAATAAAACTGGGAGATTGAAGTTGGTTGTTGATGTAGGGGTCACACAGCGGTGGCTTACTGCTTTACGTTCTTTCTTAGTATTTCTGTGGTCTCAACTTAAATTCTCACCCGCTTTTTTCCCATCTTGCGATCCAGGGCACCTGCTTTTTTCCCATCTTACGATCCAGGGCAAATCCCTTTTTGTGCCTCACTTCGTGTAAATGTGTGAGTGCATGATAGCTTATTTTGAGAGCACTCAGTACTGTGTGCCATGTAAAACGGTTATTTAATGGAGGAGGGGCTCTCACTCCCACAGCCTGTCATTTTCAGCCTATTAGTCAGATTGTGATGAGAGGCAGCTCTGACGCATTTCATGATGTTTCTGAGCAAAATCTAATCTCGCGCAAAAGCAAGGCTCACCACCAGACCCCCAAAGAAATGTACAGGTTTTATTTTCTTCCACTGGTAAATATCTTGGGCATGGCGAGTTTAACCCGGATAAGGATTGGATCGATTGCCAAGAGGTCACTGCATAGGCTTTGTTTGTACATAAAGGTTTGGGGAATATTCAAATGAGTATGTGGCTTAGAATAGGTTTGTCTCCTTAACATAATGTATTAGGGAGATTCTGTTATGTCAATAAAGTTATACAAAACACACACAGTCTTTCTCTCTCACAAGCACACACACAGTCTTTCTCTCTCACAAGCGCACACACACACACACACACACACACACACACACACCAGGGTGTCCATTGTGACATTTGCACTTTGATAGTTACCCATAGTTGTGCATAGGAGGCAGAACCTGTTTCCTGCTCCCTTTTATTTCATGCAACAGCCACATGTATTTTCTTTCCATTGCATGGCATCATTTGCCTTTGGATGTCTGCTTACATTCACAATAATTTGTTAATATGGGCCCATACACACTGATATTAACACTACATATGGTGATCCATTCTTGTATGAAATGTATATCATATTACAGTTATACTATAACCATATTTGTCTTAATGTATTGAGGAACAAGGCTATGTGATGCCACTTCCTGTTCTGTCAAGGGGTGAAAGGTTGCGAGCCATTACTTCCCCTGATGTCACTTGTGGGTGGGGTCAAATAGCATCACTTCCTGTGATGTCAGAGGTCAAGGGTTGTGTGATGTCACTTCACTACTCCTGGCATTTTGGTGAAATGCTGTCCCTGCACACATTGCTCACAGTTGCCAATTCTCTCACGGTCCTGCAATATACATGGGCGTCCCTCACTATGTACCCCATTCATTCAATACTTCGTCTGGGGGACTTGCACTGTAGAGGTTGGTTGCTCTACAATACGGCAACCTGTGGTGAGCAGAGGGGCAATGCCATGGTGTGCAAAATGAGCAGATGAGTGGTGCCAAAATAGGCGGAAAGGTCAGGAGAAAGAAACTGAAGTACAGAATAAGTGACTACGTGACAGGCAGATGCGGTGTGATTGTGTTACACTCTGCCACTTGCCTTTGTCAGTGGTTCACCTAAGGCCTGTCCCGGCCAGAGTGCAGGGCAGAGTCACATAGCTGTCAGGTCACTGGATTGATCTGAGTCGAATCAAAGTAATCACCTACCAGCCCACTGTACAGACAGACTAATGTGTTGCATGCTAAGTCCTGCAGCCTGCTTTAGAGTCACATAAATTACCTGCCACTGTAAAAAGCAGTAGGATCTGTCACTGAAATCTGTAGGCGTTAGGACTGCTTAAAAAGCAGTAGCCTACTGCCTAAATCTATAGGGTTGGCAAGTATGTTAGTATAATGAATTCAGTGCTAGGGAAAGTAAGCAAGCTGCTGATGCCGGCAGCACCAAGTCCATTTTACTAACGTTACAATTTGTCTTTTATAAGTCATGTGGGGGAGGGATTGTAGGCATTTTTACTTCCTGCTGTAAGATAAGTCATCACCAGTTCCATGTGCCCCTGACCCCAGCCAGTGTGTCCATGTGCTCCTCGCCACTGTGTTCATGTGCCTCTTGAGCCCAGTTTACAGCAACAGCTTATGCAAATTAAACTGCTTAAATTAACCACAGGCAGATGAAATCCAAGTCATTTGTGGCCTGCAGCCTATACATTTTGCAATGCATTTAACTAAGTTTTTACATTGTGACACGACATTATGTAAACTGCTCCTTGCCCGAACCACACACTCAGCCTGGGCCTGCTGCGTCCTAAGAGCTAGTTCCTAGAGATCCTAGGGCAATGGTGCATAACATGCGTCCCTCTGAGTCACAGAAGGTTAATGATGAATCATTGCCAGGCCTGAAGTCGGTCTCTAGGTCTGTCATGTGCAAAGCCTCTGTGGTCCAGTTTGTCTTTGCATGATGCGTGCACCCCAGAACTCTAAAACTCTATTAAAAAGTAATATGGTCTGGTGTTGCGCAAATTAATCTTTCTGACATTTTGTCATTATTTACAGACCTGCATCTTCGTGTGGGAGTTCCTTCCTTTCTGTGTTCTCAATGCCAGCAAACAGTTCCACCATTGAGCAGCTGACATCCAGCCTTATCTGTGACCGCTGTGAGAGGTAAATGAACGTGAAGCAACATATTGAAAATGTACAGCATATGTTAATGATCTGATCTGTTAGTCCATATCTATTTAAGCATTGCAGCCTTGTCCTAGTTGTTTCAACACTAAAGATGGCTGTTTTCTCTTCCATTTAATCAGAGAACACCACAAAATTAACTTCAAACTGTATGACACTGAACGCATGATTCACTTCAGTTTTTTGGGACCCACGGGTTTCCTTTTTTCTTAGGGGCAGAGTTTGAACAGGTTGCAACTGTTAATCTCTTAAATGTAAAGTATTACCCTGACAGATAGGACTGTCATGAATCTCAGGGTGCGCCCCTTCTGGGCCTCATGGTCCCTGTCACAACGGGCTTATACACATTAATACTTCCAATATGGCCGTCCAACGCATTCCCTTCTCGCTCCATGCGTTGGACGTAACCTTTTTCTATTTCTAGACCACGCCTTCCACGGCTTCGCGCGTCTCAATGCTATTGCGAAGTAGCGACCAGACGTGTGCTCCGTAGCTCGCGGTTCTTCTCCTTTCCACTCCGCTTTCCCTTCCTTGAACCCCCCCTTCTTCTTACCTCCTGGATTCGAGTTCTAGCGAACTTACTTTGCCTCCTGGATTCCTGGATTCGGCGTCCTGGAAAGCTGAACGCATTCTGGATTCGGCAGAGACACGGGCCGCCTTCTTCAAAACCCGTTCCATCCGAAAAAAGGCAGCATCCAAGGATGCCGGTAAAGAACGGATTCAGGTGAGAAGGGGGGAACTCCTTGACAGTTTGAGATGGCACCCAATCGGAAGCGATATCGACATGGAGGCTGTCGTGCAGGACTTGATGCGTCGTATGCAGGAACTATCAACCGAGGTACAGAATCTGAAAGCGGAGAACGCCGCTCTCAAACAATTGGTTCTATCCCGGGATTCTGCTACAAAAGAGAGTGTTATACTGGGCGGAGTCGTGGATAAATATGACGGCTCAGCAAAGACCCTTCGTGCATTCCTGGATTCGTGCTTGGTTCACTTTACCTTCAAGCCTTACTATTTTGCGGCCCCCAGGGCCAAGGTGGGTTTTATAATCTCTCACCTTTCCAGGAATGCCTTGACTTGGGCCACTCCCCTCGTTAACTCTAGTGATGCCCTCTTGGACGATTATGATGGGTTTATATGGGCTCTAAAAGACATGTTTGACCGCCCTGGGCAGGTCTACAGCGCACAAGAACGCTTGTTGGACTTTCAGCAAGGGGCCCAGGATATGCTCACGTATGTGACCTGATTTAAACAACTGGCAAAGGAAGCTGACTGGTCCACTGAGGCGAGTTTTACCCTGTTCAGGAGAGGATTGAACGAAGAAATTAAGGATGAGCTGGCCAGAGTGGCACAACCAAGCTCATTCCAGGCATTAATGGATCTTGCCATGCAGATTGACTTCCGTATCCAGGAAAGGAAGTCAGAAAAGAAAAAATCCAGGGGAACTCCTTCCAAGGTATCATTTGAGGGTACCCCCACACCAGAAATCAACCCAAGCCCAGTCTCTGAATCCGAGCCAGCAGATTGGGGCCTTTTCGTGGACCCATATCTCCACAAGAGAGAATGAGGAGAATTCATACGGGCTTGTGCATGTACTGCACCTCAGATAAGCATTTGTTTAGGGAATGTCCTTTAGCACCCCCTCGGCGTTCGGGAAACGCCAGCTCCCGATCCTAGATGGAGCAGAGCTTCGGGAGAGAGATGTTTGCTCCACATCCATTCCATCCTTGAACTCTCCTGGACAAAACAATTTGGTGGTATTACAGGCCTTTTTATCACCATTCAAGAATACAAACTATTCCATTTTGGCCCTGGTAGACTGCAGAGCTATCGGAATATTCATCGATCATGAGTGGGTTGCTAAACATCAGATTCCCTACGAAACACAAAGCACCATGCAACCTGTGGAGGCTATCGACGGAAGACCCCTCACATCAGGACCCATAAGCCTACAGACCAAGGAGATCCAGCATTCAATAAATCACCATCAAGAGCTGATCAGGTTTGACATTATTAAGTCAGCTCATTACCCCTTGGTATTGGGCATGCCCTGGCTACAGAAACACAACCCATATATCAACTGGTCTGCGGGTTCTCTATTCCTAGGCTGGGAGTTTTGCATGTCTCATTGTCTATCCTAGAACCTCCATTAACACACCCAAAGGAACCCACAAAGGAACAACAGACACCACTAATGGTATCCAATGTCATGCAAGTTCCTGAAGCCTACCAAGCTTATGCCGATGTGTTTTCGACTGCCATTGTCCAGGCCTTACCCCCACACAGACCGGAAGACTGCGCAATAGATACGGAACCCTCTGCAGTGATTCCCTTCGGCAGGATGTTCATCCTTTCCGAACCCGAGAAGAAGGCCCTGAGAGAATACCTGGATACCAACCTTGAAAATGGCACCATAAAACCTTCGAAATCTCCTGCTGGTGCTTCTCTATTCTTTGTTCCCAAGAAGGATACCAAGGAACTCAGACCCTGCCTTGATTATCACGGACTAAATCAATGCACCCTCAAAGATCAGTACCCGTTACCCCTGATTTCGGATATCCTGGAAGCCGTGAGAGGCGCAGTAATATTCACCAAGTTGGATCTCAGGGGCACCTATCATTTGATCCGTGTCAAGGAAGGGGATGAATCGAAAACCGCCTTGAGAACACCCTTTGGCCATTTTGAGTATCTAGTCAAGGCCTTCGGATTGGCTAACGCCCCGGCAATTTTCCAACGCTTTATGGATAGGGTGTTTTCTGACATGCTGTTTCTCTTTGTTATTGTATATCTGGATGACATACTGATCTTCTCCAAGGATCCTATACAACATGAAGAGCACGTGAAGGCAGTTTTGCAGAGACTCCGAGATCATAAACTCCTGGCCAAACCTGAAAAATGCTTGTTTCATGTGACCTCCGTTCATTACCTAGGGTTTATTCTTACCCCAGAAGGAATTGGTATGGACCTTTCAAAGGTAAAAGCCATATTGACCTGGCCTGCTCCTACTTCCGTGAAACAAATTCAATCTTTCCTGGGACTTGCCAATTTCTGCCGGAAATTCATATCTAATTTCTCCGAGATTGTTGCTCTCCTGAAGAAAGACACTCCTTTTCTCTGGTCAACACCACAAGATATGGCGTTCCAGTATTTAAAGGTAGAGTTTACGCAAGCTCCTATCTTGGCTCAACCCGATACTAGCCGTCCTTTCCTGGTAGAAACGGACGCTTCAAATTATGCCATTGGCGCAGTCCTGAAACAAGAATTAGGAGATGAACTGGAACACCCAATTGCTTACCTCTCACGAACCCTGACTCCTAGTGATTCACATTATTCAGTCCTGGAAAAAGAATTGTTAGCCATTCGCCAAGCCTTCACTGAATGGCGACAACTACTTCTGGGAGCTAAACATCCAGTTCAGGTCGTACAGACCACCGGAACCTCCAGATTCTACAGTCTTTGGAGTGTAGAAACAGTCGTCAGGTGCGTTGGGCATATTTCTTCGCCCAGTACCAGTTCCATATCACTCATGTTCCTGGATCACAAAACCTGATTGCCGACGCACTATCTCGACGACCTAACTACGAGCCCACTGAAGACAAGGCATATCCTCAGATGTTTTCCCCCACGATCTTTGTGGCCCAGGCAGTCAACCTCCTCGAAAAAATCCAAGCCCAAACCCAATCCTCTGATCTGTGGAAGGACAAATCCAAAAGAAATCTTTGGAATGTAAAGGTCCGGGAAGGTTATTTGTTCAAAGACAATGTGTTGGTCATCCCTACAAAAAGACTACAGCAGAGAATAATGAATCTCTGTCACGATACCCTACACTCCGGACATCGTGGTGTCACCAATACCCTCCGTCTGATACAAAGGCAATTCTGGTGGCCTAGGATGAGACCCGACGTACGGCAGTACATTCAATCCTGTGTTGTCTGCAGCCAAAATAAACACAATAACAAGAAACCAGCGGGCCTTCTACTACAGCCTACATTGCCAACTGGGCCTTGGGAGATTATCGCTACGGACTTCATTGCAGAACTGCCACCTTCCCGTGGGTATACCACCATCATGGTTACCATAGACTGCGTAAATTACCATCTTCTTCTGAACTAGCAGGAATCTTCCTGGAACACATATTCCGTTTGCATGGACTCCCTTCCAAGATCATTTCGAACCGCGGACCTCAATACATCTCACAATTCTGGAAACATCTCTGTTAATGCTTAGGGATCCAACATGCCCTTTCGTCAGGTTACCACCCTCAAACCAACTGAATCATAGAACGTGTCAATCAAACCCTGGAACAGTATCTTCGATGCTTTGCCACCAAGGTCCAGGATGACTGGTCGCTCCTGATACCCGTGGCTGAATTCGCTTACAATAATTCTGACCATTCGGCACTTATGATCAGCCCCTTTTATTGCAGTCAAGGATTTCATCCGTCGGTCCTGCCTTCTGTTCTTCCTCAACCTACCTACAGTTGACTCCTGGATCGAAACCCTTGTCAACATACATAAAGAAGCCAAGGCATTTTTGCAGAAGGCCAGGAAACAGACCAAGAAATATGCAGATTCCAGAAGAAGACCTGGCCCTTCTTATGCAGTCGGTGATCAAGTCTGGTTGTCCTCAAAATTACTACCCCGACATCTACAGCCTAGCAAACTGGCCCCTCGGTACTATGGTCCATTTTCCATTAAAGAAATTATAAATCCTGTTTACTATTGGATCAAATTGCCTGAATCCTGGAAGAAGATACACCCAGTCTTTCACACATCTTTACTGAAACCCTACTATCCATCCTCCCAAAAACCCGCCAGACCTCCTCCTATACAGGTCGATGACCAATTGGAATATGAGGTGTCTCGGATTTGTGATTCCCGGTATAGAAGGGGCCAGCTTCAAAACCTGGTTGAATGGAAAGGATATCCTCCTAGCGAAAGAACCTGGGAACCTCTCTCAAACATCAAGGCCCCAGGGCTGCTCAGAAGGTTCCACCTCATCCACCCGGGCAAACCAGGAGGCAAGGGTCTTCGGAGGAGGCATTCTGTCATGAATCGCAGGGAGCGCCCCTTTTGGGCCTCATGGTCCCTGTCACAACGGGCTTATACACATTAATACTTCCAATATGGCCGTCCAACGCATTCCCTTCTCGCTCCATGCGTTGGTGTTACTCACCGATAGGTGAATGCCCAAAACCGAGTTCCGTATACTGAAGTGGGAACTTGATTATAGAGCTCGGGTTGGAGCCTCCTACCCGAGCCTCCTCTCTGTGAGGGAAGAAACTTTTCAATGATATGGCCCTCCACTGGTTAAACAGTAAAGAGGGTCCTGATCACTTAAAAAAGCGGGGAGAACACACCGCCAAGTAACCGGCTGCAAAGAAAGATAGAAATCATGAGCCACAGATAATGAGCGTGTACATTTGTCCCCAAAGAATCACAAAGTATACATTTTGTTTTCCCCCCAGAATGGCAACAGGAGACACCGGCCGTCCTCCTGTCAGTAATTAAACATAACAAGAAAAGAAAGTTGTCACTACTACTTGGGAACCAGATTGCAATATAAATAATTCGTTGTATCTTACCACGAGGAGTACTGGGTTCTTTGTAAAGGAAACAACGGCAAGTATAAAATAAAAAAAGGAAGGTTAGTAAGGTTTCTACTCTCGGACGGCACGAGGAGCGCTCTAGTTCTGGGATGGTGCAATCTCAGCGTAGCGTTCAATATGCACACAGGGGAAACGAAGGAGTTCCAGTACTTGGATGAGTTGGAGGTAGCGGTGATTCCAGTAGTAAGAAACCCGTGAAACACGGGGGAGAGTGGATAGGTCAACACAGGAGATGCAGTCTTATTGAAGTGGTGAAAAAGGACAAGACTCACCGAGTCAGCAGCAAGTAAGTGCGCTGCGCAGGGGACGAAGGCAGCGCTGTATTGGTCTTCACACAGGTAAGGGTCCTGGTACACGGGCGGACGGGTTCTGATCAAAACGAAGGCAAGAGCAGTTCGAATGAGGTTCCAGGAGTCCTGATACATGGGCGAGCAGAGTTGCGAACAATAAAAGGCAGTCTGGAGAACGGGAAATAGGTACCCAAACGAAGACGAAACTTCAGGTAGCAACTTCAATTAGAAGCAGCGAAGAAAGACTCATAGCTGCTTATATGGGAAACTTAATTGAGGAGCGCACGGCCACGCTTGGAGAAGGTCATATGACAACCAGCCAGGCAGCATGGGAATAGTAGTCCTTTTACAATTTATGCTGCCTGAGTCTCCCCTGTAGTTTCCATCAGGCTAAAAACGGTGCTACAAAGCGCTGTACACCACAAGGCAAGGTGACGGTCTTACGCTGTGCAGCAAGGTATTTTTGCACATACCCAGTGCGCGGCATGGAGGAGTCCTGCAAGCGCCTGCGAGCGCTGCGAAGTGTGACAGTATCCACCCCCAAGGAGGCGCCACCCCAGTGCGGGCATGGAAACGACGCACAAGGGCAGGCGAGCGAATGTTACACAGCGGCTCCCAGGACCTGTCTCCAGGACCGTAACCTGTCCAGTCGAACAGATAGACAGGGCGACCCCTGCGGAGCTTGAAGTCCAGGATGTCAGCCACTTCATATTCCAAATCACAACCCACGCGAATAGGGGGCGGGCGAGAAGATAGCCTAGTCGAGGAAGGACATGGTTTTAAAAGGCTAACATGAAACACGGGGTGCACCTTCCAGGAGGATGGCAGAGAAAGACGCACCGCCGCAGGACTGATCACAACCGTGACCGAAAACGGGCCCGTAAACTTTGGAAGAAGGATTCGTTTGCCAGGAATCTTCAAGTTTCGTGTAGAAAGCCAGACCTTCATGCCAACCCGGTGCACGGGTGCAGGAAGCCGCTTTCGATCGGCATAGCGTTTTGCCCTGTCTTGTGCCTGAACCAAGTGAGTACGGACAGATCCGTGTACTGAACTGATGTTCCGAATACAAGCCTGGGCTGCCGGGTTGTCCAGCGGAATGGTCGGATCCAGAGGCAAAGACCGAGGCTGCTGGCCGTAGAGAGCAAAAAAGGGAGACACCCCCGATGCCGAGTGCACGGAATTGTTGTAGGCATATTCCGCAGGAGGAAGCATCGCCAACCAGGAGGACTGATATTGAAGGCAAAGACAGCGGAGATATTGCTCAAGGGTGGCGTTAGCCCTCTCAGTCTGCCCATCCATCTGCGGATGGTGGGCGGAGCTGAAACGATCGTCGATTCGAAGAGAGCGTGTGAGAGCCCTCCAGAAACGGGAGGTAAATTGCGTACCCCGGTCCGAAACAATATCCGAGGGAAGACCAAAAAACCTAAAAACGTTCTTGAGGAACAAGCCAGCCAATACAGGAGCTGATGTAGACCAATGCAAGGGACAAAAATCGCCATTTTAGTGAAATAGTCCACGACCACCCAAATGGTGTTAAATTTATCAACAGGCGGTAGCTCCACAATAAAATCCATTGAAACCATGTACCACGGCTTGTGTGGAACAGGGAGAGGCAGCAAAAGGCCCATAGGCTTAGAACGGGAAGTCTTGCATTGGGAACAAATTGAACAAGAAACCAGGTAATCAGTGACATCCCGGGACATCGAGGGCCACCACGCCCAACGTCGGAGGGAGTCCAGTGTTTTCTGTTGACCCGGATGGGCCACCATTAAGGAGTCATGGGACCAGGTAAGAGCACGTAAGCGTGCCTCACCCGGAGGTAGGTAGAGTCGACCTTGAATATACGGTAGACCCTGCACAATGTCAAGATTGAGGTCAGCGCATTCAGTGGTGTGTGAAGCCACCCAATCCGCAACCAAGGAACGTAGAGAAGGCTGCGGAGTACATCCGCATACCACCCGGCAAGGTAATACCAAGGGACGATCCACCGCAGTAAACCGGGGACCCGGTGACAAGCGAGACAAGGCATCTGCACAGGTGTTAAGACGTGCAGGGCGGTAAGTGATTACCAAATCAAACTGTGAGAAAAACAGATGCCGCCGAGCTTGACGAGCAGTTAGGCACTTCATGGATTTAAATGCTAATAAACTACGATGGTCTGAGAAGACGGTGACTTGATGTTTGGCTCCCAGAAGATGATGCCTCCATTCGGAAATTCGGAAAACGCATCCTTTATGGCAAGCAGTTCCCTTTCGGTGATAGGGTAGTTCTTTTCATATGGGGTTAATTTTCGGGAAAAGAAGGCAACAGGATGGATCTCACCCGATGTTAAGAAAGGAAGAAGGCAATGAATATGGGAAGGGAAATGTGCACGGAATCGCACAGTGAACAACTTTGAATCTAACAACGTGCATACAATACCCAAGACTCGTGTATACTAAAACCCAGGAGTGCAAATAGAGTGAAACAATAATACCAATATATGAAAAGGGATGTGGGGTAAGCACTTAGAACCTCCTTATGACAGAAAGGAAAGTCGGCAAACTCCTTACCCACTATGCTATTACAGATACTGACAGCGCTAAACCCACGTAGAGGGCAAGCAAGGACAGGATATGTGAGCTGACACTCTGGATGATACTGAATAAGGAACTTAGAATCAGTACTCATGAGGACCGGAAAGACCACTTGAATGTCAGTAAACCCACGAACCCAGTTGATCAAACAGGGACCCAGAAGGCTATAACAGCAATGGGTGGAGGATAACTAAATACATAAGACCCAAGTCAAGGGGCAAGTAGGAATTGTGAATATAGAATAGTGAGGAAAACAAAAGGCATTCACACAGGGACTAGTTACAACAGCACCACACACCTAATAATCAATGGGAAATAAATGCAGAAGTGCAATGGAAAACATGGAATGGATACCAATAGAAAGTAAGGATCAGGAGCAGGGAAAATGATATCACAAAAGGAAACCTTTCCCACCCATCCAAGGAGAAAAGGCAGGAAGGTAAATCTATAAAGGGAAAGACTAATGCATCAAGTTTTTCAGTAGCAAAGGACAGCATCAAGAAACAGAGAACACAGGCAAATTGGGCAGCATCAAAGGGTAAAGCACAGAGAAAGGCTGTCTGCAGACAGAGGAAGACAGAAAGGGAAATCCAGAAAGCAGAAATCAATTAAGCACATAAATCCGAAATCCAGGGCAGAGGAACAAGAAACAGGAACTAGGAACTAGGCACAAAAGCTAGGAACAAGGAACAAGGGACCAGTCACAACAGGAACACTGCAACAATGACCAGCGCTGGACTGAAGCAAACTGAGGCTTTTAAAGCTGCTTAACGAGCACACCCCTCAGGTGTGCCGCCTGCTGCACCTGCAGACACAGGTGTTGCCTATCCTCCACCCAACCTTGTCCTGCAAGGGAGGAGGTGAAGCAGTGAGCCAGGCATTCTGGGAAGCATAGTCATTAGATTAAAGTAGCATGCTGGCTGCCAAAAACCTGGAATGGATCCGGAAGGGAAGTAACTTGGAAAATAAGGTTTTAGCGCTCCCAATTCATCACAGCACTGTAGCATAAGGTTCGGAGGAAATGTCCAGTAGGGAATAAACCCCAAAACATGCCCCCAAGTGACGGGAGCGAAGGGAGCGAGCCGTGACACCCGAATCAGGACAACGTTGAGACAGAACCGCACCGACTGCAGAACCCGAGGCATCGGCCTCAACCATATAAGGCAAAAGAGGGTTAGGATGTTGCAAAACCGGAGCGGAAGAAAACGCAGCCTTCAAGGCATCAAAGGCATTCTGGGCTTCCGGGTTCCAATGATAAGGTTGCTTTGAACTGGTCAACGCGGTCAGGGGAGCAGAGATGGCCGAAAAGGAGTGTATAAACCGCCAGTAAAAATTTGAGAACCCCAAAAACGATTGAAGGGCCTTAATGGAAGATGGTACAGGCCACTCCAATACAGCCTTGACCTTGGAGCGGCTCATGTGGATACCGTAATTTGTGATATCGTAGCCGAGGAACTCCACCTCAGTGGTGTTGAATACACATTTCTCAGCCTTCACGAAGAGATGGTTGTCCCTGAGCCTCTGAAGAACTAAACACACATATTCTGTGTGTTGATCAGGGGTCGGTGAATATATTAGGATATCATCCAGGTAAACCACCATAAAGTGATCCAGGTAATCATGAAATATCTCATTCATGAATGCCTGGAATGTGGCCAGGGCATTACAAAGGCCGAATGGCATCACAAGATATTCGTATAATCCATATCTCGTTTTGAATGCGGTTTTCCATTCATCCCCCTCTCGAATTCTTACAAGATTGTAAGCGCCACGGAGATCCAGTTTGGTAAATATGACAGAATCTCTAAGTTGATCCAAGAGAACTGATATCAGTGGAAGGGGATATTGGTTCTTTACCGTAATGGCGTTTAAAGCCCTATAGTCGATGCAGGGGCGGAGGTCGCCCTATTTTTTAGGAACAAATAAAAGCGGTGAGGCTGCGGTGACCTAGAAGGTCTTATGAAGCCTATGGCCAAAGCCTTGTCTATGTACTCTTTGAGCACTTTATCCTCCGGAATGGTGAGAGAGTAAACCCGACCAACCGGAATCTTAGCTCCGGGTACCAAATTGATCGGACAATCGTAAGGTCGGTGGGGAGGTAAGTGTTCCGCCCGGCCCTTGTCAAAGACATCAAGGTATGATAGGTATTCTGTGGGTATAACCTCTTTGGCCTTAGTTATAGACCCGACAATAGTAGAAGAGGTCACCAAGGCCTGAGAGGAAGAGACTGGTAAAACACTGGCACTTTGAAAACACTGTTCATTTCAGAGAGCAGACGGGAAGTGGACCACCCGGTTCGCCCAATCTATGGCCGGGTTGTGTTGCTGCAACCAGGGTACTCCTAAAATGACCTGGAACTGAGGAGCCTTTATCAAGTCAAAAGAAATAGTCTCCAAGTGAACCTCCTCCGTTTGCGTTTGCATTTGCACCATTGAGGTGTTGTGTGTAACTAGACCAGACACCAAGGAGGTACCATCCACAGCATGGACAGCTTCTGGTTGTGCCTTGGACAACAATGGAACGTTGTGAGAGACAGCGTAGTCGTAGTCCATGTAGTTACCCGTGGCTCCTGAATCAATGATGGCCAATGAGGAAAAAGACGTGTCCGGTGCAGTGGTGAAAACCACAGGTATACTGACAGGGGCAGCAGCCTTTGATTGCGAGTCCAATGAACGTATGCCCGGCGTAGGGACTCTGATTAACGCCGGGTTTTGGCGTTTCCCGTCTTCTTCACGGGTATCTTTGGGCAATCTTTTAGCTGATGGTCGGCTGAACCGCAGTACATGCATAAGTTGTTTGCCCGGCGGTGCTCCCATTGAGCAGGGGTTAGACGTCCCCGTGCTATCCCCAATTGCATGGGTTCCGGAGCAGAAGAAAGAGGGCCAGTGGTCTCCGGAAGGGAAGAAACCGGAGTCACTGGTTTGCGTTCCCCTTTCCGTTCTGCCCTGCGGGCGTCTATTTGTAACACCAGATCAAGCAATTCTGCAAACGAGGTCGGAACTACTGGTACAGTGGCTAGTATATCCTTCAGTTCCTCTGACAGACCTTTATAAAATACTGCTGATTTCTTCTCTTCAGGCCAGTCTATCTCGGCTGCCAGCTGGTTGAACCGAGTGAGGTAAGTAAATAAAGAAGAAGTCCCTTGGCGCAAGTTCAGGAATTCCAGATCAGTGGCCTGTGATTTATAACGGGTATCAAAGACCCGGTGCATGGCAGTTATAAGGGCATCACAATCATATAGCAAATAGCTATTAGATTCGAGCAACGGGTTGGCCCACGCCGCCGCGGTACCCTCAAGGTGGGAAAGCACACCGCCAAGTAACCGGCTGCAAAGAAAGATAGAAATCATGAGCCACAGATAATGAGCATGTACATATGTCCCCAAAGAATCACAAAGTATACCTGTTGTTTTCCCCCCCAGAATGGCTACAGGAGACACCGACCGTCCTCCTGTCAGTAGTTAAACAGAACAAGAAAAGTAAGTTGTCACTACTACTTGGGAACCAGATTGCAATATAAATAATTAGTTGTATCTTCCCACGAGGAGTACTGGGTTCTTTGTAAAGGAAACAACGGCAAGTATAAAATAAAAAAAAGGAAGGTTAGTAAGGTTTCTACTCCCGGACGGCACGAGGAACGTTCCAGTTCCGGGATGGTGCAATCTCAGCGTAGCTTTCAATATGCACACAGGAGAAACAAAGGAGTTCCAGTACTTGGATTAGGTGGAGGTAGCGGTGATTCCAGTAGTAAGAAACCCGTGAAACATGGGGGAGAGTGGATAGGTCAACACAGGAGATGCAGTCTTATTGAAGTGGTGAAAAAGGACAAGACTCACCGAGTCAGCAGCACGTAAGTGCGCTGCACAGGGGACGAAGGCAGCGCTGTATTGGTCTTCACACAGGTAAGGGTCCTGGTACACGGGCGGACGAGTTCTGACCAAGACGAAGGCAAGAGCAGTCCGAATGAGGTGCCAGGAGTCCTGATACACGGGCAAGCAGAGTTTCAAGCAAAACGAAGGCAGGAGCAGTCCGAATGACAAGCCAAGAGTCCTGATACACGGGAGAGAAGAGTTCCGAACAACAAAAGGCAGTCCGGAGAATGGGAAATAGGTACCCAAACGAAGACGAAACTTCAGGTAGCAACTTCAATTAGAAGCAGCTAAGAAAGACTCATAGCTGCTTATATGGGAAACGTAATTGAGGAGCGCACGGCCACGCTTGGAGAAGGTCATGTGACAACCAGCCAGGCAGCATGGGAATAGTAGTCCTTTTGCAACTTATGCTGCCTGAGTCTCCCCTGTAGTTTCCATCAGGCTAAAAACGGTGCTACAAAGCGCTGTACACCACAAGGCAAGGTGACGGTCTTACGCCGTGCAGCAAGGTATTTTTTCACATACCCCGTGCGCGGTATGGAGGAGTCCTGCAAGCGCCTGCGAGCGCTGCGAAGTGTGACAGTTGGACGTAACCTTTCTCTATTTCTAGACCACGCCTTCCGTGGCTCTGCGCGTCTCAATACTATTGCGAAGTTGCGACCAGACGTGTGCTCCGTAGCTCGCGGTTCTTCTCCTTTCCACTCCGCTTTCCCTTCCTTGAACCCCCCCTTCTTCTTACCTCCTGGATTCGAGTTCTAGCAAACTTACTTTGCCTCCTGGATTCCTGGATTCGGCCTCCTGGAAAACTGAACGCATTCTGGATTCGGCAGAGACACGGGCCGCCTTCTTCAAAACCCGTTCCATCCGAAAGAAGGCAGCATCCAAGGATGCCGATAAAGAACGGATTCCGGTGAGAAGGGGGGAACTCCTTGACAAGGACTGACCTAAAAGTAAGCTACGAAAATAAATACTTGAAATCACTGCTTAGGAATGTACTCAGTGCTTCAGATAAGATTTTGAAGTGGGACTATTGTATTCCCTATTTTGTAAACTTGGAAGGAAAATGATTTTTAGGGAGTAAAAATGTAAATCTAGTTCCCCACGGCAGTATTTTGTAAGCAAGTAAAAATGCTTTAACTGAAAGGTTTTTCTAATAATGATGTTGCACCTAGTTACTCATACACATTAAAAGATCATGTGCATGTCTACCGATCGAGCAGTAATAATAGTACTTTCTTCCTTTGGAACTACGTGCGCTACCTCTCCAAACATCCATGGAGCTGTGTGCGTGAAAGCAGGGGCTCAGGGTCCACAGTGTTTGTTTCCTATTTTTTGTTGGGAGTATTTTTAATCTGTTTTTCATTTTGGGGAGTACTCGCTTATTTTCAGGGAGTACAGTGATAAACTTGTAAGCCAAAGCAATACATTTCAGATTTGTCTCCTCTTTGGTATTCAGCGGAAGTGGTCCTCCAAAGAAGAGTGAAGCACAAAAAGAAGTCGGGAGGACACTGAGGAATCCATCATTTGCTTGAATAATAGCTTCTGATTTAGCAGTACTAAAAGAACGAACATGTCTACACCTACAGGAAAACCCAAGGATCCAAAACAGAGGTCAATCGTTGATATGTTTTTTTCCAAAAGCAAGAGGAGCTGGCCCTACTCCAGGCTCTGATTCAAGCAAGCGCAAGAGGTCTGATGATACCTCAAGTGGCAGTTCAAACACAGCTGCACATGTTGTCCAACCATCGGACAGCACATCAACTCTTGCTGGCAGCAAAGCTGCTTCTTCAGGTGCAGACAGTGCATCTACATGTGCTGACATTGGTTCACTATCTTCACATGCTGACTCTTAGTCTACAGCTCCACCTTCCTTGGCTGACATAGCATCTCCTTCATTTGTGGTGGCCACTGAAGGCTCTTGTTCACGTGCAGACATTGCTGTGATGGTTTCACGTGATGCTGATGACCTAAGCAACACTTCAACTTTCCTTGATAGCGCTTAGTGCTCTTTCAACCCTGATGTTGAGGATTGTTCTTCCCGTATTGGCATGTTTGATGATCCCCCCACTGTTGCTTGCTCTCCCGACATTTCAATCATCGGGGAGAACACAGGCAGCTCTTGCTTGCAGAGCGATAACAGTATGCAGATGTGTCTAGCTGAGCAGGGCATTCCAAGAAGATCTCCAGCTCCCAATTTAGATGACAGTGTAGTGACTGATCTGTCACCAAATCCATGCAGTGACCCGGTACAGCCTAAACTTCCTACACACCCTGTAACTGGTTCCCGTAAGTTTAACAGAGACTACCAAACAAATCCTTGGTTGGAGTATTCAATTCTGAAAGATAAAGTATACTGCTTTGCATGCAGACATTTTGGTTCTAATTCTGGAGGAGGGGGCGTGCACGTGGCAATGTTCCATTTGTTGACATTGGCTTCGCTAAATGGGAAAAAACACGTCGTTCTTTAAAGATGCATTCAGATTCTGATAAGCATAAGTCTTCGGTTGTAGCTTGGGCAGACTTTAAGCGTGTACAACAGACTGCAGGCCCTCAATACTCAATTGCTTCAATGCTATAAAAGGTTGGGGACCAAGAGATTGAAGAGAATCGTCAACATGTGCTGCAGTTACTAAAGGTTGTCAGGGTAATTCATAGAAATTCGCACAAAAGTGGCGCACACGGCTGGCGCACAGCGTGCCCGTGCGAATGTCTGCGCCAGCCGCATGCGCTAAAATCGATTTCCGCGCACAGCGTATTCATGGATTTTCGCATCCAAAACCAGCCGTGGCGCAGCGTGGCGCAGCGACCCTGCAGCAGTGCCAGTTACGCCCCCAAGAACGCCCACGCGCAAGGAAAAGCCTTCAAAATCCCCAAATAATCGCAAAGGGCTGCGCTAACCCTGGACCAGTTCACAGGGCTGGCAAACAGCAAACGCCAAGTGGGGAATGTGTATCTCAAGGGTGCGCGGGAAGTATCACACGCGATTCCATCAGGGTACGTGTATTCCAGGGGTGCGCGGGAAGTATCACACGCAAAAACAGCAGGGTACGTGTATTTCAGGTGTGCGCGGGAAGTATCACACGCAAAATCATCAGGGTACGTGTATCTCAGGGGTGCGCTGGAAGTATCACATGCGATTCCATCAGGGTACGTGTATTCCAGGGGTGTGCGGGAAGTATCACATGCAAAAACAGCAGGGTACGTGTATTTCAGAGGTGCACGGGAAGTATCACACGCAAAAGCAGCAGGGTACGTGTATTTCAGGGGTGCGCGGGAAGTATCACATGCAAAATCAGCAGGGTACGTGTATTTCAGGGGTGCGCGGGAAGTATCACACGCGATTCCATCAGGGTACGTGTATTCCAGGGGTGCGCGGGAAGTATCACACGCAAAAACAGCAGGGTACGTGTATTCCAGGGGTGCACGGGAAGTATCACACGCAAAAGCAGCAGGGTATGTGTATTTCAGGGGTGCGCGGGAAATATCACACGCAAAATCAGCAGGGTACGTGTATTTCAGGGGTGCGTGGGAAGTATCACACGCGATTCCATCAGGGTACGTGTATTCCAGGGGTGTGCGGGAAGTATCACATGCAAAAACAGCAGGGTACGTGTATTCCAGGGGTGCACGGGAAGTATCACACGCAAAAGCAGCAGGGTACGTGTATTTCAGGGGTGCGCGGGAAGTATCACACGCAAAATCAGCAGGGTACGTGTATTTCAGGGGTGCGCGGGAAGTATCACACGCGATTCCATCAGGGTACGTGTATTACAGGGGTGCGCGGGGAGCACCACACGTGAATTGCACGTGTGGGTCCTCCCAGGTGTTCCCTCTACACCCTCCACGGCCCCTGCAGGTGGCCCACACCACAGGGGCCTACCCTGCACATGTCCTGCAGGCACCCCATCCACCATGGCCATGCCCCCCAGCCAACCCACATGTCACCTTGCACTACTGCCCACCAACGCATGTCCCCCTGATCCCCCAGCCACCAGGGGCAGCCTCCACCAGGCCCCCACCCATGTCTACCACCACCCCCACCCCCCAGCAGTGCAGGGGCAGCCTCCACCAGGCCCCCACTCATGTCTCCCTGCACCCCCACCCCCCAGCCACCAGGGGCAGCCTCCACCAGGCCCCCACTCATGTCCCCTATCACCCCCACCCCCCCAGCAGTGCAGGGGCAGCCTCCAACAGGCCCCCACTCATGTCCCCTATCACCCCCACCCCCCCAGCAGTGCAGGGGCAGCCTCCACCAGGCCCCCACCCATGTCTACCACCATCCCCACCCCCCAGCAGTGCAGGGGCAGCCTCCACCAGGCCCCCACTCATGTCTCCCTGCACCCCCACCCCCCAGCCACCAGGGGCAGCCTCCACCAGGCCCCCACCCATGTCTCCCACCACCCCCACCCCCCAGCAGTGCAGGGGCAGCCTCCACCAGGCCCCCACTCATGTCTCCCACCACCCCCACCCCCAGCAGTGCAGGGGCAGCCTCCACCAGGCCCCCACTCATGTCCCCCAACACCCACCCCCCCAGCCACCTGGGGCAGCCTCCACCAAGCCCCCACTCATGTCCCCTATCACCCCCACCCCCAGCCACCAGGGGCAGCCTCCACCAGGCCCCCACTCATGTCCCCTATCACCCCCACCCCCCAGCAGTGAAGGGGCAGCCTCCACCAGGCCCCCACTCATGTCTCCCGCCCCCCCCCACCCCCCAGCAGTGCAGGGGAAGCCTCCACCAGGCCCCCACTCATGTCTCCCACCACCCCCACCCCCCAGCAGTGCAGGGGCAGCCTCCACCAGGCCCCCACTCATGTCTCCCACCACCCCCACCCCCCAGCCACCAGGGGCAGCCTCCACCAGACCCCCACCCATGCCTACCACTACCCCCCAGCCACCAGGGGCAGCCTCCACCAGGCCCCCACTCATGTCCCCTATTAACCTTCACCCCCCAGCAGTGCAGGGGCAGCCTCCACCAGGCCCCCACTCATGTCCCCTATCACCCCACCCCCCAGCAGTGCAGGGGCAGCCTCCACCAGGCCCCCACTCATGTCCCCTATCACCCCCACCCCCCAGCAGTGCAGGGGCAGCCTCCACCAGGCCCCCACTCATGTCTCCCACCACCCCCTCCCCCCAGCCACCAGGGGCAGCCCCCACCAGGCCCCCACTCATGTCCCCCAGCCAACATGTCACCACAATGTAGATCCCTGGCCCTTATGGTCAGCCTCCAAATGCCAAACACCCACCGAGTATTGCATCCACCCACTTAGAAATGGCAAAAACATGATAGAAGCCCAATTGCAAGTTTGGAAATGAACACATGTCCCTCACATACACCCAATGGGTGTCAGTGAATGTCAAAACCCATATCATGAAATGCATGAAACCAATGAGATGATACTACACATTGAACTTTGAATGAAGATATGTATTAAACGCTACATAAATTGAATCAAAAATAAACAAACAATAATAGAAATTTAAAAAAACAAAAACCAGCAGGTCCGTGAAATAATGCAAAACCACAAATCATAATGCAAAGGAAAGGTGTCCAAAGTCACAGACCACAAAAGTAAATCCAATGGAAAATTAAAATCGAAAACCATTGCTCCATGGCGAAATCATAATAAAAATTGAAAATCCAAAAGTCAACTATGTACAGATAAACAATCCAGGGTCCATGATCCCAACCGAAGAAATGAAACCTATCTAATAACACTACCTAAAAAAAATAACTATATACAAAAATGTGGCCCATTGTCCAAAAAAATGCTAAACCAAAGGAAACCTAACACTAACTATAGAACTATTTACAAGGGCAGCGGGCTAGTCCGACGGCTCACTTCGGGATGTTCCGGGCCAGGGCATCATCGAACTCCTGCTCAACGTCCCGGAGGCGCTCCTCCTCCATGGCCCCGAGGGTCCGCAGGGCCGTCCACATGTTCCCCCCAAACTCCCTGCGGATTGCCTCGAGGCACTCGGCACGCCTCAGGGCCCTCCGCATGGAGTTCTCCGCCCTGACCATCGTGAGCCGTGCCTCTTCCGCCCGCTCCGCATCTATGGCGTGGCCCAACCGCTGCCACACGGAAGACACTTCCCGTCCTGGGTCCTCCTGCCCTCCGGCCGATGCCTGCCCCTCCGATGTGGAAGGGCCCGAGCAATCATGGCTCCCACCACGTTGCTGCTGCTGCTGCTGCGCCTCTGCTCGTACACTGCCTCCTGCTGCCTGCACATCCTCCGCTGGCTGGGGTGCAGTTGTTGATGTGGCCACCCCTGCTGGACGTCCGACTCCCGACTGTGGCAGGGATGCCTCCTCCACCAGCCTGGCCGCACTGTCAGAGGCAGCTCCACAGGGCACCCAGGTGACTGATGGTTGGGAAGATGGCACGGAGGACGACTGGCGCATAGGGGGTTCAGTTGAGGAGGGGGTCGTAGCAAGCCCCATCAAACGGAGGAATCCGGCCTGGGTGACCTGTCCCAGTAGGCCGACGCGGTCAACGAGCCATTCGAGATGACGTGCAGTCTCCTCATGAAAAGACTGTAGGTCACCTTGCATGGCCCGTTGACGCAACGCCACACCAGTCAGGACAGGCTCAACCCGGACCCGGATAGCCACGTCCGCAGGCAGAGGAAGGCCAGTTGTCGTGAGCTCATCCCCTGCCTGAAAACGGGTCTGGACGTAGGCATCCCTGCTGGTGCAAGATGATGCAGTGACAGGATCAGGGACAGGATTGCACACGGGCACCTCCGCGGCGACCTGTGCTGCCTCCTGTCCCTGGTCCTGCACTGCACCACTAGCACCAGTGGAATCCCCACCTCCAGACCCCGTCTCTGTTGCTTGCACGGCCTCCTCCTCCACCAAACCCCCCACCAACCTGGATGACTCCATGCCATCTTCCCCCGTTGGGCCCTGTGGGGTCCCAGCTGCCCCTTCTGCTGCCGAGGAGTCCAACTCCGACCTCCGCCTCTTGGACCTCCCCCTGGCAGCTGCGGCCTGGGACACGGCACCGGACTCCTCACTCCCCGACGAGATCACAACCTGGGAGGGGAGCCGGGCCTTGCGTCTCCGGCTGGCGGTGCGATCCCCGCCGCTGTGCTCCACAGCACCTTCTCCGCCCTCTTCATCAGTTGACGCTGCAGACAGGGAGAAATAAAACACAGGCATCAGCGCACTGTACAATGGACACATACACACATGACAGTTGCACATGAGTTGCATTGGCAAACCTCAGACATGCCATCACAATTGGCAACACACATGTCATTTCAACTTGCATACATGAGCCATACCACAGCCACATCGCAACTGCCAGCACCATCCATACACATACAACAGCATGAGCAGGCAAAGGTGAGCCAGACATCACATGCAACACAGGGAGTGCACTACACATGCACGCACACCACCACACTTGCATGCATGTGTACACCTCAGCCCACTGTCGCAGTGTTCCGATGGGCATCCATGTCACATCTGCCAATCAGGCTTCCACATCCCGCTGTCACATGCATCCATGTTGCATCACTGTTGCACCCTTGTCAAATACACACACATGCACATGTACACAGTGCTGATACATGCAGCTGAAAACAACATACATGCGTGACATCACGAACATGCCCACTTACATACACATTCATCCAAACATGTGTGCCCACACAACTGCATTTGGCATGCAAGCCTACACACACAAGCACCATCCATGTCTCACACATGACAGCCCTCGCATGTGTTAGCCTCACGGTCCTGTACACTCCCACCCATACTCGGCCCCATACAAACAGATGTGCAACCGGCACACTACTGGCACATCACCACACGCACAGCTTACAATCATGATGCATGTACACTTACCGATCGACTCCAGACGGGTCTGCCTCTCAAGGACCTGGATGTGGAGCGCTGGGGATATGCGTTCCAGGACCCTCATCTGATCTTCCGACAAGTGGCCCCGGCGCCCCTTAGCATCCGCTGCCTTCAAAAGGCGCCGGGCCTTGTTCAGGGTCCTGGACCTGAAGTCCTCCCAGCGCTTCTTGACATGTTGGAAGTCGCGGACTGCCACCCCCTCCGCGTTGATGGCAGTCACGATGTCCGTCCAGATCCGAGTCCGTCCTTCCTTGTCGGCGCGCACACTTCCGTAGAGGGCATCATACTGCCCCAGGACTTGCTCCACCAGGACACCAACTTCCCTGGCACTGAAGCAGGTGCCCCTCTGCCTCTCTGGCCGGGGGTTGTCAGTGGTGCCAGATGTTGCAGTGCCCGACATGACAACCCCAGAGGCAGGAGTGGGTGGGCAACTGGGTCCTGGGGCTGGGCTGTGGAGCGATGGAATCCCAGTCGGGAGTCTTCGGTTCCAGCAGGGGTGGTCACAGCAACAGCACCCCTGGCTGATGTGCAGGCAGCAAATGGCAGGGCACGTGGGCAGCAGGCAGTCAGGCAGCAGCAGATGGCAGGTGGGAGCGTGCTTGGGGCTCTGGGGGGCAGTAATTCGGCCTTCTGGGCAGGAGCGTGGTCTTCCGTGTGCTTACGCGTGGTCAGCTTGATACGGAGTGATTTGGCACGTGAAAATCCTGCAAGTCTGCGTGTAAATCGAGGAAAGGCCCTTAGCGCTTATGCACGTCAGCACGCATATGCGATTTCATTGGACCAAAGGCCCTTAGCGCGTAAGCGCGTCTGTGATGTGACGCGCGCGGGTGTTTCCCTCATTACACGTGATGACAGAGCACACGTGGATTTCCACCAATCGCGTGTGAAACTTCCTGCGCACCCCAGAAATACACGTACCCAGGCCAATCGCGTGTACGCTCACTTCCCCCCGATTACACGCGATGACACTCGGACGTGCAGTTTTACCACGTGTGCTCACATATGCGATTTCATTGGCCCAAAGGCCACCATGCGCAGCTGTGACGTCACGCGCATGGCCGTAGAGAATGGCGCGTGTAAAAAAAAGAGATACACGTCCGAGTGTCAAAGCGCGTAATTGGTGGAAATGGCCTCATCGCGTATGCACGTCTGTGACGTGTGTATAAAAGGTACGTGTAGAACGCCATTTCCTTGTACGTGCTTTTCGTGGAGAGCGAGTGGGTGAAATCTGTACTTCTTGTCGGTTCACACGCGATTTACTTCACGGCGTTTCCAGTTCGTACTCCCTGTTACCTCTGACAGCTTTTTCTCTTTTCCTCTTTTTCCTGGGCCTGTTTCCTCAAACAGCGTTCCCTTCTACTGTTGTCCTGTCTCCTCAGACAGCGTACAATTCTTCTTTTGGCGGGGGTGTTGCCAACGCGCACACGCGCATATTTTTCACGCTTTTGTTCCTGGCAGACGGTGAGTCGCGCACGTATTTAACATCTGTGCTTACCCCGTGTGTCGCGTACCCCTTCAGAGGTCATTCTAGGCTGCGTGTGACACGCATACGTTCATTCTTGTGTATCTAGGTGCCACAGCGTAGTGCAGGTTTATTTTTCCACGCACGTGGTCTAGGAGGGGTTGCGTGCACCTTACTTCACTTTTTTGGGGTGCCTGTGCATTGCGTGACCCGTCATCTTTCCCCAGGGGTGACATACAGCCTTGCTAGGGCACTAGGGTACGATTACCATCTGGTACCCAACCCCTTTGACCCCCAATTGCCCAGGACAATAGTTCACATCGACTCCCATACGCACAATAACATCAGTGCCATGGCTGGGAGGCGACCAAGCCGTAAGGGTGGCAAAGGTGGCCGAGCCCCAAGTGGTGGCCGTGGTGGATCCGGTAGGGGACGTGGCCGTGACTTGCAGGGTGCCCCTAGCACCCCATGTGTGGAGGAGCAGTCAGGGACACCCATGCCCCCCCCTGGTTGAGGTTAACATGGCTGACACCATCCATGCTCAGCCTTTGTTGGACCAGCCCACTGTGGAACCAGACCTGGCACAGGGTGACTCCATGGCTGACTTCCAGGTCAGCAGGTCTAGGCCACGTGCGCCGGTGAACGTTGGTGTCATCAGGCCACGTGGATCAGGGGCAGCTAGGTCATCTGCTGCCCCACGTAGGCAGGCTGGGGAGGCTGCAGGGGCAGCTGCGGATCCATCCACCCCACCTCTCACACACCCAGCCAGGACAGTGTCGGTCCAAGTCCATCATGCTGACATTCCCCCTGACACCATCACACTTGAGCTAATGCCTGCACCAACTCCCATGCTGAGTGTGAAATCCCACGCTCCTGCCCCTAGTGTCCAGAGCGGCATAGGACACTCAGGATCCCCACCACCTTCCAAGCGGAAGAGGAAGAGTGCTCGTCCAGTAGAGGCTGATGCCCCAGACACGGCTACACAGTCTGGCCCGTCAAGGAAGCCCAGCTTCAATGAGGCCGAACTGAATGCACTTGTAGAGTATGTGTCCGCACATGACCGCGAAATGGTGATTGTTGCAGGATCCAAGACCACACCTGCACAACGTCAGGCACACTGGCAGACCATTGCGGACATCATAAGTGCCCTTGGAATCGTGAGGCGCACAGCTAATGAATGCTACAAGCGCTGGAATGACCTGAAGCACAGGGCAAAGAATAAGCTGGCCTCAAGTTATGCCGCAACTCTAGTGATTGGAGGTGGGTCTCCAGCAGACGACATAGAACTCACTCCACATGAGCAGGTTGCTGGGACCTACGTCACGGAGGAACAGATCCAAGGCGTGGGAGAACTGGCAGATTACGAGGCATTGTCCGGTGAGTGCACATGCATGTGTGTGTCATCCATGTGCATGGTGTGTGTGGGAGGGCTTCTGTTTGGGTGCCAGGTGAGGGTGTGTGTGCCTGAGTGGTTTGGGTCACCCATGTGCCTCTTCCTGTACATTCTTGGCACCAGCATTTGGGTATAGCAGCATCCCTTCTGCACACATTAGACATCCAGCCCAACACCACGCCAGTTGCCCTTGGAGTGTCATCTTGCCACAACATTGTTGCTTATTTACCTCTGTTAATTCAGGCAGATTGTTTGCATACCACCACTTTTACTCGTGATTTCTCAGTCCTATTGTCACATGTCTGACATGGCTATGGTACAGTGGACTGGCTTAGTTTCCTGGACATGATTAGTTTAGACATGTCCCTGTGCTATTGGACCATTTTGGACTGGCAGCTGCAGGTTAAACATTTGAACCATTTCAATTGAAAAATCAATTACATGGGCAAACTGGACTGAATGAACAATTGGTGACCTCCTCTCCCTCTTCACTTCATGGCTAAGGTACATGCCAGCTGTGTGATGGCATGTGTATTTGACCTGCCAATCACTGGCCAATGTGTGATGCCACTGCTAGGCAGCATGCAGCAAATGTGTACATCTTCCATCTTGGTGTCATCAATGTGTGCCATCTGCCTCCCCTTCACACGCAGTGACGGTGCATGCATGGGAGGGTTTTAGTCATGTGGGACATGTGTCAATCAAGTACTGTTTCTGTAGCCTCTCAGCCCTAATTGTGTGCCATAGTGCTAATGCCTGTTTCCATTTGTTTTCTTTTATATCTTTGTAGGGGATGACGCACTTGATACTGCTGGGGTTGTGAAGATGGTGCAGACCCAGGAGGGGTCTGAGGGCCGACCGACCACCAGTGAGGGACGTGGTGTGGTGGTGGGTGAGAACCCACAACTGCTGCAGGTCGTGCTCTCAAGGGGTGTCTCTGGCTGCACCTCCCCCGAGCTGTATTCAGGTGTCGATTCGGATGATGAGACCTATGTGCCGTCGCAAGTGAGTGTTCCTGGGAGGGATTCTGTTCTGTCCGACCCACCTGCACCAGGGTTAGAACCCTCAATGGGGATGTCAGTGTTGGCAGGTACGCCTTTGGTGGTTACGGATGCAGGGTCACACTCCGCGACATCTGATCCTGTTCCTGGGCCAGCAGATCAGAGAGGGAATGCAGTCCTGCAGCCTCAGGCAGTGTCGGCACAGCAAGGCGCAGTTCGCCTTGCCCCAGACAGGTGTGGTGCCCACCGACGTGGTGGCCGTACGCCACCTGGCAATACCGCATGCGAGCAATCCATATAGGGTATGGCAACCCAACAGGCAGCATCATCAGAGATGATGGCTCAGGCCATGGATAGGGTGGCCACTTCCATTGTCCCCCCCGAAAGGCTGATGGAGCGGCTACAGCAGGCAACTGACTCCATCTGCCAGTCACACAGGGAGGACATGTTGGCGTCCGACAGGGACAGGCGGGCGGCACTGGCGACTCTGCAGGAAGCGATTTCCATAGAGTCCCAGGGCCACAGGGAAGCCCTGAGGGTGGAACTCCTTCACCTCAGGATGACTCTTGTTGATCTTGAGGCTTCAACAAACAGAAGGACAGAACAGCAGCTGGAGCGTCTCACACGTACGCTCTCAGCTGAGATGCTGGCAACTAGGGCGGAGGTCCGGGCATCCCGTGAGTTGTTGCATGGGGACCTCCGCACACTTATCCTCCAGAACGAGACCTACCACACCCGCATGCTTGCAGCCATGGAGGAACAGACTAGGGCTTTGCGTGGGCTGCCTCCCATAGTGCCACCACCTCCTGATGCAGCTGCAGAGGGTGAGGAGAGCGACAGCAGTGATACACCCACAATAGGGTAGCCGTGTAGGCCATGAGCCCATGGAGGTGTTTTTTTTTCGCAGGATCCACACAGGTGGGTTTTAATGTGCACCCTGTCCTCGGACCTCCTGGGTGGCCTCCCCCACCCCCCCGGGCCCATTGATGGCCATTTTTGATTTTTATTTATTTATTAATTATTATTTTTTTGGGACAGTGTGTTGCCTTGTGTGGCTCCCGTGGGCATACGCTGCATTGTGGCTGGGCACATGCAGGCTTGTCATGAATTTGGTTCAGATGCTTGGGTTTTTGTGTCACACACCCCTCCTGCTTCCCGTTTCCATGGGCTTGCAAAGGGTGTGCCCAAGTGACATTGACGTACATGGTGACATTGGACTCCCATGAGCTGTGTGGGCAGTCTGTAGTCAATACTGTGTATACATTCATAGTGCATATTGTTGTTGTATTGTACACTGCATGGTGTATTGATATGTGCCTCTCTATTCTCAAAACGGTACTGAATCACAGGTAGGGATAAAACAGACCTCTTGCTCTGTGCGCATACACTTATATAAACAAAAAGACAGTCCGATATTTACTTAGGTGTCACTAAACACTCTTCCCACAACAAAAAGTGGTATCAATTATCACAAAATTTTATTGAGATTCTAAATTTCATAAAACAATCATAAAAATGATCATCGTACATACAACATATACATTATGCTTAAAACCACACAAGTAGAAATACCATAAGTACGGCAAGTTTTCAGATGTTCTATAAGGATCTTACATTGTGTGTACAACTCACACTCTGATTCCTATGTCACACTACTAATGGCCTATTTCCTATTGGTATAATACAAACAACCCGACTTGTACAAGTTTCTGTCCTTAAGATACAGTGATGTAGGACATTCTTCAGGGGAAATTGTCTTGTGCCGCAATTTAAAAATTCTTCTTTCTTAGGGGAGAACTCTGTTGGTCAAAAAGTGAACACCCTATTAGTATCTAGTCATTGAGTATCAATCTCTATTTACATAAAACATGTATACCCTCATCCCTCCAAGGGTAAAGAGTATGTCTTAAATTACATACCTCTCTGCTCAATCATGAATCTTGGGCTTTCTCAGTTAAATATTGTAGATTCCCGATTTCTTCAGGTATTCTAGCGCTTCCTTATCTCTCCCTTCTCTCTAGTAGTGTGTAAATAGGGCAAAAAGATATGGGATTTAACACAACCTCCCATATATGTCAACTTCCTAGGCTAAAAAATAGGTTCAAAGTCTTACCTATATCAAAGCAGGGTTATGCTACAGTATGGCTGAACATCTTGATCCCAAGTGTTCTGTAAGGATTCCTCCTGTATACTGGTGAGTACCAGACTCCATTCCCCTTATAGGGCCAAGTTCCTGTAAGACATGAGTGCACAACATACGGCCCGCGGGCCAGTTGCGGCCCGCCATGCTCTTTTGTCCGGCCCGCGAGGCACAAAGACTTTCCTAATGGAGGGCGGCCCGCGGCCGCCCTCCATTAGGAAAGTCTTTGTTGTCTTCCGGGCCGGACAAAACACTGGCCGTCATTGGCTCAGCACAGATGCACCACGTTGCTCCTACGAGCCACGTAGTGTGTGTGTGCTGACCCAATGGAGGGCCAGCACTACGGCTGGCGTGGTCCATAAGGCTTGATGCCGGAAGGCATTTCATCCTTGGACCACGCCAGCCGTAGTACGATTCCAGCGTTCCTGCTTACCTGCCTTCCAGCACGTCTCCGGTAAGTGGTCTGTTTGCGTTTGTGTGTCGGGTCTGTTTTACTTTATGTTTGTGTGTGTATGTTGCGATGGGGGGGTGTCGGATGTGTATGAATGTTGGAATTTGAATGTATTTTGTGTGTGTGTTGAGATGCGGGGATGGGTGTCGGATGTGTATGAATGTTGGAATTTGAATGCATTTTATGTGTATGTTGAGATGCGGGGGTGGGGGGGTGTCGGATGTGTATGAATGTTTTGATTTGAATGTATTTTGTGTGTGTGTTGAGATGCGGGGTGGGTGTCGGATGTGTATGAATGTTGGAATTTGAATGCATTTTATGTGTATGTTGAGATGCGGGGGTGGGGGGGTGTCGGATGTGTATGAATGTTGGAATTTGAATGTATTTTGTGTGTGTGTTGAGATGCGGGGGTGGGTGTCGGATGTGTATGAATGTTGGAATTTGAATGCATTTTATGTGTATGTTGAGATGCGGGGGTGGGGGTGTGTCGGATGTGTATGAATGTTGGAATTTGAATGCATTTTATGTGTATGTTGAGATGCGGGGGTGGGGGGGTGTCGGATGTGTATGAATGTTGGAATTTGAATGCATTTTATGTGTATGTTGAGATGCGGGGGTGGGGGGTGTCGGATGTGTATGAATGTTTTGATTTGAATGTATTTTGTGTGTATGTTGAGATGCAGAGGTGGGGGGTGTGTCTGATGTGTGTGAATGTTTGTATTTGAATGTATTTTGTGTGTATGTTGAGATGCGGGGTGTGGGTGGGTGTCGGATGTGTATGAATGTTTTGATTTGAATGTTTTTTGTGTGCTGAGTTGGGGGGGTGGGGGTTCGGGTCTGTATGGGTGCATGTTTGTGTGTGTGCTGAGTTGGGGTTGGGGGGGTTCGGGTCTGTGTGTGCTGATTTGGGGGGTGGGGGTTCAGGTCTGTATGGGTGCATGTGTGTGTGCTGAGTTGGGGGGTGGGGGGTTCGGGTCTGTATGGGTGCATGTGTGTGTGCTGAGTTGGGGGGTGGGGGTCCGGGTCTGTAAGGGTGCATGTGTGTGTGCTGAGTTGGGGGGTGGGGGGTTCGGGTCTGTAAGGGTGCATGTGTGTGTGCTGAGTTGGGGGGTGGGGGGTTCGGGTCTGTACGGGTGCATGTGTGTGTGCTGAGTTGGGGGGTGGGGGGTTCGAGTCTGTATGGGTGCATGTGTGTGTGCTGAGTTGGGGGGTGGGGGGTTCGGGTCTGTATGGGTGCATGTGTGTGTGCTGAGTTGGGGGGTGGGGGTTCGGGTCTGTAAGGGTGCATGTGTGTGTGCTGAGTTGGGGGGTGGGGGGTTCGGGTCTGTAAGGGTGCATGTGTGTGTGCTGAGTTGGTGGGTGGGGGGTTCGGGGCTGTATGGGTGCATGCTTGAGAATGTGTGTGCTGCGTTGGGGGCAGGGGGTTCGGGTCTGTATGGGTTCATGCTTGAGAATGTGTGTGCTGCGTTGGGGGCGGGGGTTCGGGTCTGTATGGGTGCATGCTTGAGAGTGTGTTTGGGGTATAGTGTTTGGTTTGGGGTGAGGGGGCCATGGGGCATAGTGTTTGGTTGGGGGTGAGGGGGCCATGGGGCATAGTGTTTGGTTGGGGGTGAGGGGGCCATGGGGCATAGTGTTTGGTTGGGGGTGAGGGGGCCATGGGGCATAGTGTTTGGTTGGGGGTGAGGGACAGGGGGCATAGTGTTTGGTTGGGGGTGGGGGCCATGGGGCATAGTGTTTGGTTGGGGTGGGGGCCTTGGGGCATAGTGTTTGGTTGGGGGTGAGGGGCCCATGGGGCATAGTGTTTGGTTGGGGGTTAGGGGGGTGAGGGGGCCACGGGGCATAGTGTTTGGTTGGGGGGTGAGGGACAGGGGGCATAGTGTTTGGTTGGGAGCCATGGGGCATAGTGTTTGGTTGGGGGTGAGGGGGCCCATGGGGCATAGTGTTTGGTTGGGGGTGAGGGGGCCATGGGGCATAGTGTTTGGTTGGCGGTGAGAGACAGAGGGCATAGTGTTTGCTTGGGGGGTGAGGGACAGGGGGCATAGTGTTTGGTTGGAGGTGGGAGCCATGGGGCATAGTGTTTGGTTGGGGGTTAGGGGGGTGAGGGGGCCATGGGGCATAGTGTTTGGTTGGGGATGGGAGCCATGGGGCATAGTGTTTGGTTGGGGGTGAGGGGACCATGGGGCATAGTGTTTGGTTGGGGATGGGAGCCATGGGGCATAGTGTTGCACTCCAAGAGTGAACTCAATAATAAAGCTAAAACAGGCACAGTTAGGAGATGTACATCCTTTGCTTTTTTGAGGAAACCTGACTCAACGAAGGCCATACTCCTCTTGGGTAACCCAAACAGCAAACTATAGCAGTCCAAAATAACGGAATGTCCAATCAAGGGTCAATAAAATATATATAATTTAATTAAATAGACGATATACAATAACTAAATCGAAATAAATGATAGCAATGGAAAATGTGTAGTACAAAATGTAAGTTTGAAATGCAATAAAAATCGTTACCCCTCAAAAACATCTTTTTCCATGTGTTTAATACAAATTGGGGGTTGAAAAAGCCTCCTGACATGTCCCGCCTACCGCCCGCCCACTTTTACTTTTCGGCCCACTATAGCCCTCATGTAAGGTACTTTCGGCCCTCTGTCAAAATCAGTTGTGCACCCCTGCTGTAAGAGATAGATCCCCATTCAGATTTCTATAGTCCTTATAGTTCTACAAATGTCACCTCCACCATGGAGTTTTTCATGGATTTATTCATCCAAATTCTGCCTTCACTTACTTGAACATCCTTTCTCTTTACCACCAACCCGTAGAAGCACCAATCCTGTGTTCCTGCTAGGATCTGGCGCCCCGTGATTTTCGCGGGTAAAAACGGCTTGAAAACGTGACGTCATGACGTCATCGCGCACCAAAAAGTTTTTTTTTTTTTTTTTTTTCTCAGATAGCAGAACAAAGATACAAATACCACACAATCAGTCTCCATGTCGAAAACAAAAAGGGAACTGTGTCTTCAGCTGTACAACATAGCGCTATTCTCATAGATATTAATTTGTAACACATCAACTTAACATTTCATTGTGCGGGAGACAGGTCATAAAAACCCTGGCGGGTCCCCCGATGTCATGTGCCAAACTTCAAGGTGTCAAAAACTCATAACACTCTTCCCATTGGCAATATCTTGTAATACATCAACTTTACATTTCATTGTACGCAAGTCATGGGTAAAAAGTCCCCAGATGGGCATCGCAACTTAAATCCTCATCACCAAGGGGTGTCACAAATTCCAGATCTAGTTATTATACTAATATGAATATGAATTCATAGATATTCTACTAGATTGAAGAACCCCATTGTCCATATTCTCTATTTACCTAATTAGGCATTATGCCATTCGACTCCTTCATTCAAACCCCTAATGTGACTTTTGGACAAAAAAATAAGTTTTTGTTCTAGATGTAATAATTTTCTGTTGATAGCCATCTGTGACTGTCCTTTGACTTGTTTCAAAATACACCACTCGAAATCGTTACATGAAAGTTCCATTTTTATAAAATGTTTGACCATAGGCGCTTGTTCCACCTTATTCCTGATACAGCTCCTATGTTCAATCATTCTAGTTCTGCATTTCCTATTAGTTTTACCAATGTAGATCAGTTTACATGGACATACAATTAAATAAATCACATTGTTAGTATTGCAATTGGTATGTTCATTAATGTTCCACATCCTGTCCAGTCCCAGATCTACATTTACTGTTTTTCTTGTTTGAGTACACATAGAACAATTACCGCATGGAAAATGTCCAACAACAGGGGGTAAACCCCATAGATTTGTTTGTTGCAAAGGTCTCTTTTTGGTACTCACATCATTTCTCATTATCAAATTTCGTACGGTGGTGCTTTTCTTAAAAGCTACAATGGGTTTGCCCACATCCTTGGTCATGATCTTGTTCCAATTTCTTGTCACAATACCCTTAATTTTATATGACAGATTGCTGAACGTATTGACAAATACTAAAGGGTTCTCCTTTGTTTTTCTTTCTCTTTGAATTTGCTGGTCAAGGAGGGATTCACGATTATTATTAAAGGCCCTCTTGGCTGCTTTTTTTACCAGAGAGGCCGGGTATCCCCGATGTACCAGCTTGGTAATCAGATTGTTTGCTCCATTCTCGTATGATTCATTAGTGCTGCTATTTTTCTTTAACCACAAAAATTGGCCAAATGGGAGGTTATTCTTCACATGTTGAGCATGATGACTCTTGAAATGTAATAAGGCATTCTTATCAGTTGTTTTAGTATATGGTCGAACTAAAAGTAATCCATTCTGGTGGTATATACTGATATCTAAATAATTCACTTCCTTGTTACTTATATTACTAGTGAATTTAAGATATCTATTTTGTAGATTGAGCCATTGTAAAAATTGGTCTGCTTTCTCTTCGTTCCCTTTCCAAATGACGAAAACATCATCTATATAACGTAACCAACAGATGATGTTATTCTGAAAAGGATTACGTTCATTATAAACTACCGTTTCTTCAAACATGTTGACATACAGATTGGCGACATTTGGGGCCATGGCTGAGCCCATTGCTGTCCCTTCAATCTGTTTGTAGAACTGTCCCATGAATTGGAAGAAATTTTTAGTGAGGGCCATCTCTGTGCACCATTTTATGAAAGAACTGGCTATCGGGTGCCCATCATCTCTTTTCAATAAAGTTTCCTCCACTACCTCCAAAGTTGCCAACTGGGGTATGTTGGTGTATAGTGCTTGAATATCTAAGCACATGAGTAAATTAACCGCGGGGTCAAATGTGTTGCCCTCTATTCTGTTGATAGCATCAGTGGTGTCCTTAATATAGCTTCTCATAATAGGAATGAAGGGTCTCAAATAGAAATCTACAAATTTAGAAAGTGGTTCCAAAAGGGAACTCACTCCCGAAACAATAGGTCTCCCCGGCGGGTTCTCTAAACTCTTGTGAATCTTAGGTAATGTGTAAAAAATGGGTACCCGCCCGTTCTCTCTTGTCAAATATTCACCCTCTTGTTTACTAATCATCTGTTCATCCACTGCCTTATGTACCTTGTCTCGAATGATATTTAAGAGGTCATTACTGGGATCTCTATCTATTTTAAGGTAATGATTCTCGTCAGATAACAGTTTCTCACATTCCTGAATATAATCATTCCTATTCATTATGACAATAGCGCCTCCTTTGTCTGCTTGGCGAATAATAATCTTATCATTTGCCCCCAAGTTCTTCAAAATCTTCTGCTCTGCTATACTTAAATTAGAATGGTGAGGAATACCCTTAGTTTCCAACTTAGTTACCTCTTCCAAAACCTTTTTTTCAAAAACCTTAGATTCAGCTGATTGTGCACTGCTAGGTGCACAAAAAACGGAGGGATTTCTCAAACCACTGCAATTATCACTTTTATCAAAGGCGTTATCCATAAAGAATTCTTTAAGGTGAACTTTCCGCATGAACTGATTGAATTCAATCCTAAATTCAAAAGGATTATGAAACTTGGTGAGTACAAAGTTCAAACCCTTACTGAGTACTTCTTCTTCCTTTTTAGTGATATGAGTATCTGAAAGGTTCACTACCAACCCCTGTAACTCCTCGTTTGCATCCGTTCTGGTTCCCACTGTCTCTGATCTCCTCCTCTTCCTAAAAAAGCCTGCCTTTGGTTATTCCCCCTCTGGCTGTTGTTCCTTGTACCTCTTCCTCTACCTCTAAAGGGACGGCCTCCACCCCTATTGTTGGGAATATCTGTATCGCCGGATTCGTCATAGTCCGAGGAGCCACCTCCACTCGAACTATACGATGTATTCCGGAACCGTACTCTCCGATTCTGTTTAGTATTGGGTCCGGGCTCTCCAAATTTATAGTCTTTGTTAGTATAACGAAAAGCTTTTTCGTGAGAGAAATTAAGAATATCCTTCTTCATTCTTTTAATTCTTTCAGAGACAGTTTCATTCTTGAATTCTTGCATCTCTTTAAGATGCTTATCTAAGCCTTTTTTAAAAGCTTCCACATCAAATTTACTCTTGATTTTTTCTTCTAAGTCCTTCAAATCTACTTCGATTTTTTTAGCTGTTTCTTGTGCTGTTTCGATAATTAATATTAGCCAATCCAATTTTTTTTTTTTTAGCCAATCCCGGCCACTTTTAATGGAAATATAGCTCCATTTTAATTTGAACTCTGGGTTGTCTAAAAATAATCTGGGTTCATTTCTTACAGTAAGACCTTGAGGTAAAGCCTGGTTTTTGACATACTCTAGCATGATGATGGCATGTAATTCTGTACGGATGAGTCTCTTTTTTTTTTTTTAAACAAGTCAAGGGACAGTCACAGATGGCTATCAACAGAAAATTATTACATCTAGAACAAAAACTTATTTTTTTGTCCAAAAGTCACATTAGGGGTTTGAATGAAGGAGTCGAATGGCATAATGCCTAATTAGGTAAATAGAGAATATGGACAATGGGGTTCTTCAATCTAGTAGAATATCTATGAATTCATATTCATATTAGTATAATAACTAGATCTGGAATTTCTGACACCCCTTGGTGATGAGGATTTAAGTTGCGATACCCATCTGGGGACTTTTTACCCATGACTTGCGTACAATGAAATGTAAAGTTGATGTATTACAAGATATTGCCAATGGGAAGAGTGTTATGAGTTTTTGACACCTTGAAGTTTGGCATATGACATCGGGGGACCCGCCAGGGTTTTTATGACCTGTCTCCCGCACAATGAAATGTTAAGTTGATGTGTTACAAATTAATATCTATGAGAATAGCGCTATGTTGTACAGCTGAAGACACAGTTCCCTTTTTGTTTTCGACATGGAGACTGATTGTGTGGTATTTGTATCTTTGTTCTGCTATCTGAGAAAAAAAAAAAAAAACGTTTTGGTGCGCGATGACGTCATGACGTCACGTTTTCAAGCCGTTTTTACCCGCGAAAATCGCGGGGCGCCAGATCCTCGCAGGAACACAGGATTGGTGCTTCTACGGGTTGGTGGTAAAGAGAAAGGATGTTCAAGTAAGTGAAGGCAGAATTTGGATGAATAAATCCATGAAAAACTCCATGGTGGAGGTGACATTTGTAGAACTATAAGGACTATAGAAATCTGAATGGGGATCTATCTCTTACAGGAACTTGGCCCTATAAGGGGAATGGAGTCTGGTACTCACCAGTATACAGGAGGAATCCTTACAGAACACTTGGGATCAAGATGTTCAGCCATACTGTAGCATAACCCTGCTTTGATATAGGTAAGACTTTGAACCTATTTTTTAGCCTAGGAAGTTGACATATATGGGAGGTTGTGTTAAATCCCATATCTTTTTGCCCTATTTACACACTACTAGAGAGAAGGGAGAGATAAGGAAGCGCTAGAATACCTGAAGAAATCGGGAATCTACAATATTTAACTGAGAAAGCCCAAGATTCATGATTGAGCAGAGAGGTATGTAATTTAAGACATACTCTTTACCCTTGGAGGGATGAGGGTATACATGTTTTATGTAAATAGAGATTGATACTCAATGACTAAATACTAATAGGGTGTTCACTTTTTGACCAACAGAGTTCTCCCCTAAGAAAGAAGAATTTTTAAATTGCGGCACAAGACAATTTCCCCTGAAGAATGTCCTACATCACTGTATCTTAAGGACAGAAACTTGTACAAGTCGGGTTGTTTGTATTATACCAATAGGAAATAGGCCATTAGTAGTGTGACATAGGAATCAGAGTGTGAGTTGTACACACAATGTAAGATCCTTATAGAACATCTGAAAAGTTGCCGTACTTATGGTATTTCTACTTGTGTGGTTTTAAGCATAATGTATATGTTGTATGTACGATGATCATTTTTATGATTGTTTTATGAAATTTAGAATCTTAATAAAATTTTGTGATAATTGATACCACTTTTTGTTGTGGGAAGAGTGTTTAGTGACACCTAAGTAAATATCGGACTGTCTTTTTGTTTATATAATTGATATGTGCCTCTGCATCCATCTCATCCTCCTAATTTGCAGGTCTATTCCTCATGTCTTCACAATGCGGTCCACCTTGGAACTGGAGTCCATGTTGTAAGCAGTGCACCTACACTCTTGCGTGGCGCTACCACTGTATACTTTGAAGTGTTCGGGGGGCTGGCATCATCAGGTAGTGAGGCTACCAAATTTTCAAGTCTGTAATGTCATGTTTAAGGTAGGTTGGAGGTTGTGTAGGTGATTGGTATTCTTGGTAAGTATTTGGTAATGTGTGTTGTAGGTCCTGCATTACTGTGAGCATTTCATGTGTGGACATGTTTCCATTAGGGACACTGTAGCTGGTGACACTTGGGGCATGTTGTGGGGATTAATTTCTTTCCTCTCACATTGCATGACATGCCATGGTGTGTTGTGTGGCCGTGCCGGGGAGGGGTTGGGTGACATGGCACTGTTTTCATGTAGTATTTTGCGAGTGGGTATTCATTTCTGCAGCATGGAAGTGTCTTTTGATGACACTGCATTGGTGGTGTTTGTGTAGGTAGGGATGCACACATTGTGACACTTCCACATGAACAATCTCAGGCTGCTATGGTTCTGACAGTTGACAGTCCCTTTGTACGTCTTAATTGTCAGGTCGAGTCATCATTGCTTATCAGATGGTATGTGCCAGGGCTGTGTGCACTCCACTGGGGTGTGATTTCTATGTGAAGTAATTAGCCACCAGCTGCGTACGGGCTGCCTCACCCCGTGCCCTCTCCCCTCCCATGCGCAGCGGGCGTGCATGTGGTTGGGGATGTGGGGGCACCACCATGTCCACAGCCAGGCCCCGGCGTGTTGCAACATTGTGCAGGACACATGCTGCCACTATGATCCTGCACACTACTGGGGGCGCATATAACAGCTGCCCGCCCGAACGGTCAAGGGAGCGAAAGCGTGACTTGAGCACTCCGAATGTGCGCTCCACTATGCCCCGGGTTGCAATATGGGCTGTGTTGTATCTTACCTCTGGAGGCGTGATGGAGTTCCGAATTGGCGTCATCATGTGGGTGCTCAGAGGGTAGGCACTGTCCCCTGGTGAGGAGGTGATGGGTAACATTAGTGGGGTAGTGACATAACTCTGCATCTGACATGCAAGCATGTGCAATGGCATTCATACTCACCAAGCAGCCATGTATCGCCATGCCGCCCAGCTTCTAGGTCCCGGCTTAGGGTAGACATTCAGTAAATGAAGCTGTCGTGGGTGGACCCTGGATAGTTGGCATATACTGAGGTGTTGATTCCCTTAGCATTACATACTACCTGCACGTTGATGGAATGCCAGTGCTTGCGGTTCCTATAGATGTGCTCTGATGCCCTGGGGGGAAGTAGTGCCACATGGGTGCAGTCAATGGCACCTAGCACTTTTGGGAATTGTGCCACACCGTAGAAACCGAGGGTGGCAGCCTGCCTTTCTGCAGGTGTCCTGGGCAGGTATATGTGCCTACGGACTGATGGGCGTGCAGTGATGATGTTCAAGACCTGGTGTAGGCAGCGTGACTGCGTGGCCTGTGACACCCCACCCACTATGGCACTTGTCAGCTGAAATGATCCTGTGGCCAAGAAGTGCAGTACATTGAGGACCTTCTCCAGGGGGCTGAGTGCTTGGGAGCACAGGGTGGGTGATGTGAGGTCATCCTCCCACTCACTGACCAGGTCCAGTATTATGTGTGGTGGAAACCTGTACCTCCCATACACATGGTCATCAGGCATCCCAAAAAGGCTGGTTCTGGGAGTGAAAATTCTGGCCCTCACTATCCTCCTCCTCCTCCTTTGGTAACCCACGCCACTGCTGCTAGGAACGGTATATTCATCCTGGCGTATGACCTTGTTTGTTGTTTGCGTGCACTTTTATGCTGCGCGGGTCGACGTACGCCTGCTTCATGCTGGCGTACGTGTTTCAGGATTGGACCATTTATTTTTCGGCACGTCGTAGGCGAACGTGTGAATCTTCCCGCCCACCCCAGGAATACACGTAGCACGCTCTCCCAGGCCCCGTCGCGAGTAAACATTCCCGCCCACCCCTGGAATACACGTACCCCACTCTCACAGGCCCAGTCGCGTGTGGAAGTTCACGTGCACCCTGAAGTACACGTACCCAGGCCAATTGCGTGTGGAACTTCCCGCGCACCCCGAAGTACACGTACCCAGGCCAAACGCGTGTGGGACCTCCCGCGAACACCCCGTAGTACACGTACCCAGGCCAATCGCGTGTGGAACTTCCCACGCACCCCAAAGTACACATACCCAGGCCAATAGCGTGTGGGACCTCCCGCGCACCCCGTAGTACACGTACCCAGGCCAATCGCGTGTGGAACTTCCCGCACACCCCGAAGTACACGTACCCAGGCCAATCGCGTGTGGAACTTCCCGCGCACCCCGAAGTGCACGTACCCAGGCAAATCGCACGGCTGGGGGGTGGGGGTGATGGGAGACATGAGTGGGAGCCTGGTGGAGGCTGCCCCTGGTGGCTGGGGGGTGGGTGTGGTGGTAGACATGGGTGGGGGCCTGGTGGAGGCTGCCCCTGCACTGCTGGGGGGTGGGGGTGGTGGTAGACATGGGTGGGGGCCTGGTGGAGGCTGCCCCTGGTGGCTGGGGGGTGGGGGTGCAGGGAGACATGAGTGGGGGCCTGGTGGAGGCTGCCCCTGCACTGCTGGGGGTGGGGGTGGTGGGAGACATGAGTGGGGGCCTGGTGGAGGCTGCCCCTGCACTGCTGGGGGGTGGGGGTGGTGGTAGACATGGGTGGGGGCCTGGTGGAGGCTGCCCCTGGTGGCTGGGGGGTGGGGGTGATAGGGGACATGAATTGGGGCCTGGTGGAGGCTGCCCCTGGTGGCTGGGAGGTGGGGGTGGTGGGAGACATGAGTGGGGGCCTGGTGGAGGCTGCCCCTGCACTGCTGGGGGGTGGGGGTGGTGGGAGACATGAGTGGGGGCCTGGTGGAGGCTGCCCCTGCACTGCTGGGGGGTGGGGGTGGTGGGAGACATGGGTGGGGGCCTGGTGGAGGCTGCCCCTGGTGGCTGGGGGGTGGGGGTGCAGGGAAACATGAGTGGGGGCCTGGTGGAGGCTGCCCCTGTACTGCTGGGGGGTGGGGGTGGTGGTAGACATGGGTGGGGACCTGGTGGAGGCTGCCCCGCACTGCTGGGGGGTGGGGGTGGTGGTAGACATGGGTGGGGGAATGGTGGAGGCTGCCCCTGCACTGCTGGGGGGTGGGGGTGGTGGTAGACATGGGTGGGGGCCTGGTGGAGGCTGCCCCTGGTGGCTGGGGGGTGGGGGTGGTGGTAGACATGGGTGGGGGCCTGGTGGAGGCTGCCCCTGCACTGCTGGGGGGTGGGGGTGATAGGGGACATGGGTGGGGGCCTGGTGGGGGCTGCCCCTGCACTGCTGGGGGGCGGGGGTGGTGGGAGACATGAGTGGGGGCCTGGTGGAGGCTGCCCCTGGTGGCTGGGGGTGGGGGTGATAGGGGACATGAGTGGGGGCCTGGTGGAGGCTGCCCCTGGTGGCTGGGGGGTGGTGGGAGACATGAGTGGGGGCCTGGTGGAGGCTGCCCCTGCACTGCTGGGGGGTGGGGGTGGTGGGAGACATGGGTGGGAGCCTGGTGGAGGCTGCCCCTGGTGGCTGGGGGGTGGGGGTGCAGGGAGACATGAGTGGGGGCCTTTTGGAGGCTGCCCCTGCACTGCTGGGGGGTGGGGGTGGTGGTAGACATGGGTGGGGGCCTGGTGGAGGCTGCCCCTGCACTGCTGCGGGGTGGGGGTGGTGGTAGACATGGGTGGGGGCCTGGTGGAGGCTGCCCCTGGTGGTTGGGGGGTGGGGGTGGTGGTAGACATGGGTGGGGGCCTGGTGGAGGCTTCCCCTGCACTGCTGGGGGGTGGGGGTGATAGGGGACATGAGTGGGGGCCTGGTGGAGGCTGCCCCTGTACTGCTGGGGGGTGGGGGTGGTGGGAGACATGAGTGGGGGCCCGGTGGAGGCTGCCTCTGCACTGCTGGGGGGTGGGGGTGGTGGTAGACACGGGTGGGGGCCTGGTGGAGGCTGCCCCTGGTGGCTGGGGGGTGGGGGTGATAGGGGACATGAGTGGGGGCCTGGTGGAGGCTGCCCCTGGTGGCTGGGGGGTGGGGGTGATAGGGGACATGAGTGGGGGCCTGGCGGAGGCTGCCCCTGGTGGCTGGGGGGTGGGGGTGGTGGGAGACATGAGTGGGGGCCTGGTGGAGGCTGCCCCTGCACTGCTGAGGGGTGGGGGTGGTGGGAGACATGAGTGGGGGCCTGGTGGAGGCTGCCCCTGCACTGCTGGGGCGTGGGGGTGGTGGGAGACATGGGTGGGGGCCTGGTGGAGGCTGCCCCTGCTGGCCGGGGGGTGGGGGTGCAGGGAGACATTAGTGGGGGCCTGGTGGAGGCTGCCCCTGCACTGCTGGGGGGTGGGGGTGGTGGTAGACATGGGTGGGGGCCTGGTGGAGGCTGCCCCTGGTGGCTGGGGGGTGGGGGTGGTGGTAGACATGGGTGGGGGCCTGGTGGAGGCTGCCCCTGCACTGCTGGAGGGTGGGGGTGGTGGTAGACATGGGTGGGGGCCTGGTGGAGGTTGCACCTGCACTGCTGGGGGGTGGGGGTGGTGGGAGACATGAGTGGGGGCCTGGTGGAGGCTGCCCCTGCACTGCTGGGTGGTGGGGGTGGTGGGAGACATGCGTGGGGGCCTGGTGGAGGCTGCCCCTGCACTGCTGGGGGGTGGGGGTGGTGGGAGACATGGGTGGGGGCCTGGTGGAGGCTGCCCCTGGTGGTTGGGGGGTGGGGGTGCAGGGAGACATGAGTGGGGGCCTGGTGGAGGCTGCCCCTGCACTGCTGGGGGGTGGGGGTGGGGGTAGACATGGGTGGGGGCCTGGTGGAGGCTGCCCCTGCACTTCTGGGGGGTGGGGGTGGTGGTAGACATGGGTGGGGGCCTGGTGGAGGCTGCCCCTGCACTGCTGGGGGGTGGGGGTGATAGGGGACATGAGTGGGGGCCTGGTGGAGGCTGCCCCTGGTGGCTGGGGGGTGGGGGTGCAGGGAGACATGAGTGGGGGCCTGGTGGAGGCTGCCCCTGCACTGCTGGGGGTGGGGGTGGTGGTAGACATGGGTGGGGCCTGGTGGAGGCTGCCCCTGCACTGCTGGGGGGTGGGGGTGATGGGGACATGAGTGGGGGCCTGGTGGAGGCTTCCCCTGGTGGCTGGGGGGTGGGGGTGGTGGGAGACATGAGTGGGGGCCTGGTGGAGGCTGCCCCTGCACTGCTGAGGGGTGGGGGTGGTGGGAGACATGAGTGGGGGCCTGGTGGAGGCTGCCCCTGCACTGCTGGGGCGTGGGGGTGGTGGGAGACATGGGTGGGGGCCTGGTGGAGGCTGCCCCTGCTGGCCGGGGGGTGGGGGTGCAGGGAGACATGAGTGGGGGCCTGGTGGAGGCTGCCCCTGCACTGCTGGGGGGTGGGGGTGGTGGTAGACATGGGTGGGGGCCTGGTGGAGGCTGCCCCTGGTGGCTGGGGGGTGGGGGTGGTGGTAGACATGGGTGGGGGCCTGGTGGAGGCTGCCCCTGCACTGCTGGGGGGTGGGGTGGTGGTAGACATGGGTGGGGGCCTGGTGGAGGCTGCACCTGCACTGCTGGGGGGTGGGGGTGGTGGTAGACATGAGTGGGGGCCTGGTGGAGGCTGCCCCTGCACTGCTGGGGGGTGGGGGTGGTGGGAGACATGCGTGGGGGCCTGGTGGAGGCTGCCCCTGCACTGCTGGGGGGTGGGGGTGGTGGGAGACATGGGTGGGGCCTGGTGGAGGCTGCCCCTGGTGGTTGGGGGGTTGGGGTGCAGGGAGACATGAGTGGGGGCCTGGTGGAGGCTGCCCCTGCACTGCTGGGGGGTGGGGGTGGTGGTAGACATGGGTGGGGGCCTGGTGGAGGCTGCCCCTGCACTTCTGGGGGGTGGGGGTGGTGGTAGACATGGGTGGGGGCCTGGTGGAGGCTGCCCCTGCACTGCTGGGGGGTGGGGGTGATAGGGGACATGAGTGGGGGCCTGGTGGAGGCTGCCCCTGGTGGCTGGGGGGTGGGGGTGCAGGGAGACATGAGTGGGGGCCTGGTGGAGGCTGCCCCTGCACTGCTGGGGTTGGGGGTGGTGGTAGACATGGGTGGGGGCCTGGTGGAGGCTGCCCCTGCACTGCTGGGGGGTGGGGGTGATAGGGGACATGAGTGGGGGCCTGGTGGAGGCTTCCCCTGGTGGCTGGGGGGTGGGGGTGATAGGGGACATGAGTGGGGGCCTGGTGGAGGCTGCCCCTGGTGGCTGGGGGGTGGGGGTGAGAGGGGACATGAGTGGGGGCCTGGTGGAGGCTGCCCCTGGTGGTTGCGGGGTGGGGGTGGTGGGAGACATGAGTGGGGGCCTGGTGGAGGCTGCCCCTGGTGGTTGGGGGGTGGGGGTGGTGGGAGACATGAGTGGGGGTCTGGTGGAGGCTGCCCTGCACTGCTGGGGGGTGGGGGTGGTGGGAGACATGAGTGGGGGCCTGGTGGAGGCTGCCCCTGCACTGCTGGGGGATGGGGGTGGTGGGAGACATGGGTGGGGGCCTGGTGGAGGCTGCCCCTGGTGGCTGGGGGGTGGGGGTGCAGGGAGACATGAGTGGGGGCCTGGTGGAGGCTGCCCCTGCACTGCTGGGGGGTGGGGGTGGTGGTAGACATGGGTGGGGGCCTGGTGGAGGCTGCCCCTGGTGGCTGGGGGGTGGGGGTGGTGGTAGACATGGGTGGGGGCCTGGTGGAGGCTGCCCCTGCAGTGCTGGGGGGTGGGGGTGATAGGGGACATGGGTGGGGGCCTGTGGGGGCTGCCCCTGCACTGCTGGGGGGCGGGGGTGGTGGGAGACATGAGTGGGGGCCTGGTGGAGGCTGCCCCTGGTGGCTGGGGGTGGGGGTGATAGGGGACATGAGTGGGGGCCTGGTGGAGGCTGCCCCTGGTGGCTGGGGGGTGGGGGTGGTGGGAGACATGAGTGGGGGCCTGGTGGAGGCTGCCCCTGCACTGCTGGGGGGTGGGGGTGGTGGGAGACATGGGTGGGAGCCTGGTGGAGGCTGCCCCTGGTGGCTGGGGGGTGGGGGTGCAGGGAGACATGAGTGGGGGCCTTTTGGAGGCTGCCCCTGCACTGCTGGGGGGTGGGGTGGTGGTAGACATGGGTGGGGACCTGGTGGAGGCTGCCCCTGCACTGCTGGGGGTGGGGGTGGTGGTAGACATGGGTGGGGGCCTGGTGGAGGCTGCCCCTGGTGGCTGGGGGGTGGGGGTGGTGGTAGACATGAGTGGGGTCCCGGTGGAGGCTGCCTCTGCACTGCTGGGGGGTGGGGGTGGTGGTAGACACTGGTGGGGGCCTGGTGGAGGCTGCCCCTGGTGGCTGGGGGGTGGGGGTGATAGGGGACATGAGTGGGGGCCTGGTGGAGGCTGCCCCTGGTGGCTGGGGGGTGGGGGTGATAGGGGACATGAGTGGGGGCCTGGTGGAGGCTGCCCCTGGTGGCTGGGGGGTGGGGGTGGTGGGAGACATGAGTGGGGGCCTGGTGGAGGCTGCCCCTGCACTGCTGGGGGCTGGGGGTGGTGGGAGACATGAGTGGGGGCCTGGTGGAGGCTGCCCCTGCACTGCTGGGGGGTGGTGGGAGACATGGGTGGGGGCCTGGTGGAGGCTGCCCCTGCTGGCCGGGGGGTGGGGGTGCAGGGAGACATGAGTGGGGGTCTGGTGGAGGCTGCCCCTGCACTGCTGGGGGGTGGGGGTGGTGGTAGACATGGGTGGGGGCCTGGTGGAGGCTGCCTCTGGTGGCTGAGGGGTGGAGGTGGTGGTAGACATGGGTGGGGGCCTGGTGGAGGCTGCCCCTGCACTGCTGGGGGGTGGGGGTGGTGGTAGACATGGGTGGGGGCCTGGTGGAGGCTGCACCTGCACTGCTGGGGGGTGGGGGTGGTGGGAGACATGAGTGGGGGCCTGGTGGAGGCTGCCCCTGCACTGCTGGGGGGTGGGGGTGGTGGGAGACATGCGTGGGGGCCTGGTGGAGGCTGCCCCTGCACTGCTGGGGGTGGGGGTGGTGGGAGACATGGGTGGGGGCCTGGTGGAGGCTGCCCCTGGTGGTTGGGGGGTGGGGGTGCAGGGAGACATGAGTGGGGGCCTGGTGGAGGCTGCCCCTGCACTGCTGGGGGGTGGGGGTGGTGGTAGACATGGGTGGGGGCTTGGTGGAGGCTGCCCCTGCACTGCTGGGGGGTGGGGGTGGTGGTAGACATTGGTGGGGGCCTGGTGGAGGCTGCCCCTGCACTGCTGGGGGGTGGGGGTGATAGGGGACATGAGTGGGGGCCTGGTGGAGGCTGCCCCTGGTGGCTGGGGGGTGGGGGTGCAGGGAGACATGAGTGGGGGCCTGGTGGAGGCTGCCCCTGCACTGCTGGGGGTGGGGGTGGTGGTAGACATGGGTGGGGGCCTGGTGGAGGCTGCCCCTGTGGCTGGGGGGTGGGGGTGGTGGTAGACATAGGTGGGGGCCTGGTGGAGGCTGCCCCTGCACTGCTGGGGGGTGGGGGTGATAGGGGACATGAGTGGGGGCCTGGTGGAGGCTTCCCCTGGTGGCTGGGGGGTGGGGGTGATAGGGGACATGAGTGGGGGCCTGGTGGAGGCTGCCCCTGGTGGCTGAGGGGTGGAGGTGGTGGTAGACATGGGTGGGGGCCTGGTGGAGGCTGCCCCTGCACTGCTGGGGGGTGGGGGTGGTGGTAGACATGGGTGGGGGCCTGGTGGAGGCTGCACCTGCACTGCTGGGGGGTGGGGGTGGTGGGAGACATGAGTGGGGGCCTGGTGGAGGCTGCCCCTGCACTGCTGGGGGGTGGGGGTGGTGGGAGACATGCGTGGGGGCCTGGTGGAGGCTGCCCCTGCACTGCTGGGGGTGGGGGTGGTGGGAGACATGGGTGGGGGCCTGGTGGAGGCTGCCCCTGGTGGTTGGGGGGTGGGGGTGCAGGGAGACATGAGTGGGGGCCTGGTGGAGGCTGCCCCTGCACTGCTGGGGGTGGGGGTGGTGGTAGACATGGGTGGGGGCCTGGTGGAGGCTGCCCCTGCACTGCTGGGGGGTGGGGGTGGTGGTAGACATTGGTGGGGGCCTGGTGGAGGCTGCCCCTGCACTGCTGGGGGTGGGGGTGATAGGGGACAAGAGTGGGGGCCTGGTGGAGGCTGCCCCTGGTGGCTGGGGGGTGGGGGTGCAGGGAGACATGAGTGGGGGCCTGGTGGAGGCTGCCCCTGCACTGCTGGGGGTGGGGGTGGTGGTAGACATGGGTGGGGGCCTGGTGGAGGCTGCCCCTGTGGCTGGGGGGTGGGGGTGGTGGTAGACATAGGTGGGGGCCTGGTGGAGGCTGCCCCTGCACTGCTGGGGGGTGGGGGTGATAGGGGACATGAGTGGGGGCCTGGTGGAGGCTTCCCCTGGTGGCTGGGGGGTGGGGGTGATAGGGGACATGAGTGGGGGCCTGGTGGAGGCTGCCCCTGGTGGCTGGGGGGTGGGGGTGATAGGGGACATGAGTGGGGGCCTGGTGGAGGCTGCCCCTGGTGGTTGGGGGGTGGGGGTGGTGGGAGACATGAGTGGGGGCCTGGTGGAGGCTGCCCCTGCACTGCTGGGGGGTGGGGTGGTGGGAGACATGTGTGGGGGCCTGGTGGAGGCTGCCCCTGCACTGCTGGGGGGTGGGGGTGGTGGGAGACATGGGTGGGGGCCTGGTGGAGGCTGCCCCTGGTGGCTGGGGGTGGGGGTGCAGGGAGACATGAGTGGGGGCCTGGTGGAGGCTGCCCCTGGTGGCTGGGGGGTGGGGGTGATAGGGGACATGAGTGGGGGCCTGGTGGAGGCTGCCCCTGGTGGTTGGGGGGTGGGGGTGCAGGGAGACATGAGTGGGGGCCTGGTGGAGGCTGCCCCTGCACTGCTGGGGGGTGGGGGTGGTGGTAGACATGGGTGGGGGCCTGGTGGAGGCTGCCCCTGCACTGCTGGGGGGTGGGGGTGGTGGTAGACATGGGTGGGGGCCTGGTGGAGGCTGCCCCTGCACTGCTGGGGGGTGGGGGTGATAGGGGACATGAGTGGGGGCCTGGTGGAGGCTGCCCCTGCACTGCTGGGGGTGGGGGTGGTGGTAGACATGGGTGGGGGCCTGGTGGAGGCTGCCCCTGCACTGCTGGGGGGTGGGGGTGATAGGGGACATGAGTGGGGGCCTGGTGGAGGCTTCCCCTGGTGGCTGGGGGGTGGGGGTGATAGGGGACATGAGTGGGGGCCTGGTGGAGGCTGCCCCTGGTGGCTGGGGGGTGGGGGTGATAGGGGACATGAGTGGGGGCCTGGTGGAGGCTGTCCCTGGTGGTTGGGGGGTGGGGGTGGTGGGAGACATGAGTGGGGGCCTGGTGGAGGCTGCCCCTGGTGGTTGGGGGGTGGGGGTGGTGGGAGACATGAGTGGGGGCCTGGTGGAGGCTGCCCCTGCACTGCTGGGGGGTGGGGTGGTGGGAGACATGAGTGGGGGCCTGGTGGAGGCTGCCCCTGCACTGCTGGGGGGTGGGGGTGGTGGGAGACATGGGTGGGGGCCTGGTGGAGGCTGCCCCTGGTGGCTGGGGGGTGGGGGTGCAGGGAGACATGAGTGGGGGCCTGGTGGAGGCTGCCCCTGCACTGCTGGGGGGTGGGGGTGGTGGTAGACATGGGTGGGGGCCTGGTGGAGGCTGCCCCTGCACTGCTGGGGGGTGGGGGTGATAGGGGACATGGGTGGGGGCCTGGTGTAGGCTGCCCCTGGTGGCTGGGGGTGGGGGTGATAGGGGACATGAGTGGGGGCCTGGTGGAGGCTGCCCCTGGTGGCTGGGGGGTGGGGGTGGTGGGAGACATGAGTGGGGGCCTGGTGGAGGCTGCCCCTGCACTGCTGGGGGGTGGGGGTGGTGGGAGACATGGGTGGGAGCCTGGTGGAGGCTGCCCCTGGTGGCTGGCGGTGGGGGTGCAGGGAGACATGAGTGGGGGCCTTTTGGAGGCTGCCCCTGCACTGCTGGGGGGTGGGGGTGGTGGTAGACATGGGTGGGGGCCTGGTGGAGGCTGCCCCTGCACTGCTGGGGGGTGGGGGTGGTGGTAGACATGGGTGGGGGCCTGGTGGAGGCTGCCCCTGGTGGCTGGGGGGTGGGGGTGGTGGTAGATATGGGTGGGGGCCTGGTGGAGGCTGCCCCTGCACTGCTGGGGGGTGGGGGTGATAGGGGACATGAGTGGGGGCCTGGTGGAGGCTGCCCCTGCACTGCTGGGGGGTGGGGGTGGTGGGAGACATGAGTGGGGGCCCGGTGGAGGCTGCCTCTGCACGGGTGGGGGTGGTGGTAGACACGGGTGGGGGCCTGGTGGAGGCTGCCCCTGGTGGCTGGGGGGTGGGGGTGATAGGGGACATGAGTGGGGGCCTGTTGGAGGCTGCCCCTGGTGGCTGGGGGGTGGGGGTGCAGGGGACATGAGTGGGGGCCTGGTGGAGGCTGCCCCTGGTGGCTGGGGGCTGGGGGTGGTGGGAGACATGAGTGGGGGCCTGGTGGAGGCTGCCCCTGCACTGCTGGGGGGTGGGGGTGGTGGGAGACATGAGTGGGGGCCTGGTGGAGGCTGCCCCTGCACTGCTGGGGGGTGGGGGTGGTGGGAGACATGGGTGGGGGCCTGGTGGAGGCTGCCCCTGCTGGCCGGGGGGTGGGGGTGCAGGGAGACATGAGTGGGGGCCTGGTGGAGGCTGCCCCTGCACTGCTGGGGAGTGGAGGTGGTGGTAGACATGGGTGGGGACCTGGTGGAGGCTGCCCCTGGTGGCTGGGGGGTGGGGGTGGTGGTAGACATGGGTGGGGGCCTGGTGGAGGCTGCCCCTGCACTGCTGGGGGGTGGGGTGGTGGTAGACATGGGTGGGGGCCTGGTGGAGGCTGCACCTGCACTGCTGGGGGGTGGGGGTGGTGGGAGACATGAGTGGGGGCCTGGTGGAGGCTGCCCCTGCACTGCTGGGGGGGGTGGTGGGAGACATGCGTGGGGGCCTGGTGGAGGCTGCCCCTGCACTGCTGGGGGGTGGGGGTGGTGGGAGACATGGGTGGGGGCCTGGTGGAGGCTGCCCCTGGTGGTTGGGGGGTGGGGCTGCAGGGAGACATGAGTGGGGGCCTGGTGGAGGCTGCCCCTGCACTGCTGGGGGGTGGGGGTGGTGGTAGACATGGGTGGGGGCCTGGTGGAGGCTGCCCCTGCACTGCTGGGGGGTGGGGGTGGTGGTAGACATAGGTGGGGGCCTGGTGGAGGCTGCCCCTGCACTGCTGGGGGGTGGGGGTGATAGGGGACATGAGTGGGGGCCTGGTGGAGGCTTCCCCTGGTGGCTGGGGGGTGGGGGTGATAGGGGACATGAGTGGGGGCCTGGTGGAGGCTGCCCCTGGTGGCTGGGGGGTGGGGGTGATAGGGGACATGAGTGGGGGCCTGGTGGAGGCTGCCCCTGCACTGCTGGGGGGGGGGTGGAAGACATGAGTGGGGGCCTGGTGGAGGCTGCCCCTGCACTGCTGGGGGGTGGGGGTGATAGGGGACATGAGTGGGGGCCTGGTGGAGGCTGCCCCTGCACTGCTGGGGGGTGGGGGTGATGAGAGACATGAGTGGGGGCCTGGTGAAGGCTGCCCCTGGTGGCTGGGGGGTGGGGGTGGTGGGAGACATGTGTGGGGGCCTGGTGGAGGCTGCCCCTTTTGGCTGGGGGGTGGGGGTGGTGGTAGGCATGGGTGGGGGCCTGGTGGAGGCTGCCCCGGGTGGCTGGGGGGTGGGGGTGGTGGGAGACATGAGTGGGGGCCTGGTGGAGGCTGCCCCTGCACTGCTGGGGGGTGGGGGTGATAGGGGACATGAGTGGGGGCCTGGTAGAGGCTGCCCCTGCACTGCTGGGGGGTGGGGGTGGTGGTAGACATGGGTGGGGGCCTGGTGGAAGCTGCCCCTGCACTGCTGGGGGGTGGGGGTGGTGATAGACATGGGTGGGGGCCTGGTGGAGGCTGCCCCTGGCGGCTGGGTGGTGGGGGTGGTGGTAGACATGGGTGGGGGCCTGGTGGAGGCTGCCTCTGCACTGCTGGGGGTTGGGCATGATAGGGGACATGAGTGGGGGCCTGTTGGAGGCTGCCCCTGGTGGCTGGGGGGTGGGGGTGCAGGGAGACATGAGTGGGGGCCTGGTGGAGGCTGCCCCTGCACTGCTGGGGGGTGGGGGTGGTGGTAGACATGGGTGGGGGCCTGGTGGAGGCTGCCCCTGGTGGCTGGGAGGTGGGGGTGGTGGTAGATATGGGTGGGGGCCTGGTGGAGGCTGCCCCTGGTGGCTGGGGGGTGGGGGTGGTGGTAGACATGGGTGGGGGCCTGGTGGAGGCTGCCCCTGCACTGCTGGGGGGTGGGGGTGATAGGGGACATGAGTGGGGGCCTGGTGGAGGCTGCCCCTGCACTGCTGGGGGGTGGGGGTGGTGGGAGACATGAGTGGGGGCCTGGTGGAGGCAGCCCCTGCACTGCTGGGGGTGGGGGTGATAGGGGACATGAGTGGGGGCCTGGTGGAGGCTGCCCCTGCACTGCTGGGGGGTGGGGGTGATGAGAGACATGAGTGGGGGCCTGGTGGAGGCTGCCCCTGGTGGCTGGGGGGTGGGGGGGGGTGGGAGACATGTGTGGGGGCCTGGTGGAGGCTGCCCCTGGTGGCTGGGGGTAGGGGTGGTGGTAGGCATGGGTGGGGGCCTGGTGGAGGCTGCCCCTGCACTGCTGGGGGTGGGGGTGGTGGTAGACATGGGTGGGGGCCTGGTGGAGGCTGCCCCTGGTGGCTGGGTGGTGGGGGTGGTGGTAGACATGGGTGGGGGCCTGGTGGAGGCTGCCCCTGCACTGCTGGGGGGTGGGGGTGGTGGTAGACATGGGTGGGGGCCTGGTGGAGACTGCCCCTGGTGGCTGGGTGGTGGGGGTGGTGGTAGACATGGGTGGGGGCTTGGTGGAGGCTGCCCCTGCACTGCTGGGGGGTGGGGGTGATAGGGGACATGAGTGGGGGCCTGGTGGAGGCTGCCGCTGCACTGCTGGGGGGTGGGGGTGGTGGGAGACATGTGTGGGGGCCTGGTGGAGGCTGCCCCTGGTGGCTGGGGGTTGGGGGTGGTGGTAGGCATGGGTGGGGGCCTGGTGGAGGCTGCCCCTGGTGGCTGGGGGGTGGGGGTGGTGGGAGACATGAGTGGGGGCCTGGTGGAGGCTGCCCCTGGTGGCTGGGGGGTGGGGGTGGTGGTAGACATGGGTGGGGGCCTGGTGGAAGCTGCCCCTGCACTGCTGGGGGGTGGGGGTGGTGATAGACATGGCTGGGGGCCTGGTGGATGCTGCCCCTGGTGGCTGGGTGGTGGGGGTGGTGGTAGACATGGGTGGGGGCCTGGTGGAGGCTGCCTCTGCACTGCTGGGGGTGGGGGTGATAGGGGACATGAGTGGGGGCCTGGTGGAGGCTGCCCCTGGTGGCTGGGGGGTGGGGGTGCAGGGAGACATGAGTGGGGGCCTGGTGGAGGCTGCCCCTGCACTGCTGGGGGGTGGGGGTGGTGGTAGACATGGGTGGGGGCCTGGTGGAGGCTGCCCCTGGTGGCTGGGAGGTGGGGGTGGTGGTAGATATGGGTGGGGGCCTGGTGGAGGCTGCCCCTGCACTGCTGGGGGGTGGGGGTGATAGGGGACATGAGTGGGGGCCTGGTGGAGGCTGCCCCTGCACTGCTGGGGGGTGGGGGTGGTGGGAGACATGAGTGGGGGCCTGGTGGAGGCTGCCCCTGCACTGCCGGGGGGTGGGGGTGATAGGGGACATGAGTGGGGGCCTGGTGGAGGCTGCCCCTGCACTGCTGGGGGGTGGGGGTGATGAGAGACATGAGTGGGGGCCTGGTGGAGGCTGCCCCTGGTGGCTGGGGGGTGGGGGTGGTGGGAGACATGTGTGGGGGCCTGGTGGAGGCTGGGGGGTGGGGGTGGTGGTAGGCATGGGTGGGGGCCTGGTGGAGGCTGCCCCTGGTCGCTGGGGGGTGGGGGTGGTGGGAGACATGAGTGGGGGCCTGGTGGAGGCTGCCCCTGCACTGCTGGGGGGTGAGGGTGATAGGGGACATGAGTGGGGGCCTGGTGGAGGCTGCCCCTGCACTGCTGGGGGTGGGGGTGGTGGGAGACAAGAGTGGGGGCCCGGTGGAGGCTGCCTCTGCACTGCTGGGGGGTGGGGGTGGTGGTAGACACGGGTGGGGGCCTGGTGGAGGCTGCCCCTGGTGGCTGGGGGGTGGGGGTGATAGGGGACATGAGTGGGGGCCTGGTGGAGGCTGCCCCTGGTGGCTGGGGGGTGGGGGTGATAGGGGACATGAGTGGGGGCCTGGTGGAGGCTGCCCCTGGTGGCTGGGGGCTGGGGGTGGTGGGAGACATGAGTGGGGGCCTGGTGGAGGCTGCCCCTGCACTGCTGGGGGGTGGGGGTGGTGGGAGACATGAGTGGGGGCCTGGTGGAGGCTGCCCCTGCACTGCTGGGGGGTGGGGGTGGTGGGAGACATGGGTGGGGGCCTGGTGGAGGCTGCCCCTGCTGGCCGGGGGGTGGGGGTGCAGGGAGACATGAGTGGGGGCCTGGTGGAGGCTGCCCCTGCACTGCTGGGGAGTGGAGGTGGTGGTAGACATGGGTGGGGGCCTGGTGGAGGCTGCCCCTGGTGGCTGGGGGGTGGGGGTGGTGGTAGACATGGGTGGGGGCCTGGTGGAGGCTGCCCCTGCACTGCTGGGGGGTGGGGGTGGTGGTAGACATGGGTGGGGGCCTGGTGGAGGCTGCACCTGCACTGCTGGGGGGTGGGGGTGGTGGGAGACATGAGTGGGGGCCTGGTGGAGGCTGCCCCTGCACTGCTGGGGGGGGGGTGGTGGGAGACATGCGTGGGGGCCTGGTGGAGGCTGCCCCTGCACTGCTGGGGGGTGGGGGTGGTGGGAGACATGGGTGGGGGCCTGGTGGAGGCTGCCCCTGGTGGTTGGGGGGTGGGGCTGCAGGGAGACATGAGTGGGGGCCTGGTGGAGGCTGCCCCTGCACTGCTGGGGGGTGGGGGTGGTGGTAGACATAGGTGGGGGCCTGGTGGAGGCTGCCCCTGCACTGCTGGGGGGTGGGGGTGATAGGGGACATGAGTGGGGGCCTGGTGGAGGCTTCCCCTGGTGGCTGGGGGGTGGGGGTGATAGGGGACATGAGTGGGGGCCTGGTGGAGGCTGCCCCTGGTGGCTGGGGGGTGGGGGTGATAGGGGACATGAGTGGGGGCCTGGTGGAGGCTGCCCCTGCACTGCTGGGGGGTGGGGGTGATAGGGGACATGAGTGGGGGCCTGGTGGAGGCTGCCCCTGCACTGCTGGGGGGTGGGGGTGATGAGAGACATGAGTGGGGGCCTGGTGGAGGCTGCCCCTGGTGGCTGGGGGGTGGGGGTGGTGGGAGACATGTGTGGGGGCCTGGTGGAGGCTGCCCCTTTTGGCTGGGGGGTGGGGGTGGTGGTAGGCATGGGTGGGGGCCTGGTGGAGGCTGCCCCTGGTGGCTGGGGGGTGGGGGTGGTGGGAGACATGAGTGGGGGCCTGGTGGAGGCTGCCCCTGCACTGCTGGGGGGTGGGGGTGATAGGGGACATGAGTGGGGGCCTGGTGGAGGCTGCCCCTGCACTGCTGGGGGGTGGGGGTGGTGGTAGACATGGGTGGGGGCCTAGTGGAAGCTGCCCCTGCACTGCTGGGGGGTGGGGGTGGTGATAGACATGGGTGGGGGCCTGGTGGAGGCTGCCCCTGGCGGCTGGGTGGTGGGGGTGGTGGTAGACATGGGTGGGGGCCTGGTGGAGGCTGCCCCTGCACTGCTGGGGGGTGGGCATGATAGGGGACATGAGTGGGGGCCTGGTGGAGGCTGCCCCTGGTGGCTGGGGGGTGGGGGTGCAGGGAGACATGAGTGGGGGCCTGGTGGAGGCTGCCCCTGCACTGCTGGGGGGTGGGGGTGTTGGTAGACATGGGTGGGGGCCTGGTGGAGGCTGCCCCTGGTGGCTGGGAGGTGGGGGTGGTGGTAGATATGGGTGGGGGCCTGGTGGAGGCTGCCCCTGGTGGCTGGGGGGTGGGGGTGGTGGTAGACATGGGTGGGGGCCTGGTGGAGGCTGCCCCTGCACTGCTGGGGGGTGGGGGTGATAGGGGACATGAGTGGGGGCCTGGTGGAGGCTGCCCCTTCACTTCTGGGGGGTGGGGGTGGTGGGAGACATGAGTGGGGGCCTGGTGGAGGCTGCCCCTGCACTGCTGGGGGTGGGGGTGATAGGGGACATGAGTGGGGGCCTGGTGGAGGCTGCCCCTGCACTGCTGGGGGGTGGGGGTGATGAGAGACATGAGTGGGGGCCTGGTGGAGGCTACCCCTGGTGGCTGGGGGGTGGGGGGGGTGGGAGACATGTGTGGGGGCCTGGTGGAGGCTGCCCCTGGTGGCTGGGGGTAGGGGTGGTGGTAGGCATGGGTGGGGGCCTGGTGGAGGCTGCCCCTGCACTGCTGGGGGTGGGGGTGGTGGTAGACATGGGTGGGGGCCTGGTGGAGGCTGCCCCTGGTGGCTGGGTGGTGGGGGTGGTGGTAGACATGGGTGGGGGCCTGGTGGAGGCTGCCCCTGCACTGCTGGGGGGTGGGGGTGGTGGTAGACATGGGTGGGGGCCTGGTGGAGACTGCCCCTGGTGGCTGGGTGGTGGGGGTGGTGGTAGACATGGGTGGGGGCCTGGTGGAGGCTGCCCCTGCACTGCTGGGGGGTGGGGGTGATAGGGGACATGAGTGGGGGCCTGGTGGAGGCTGCCGCTGCACTGCTGGGGGGTGGGGGTGATGAGAGACATGAGTGGGGGCCTGGTGGAGGCTGCCCCTGGTGGCTGGGGGGTGGGGGTGGTGGGAGACATGTGTGGGGGCCTGGTGGAGGCTGCCCCTGGTGGCTGGGGGTTGGGGGTGGTGGTAGGCATGGGTGGGGGCCTGGTGGAGGCTGCCCCTGGTGGCTGGGGGGTGGGGGTGGTGGGAGACATGAGTGGGGGCCTGGTGGAGGCTGCCCCTGGTGGCTGGGGGGTGGGGGTGGTGGTAGACATGGGTGGGGGCCTGGTGGAAGCTGCCCCTGCACTGCTGGGGGGTGGGGGTGGTGATAGACATGGGTGGGGGCCTGGTGGATGCTGCCCCTGGTGGCTGGGTGGTGGGGGTGGTGGTAGACATGGGTGGGGGCCTGGTGGAGGCTGCCTCTGCACTGCTGGGGGGTGGGGGTGATAGGGGACATGAGTGGGGGCCTGGTGGAGGCTGCCCCTGGTGGCTGGGGGGTGGGGGTGCAGGGAGACATGAGTGGGGGCCTGGTGGAGGCTGCCCCTGCACTGCTGGGGGGTGGGGGTGGTGGTAGACATGGGTGGGGGCCTGGTGGAGGCTGCCCCTGGTGGCTGGGAGGTGGGGGTGGTGGTAGATATGGGTGGGGGCCTGGTGGAGGCTGCCCCTGGTGGCTGGGGGGTGGGGGTGGTGGTAGACATGGGTGGGGGCCTGGTGGAGGCTGCCCCTGCACTGCTGGGGGGTGGGGGTGATAGGGGACATGAGTGGGGGCCTGGTGGAGGCTGCCCCTGCACTGCTGGGGGGTGGGGGTGGTGGGAGACATGAGTGGGGGCCTGGTGGAGGCTGCCCCTGCACTGCTGGGCGGTGGGGGTGATAGGGGACATGAGTGGGGGCCTGGTGGAGGCTGCCCCTCTACTGCTGGGGGGTGGGGGTGATGAGAGACATGAGTGGGGGCCTGGTGGAGGCTGCCCCTGGTGGCTGGGGGGTGGGGGTGGTGGGAGACATGTGTGGGGGCCTGGTGGAGGCTGGGGGGTGGGGGTGGTGGTAGGCATGGGTGGGGGCCTGGTGGAGGCTGCCCCTGGTCGCTGGGGGGTGGGGGTGGTGGGAGACATGAGTGGGGGCCTGGTGGAGGCTGCCCCTGCACTGCTGGGGGGTGAGGGTGATAGGGGACATGAGTGGGGGCCTGGTGGAGGCTGCCCCTGCACTGCTGGGGGTGGGGGTGGTGGTAGACATGGGTGGGGGCCTGGTGGAGGCTGCCCCTGGTGGCTAGGTGGTGGGGGTGGTGGTAGACATGGGTGGGGGCCTGGTGGAGGCTGCCCCTGCACTGCTTGGGGGTGAGGGTTTTGGTAGACATGGGTGGGGGCTTGGTGGAGGCTGCCCCTGGTGGCTGGGTGGTGGGGGTGGTGGTAGAAATGGGTGGGGGCCTGGTGGAGGCTGCCCCTGCACTGCTGGGGGGTGGGGGTGATAGGGGACATGAGTGGGGGCCTGGTGGAGGCTGCCGCTGCACTGCTGGGGGGTGGGGTGATGAGAGACATGAGTGGGGGCCTGGTAGAGGCTGCCCCTGGTGGCTGGGGGTGGTGGGAGACATGTGTGGGGGCCTGGTGGAGGCTGCCCCTGGTGGCTGGGGGTTGGGGGTGGTGGTAGGCATGGGTGGGGGCCTGGTGGAGGCTGCCCCTGGTGGCTGGGGGGTGGGGGTGGTGGGAGACATGAGTGGGGGCCTGGTGGAGGCTGCCCCTGGTGGCTGGGGGGTGGGGGTGGTGGTAAACATGGGTGGGGGCCTGGTGGAGGCTGCCCCTGCACTGCTGGGGGGTGGGGGTGATGGGAGACATGGGTGGGGGCCTGGTGGAGGGTGCCCCTGGTGGCTGGGGGGTGGGGGTGCAGGGAGACATGTGTTGGTGATCAGTAGTGCAAGGTGACATGTGGGTTGGCTGGGGGGCATGGCCATGGTGGATGTGTTGCCTTTGGGACATGAGCAGGGGTGCAGGGTAGTCCCCTGTGGTGTGGGCTGCCTGCAGGGGCCGTGGAGGGTGTAGAGGGAACACCTGGGAGGACCCACACGGCCAAATCACGTGTAGCATTCCCCGGCACCACCTAAATACACGTACCCTGCTGAAATCACGTGTGAATCTTCCCGCGCACCTCGGAATACACGTACCCAGGCCAATCGCGTGTGGAACTTCCCGTGCATCCTGAAGTACACGTACCCAGGCCAATCGCATGTGGAACTTCCAACGCACCCCAAAGTACACGTACCCAGGCCAATCGCGTGTGGAACTTCCCGCGCACCCCGAAACACACGTACCCAGGCCAATCGAGTGTGGAACTTGCCGCCCACCCCGAAACACACGTACCCAGGCTAATCGCGTGTGAAACTTCCCGCGCACCCCGTAGTACACGTACCCAGGCTAATCGCGTGTGGGACATCCCGCGCACCCCGAAGTACACGTACCCAGGCCAATCGCGTGTGGAACTTCCCGCGCACCCCGTAGTACACGTACCCAGGCCAATCGCGTGTGGGACTTACCGCGCACCCCGAAGTACATGTACCCAGGCCAATCGCGTGTGGAACTTCCCACGCATCCCGAAGTACACGTAACCAGGCCAATCGCGTGTGGAACTTCCCGCGCACCCTGAAGTACACGTACCCAGGCCAATCGCGTGTGGAACTTCCCACGCACCCCGAAACACACGTACCCAGGCTAATCGCGTGTGGAACTTCCCGCGCACCCCGTAGTACACGTACCCAGGCCAATCGCGTGTGGGACTTCCCGCGCACCCCGAAGTACACATACCCAGGCCAATAGCGTGTGGAACTTCCCGCTCATTCCGAAGTACACGTACCCAGGCCAATCGCGTGTGGAATTTCCCGCGCACCCCGTAGTACACGTACCCAGGCCAATCGCGTGTGGGACTTCCCGCGCACCCCGAAGTACAAGTACGCAGGCCAATCGCGTGTGGAACTTCCCGCGCACCCCGAAGTACACGTGCCCAGGCCAATCGCTTGTGGGACTTCCCGCGCACCCAGGTACACACGCACACGCTATTTTTCACACAGCGGGTGTCCGTATTTGTCGGTACCCCTTTGCACCTCATTTGTCCTAGAGGGCCACTGTATGGACCATTCATCATGGATGTATATGGGTGCTTTTTCTTATCACACATTTTGGCGCACATTTTTTTCAGGCGCAGGGACGCTACGGCCTGCTTTCTTGTGGCGTACTTGTTTGGCCCTGTGCGCGTCTTTGACCGTGCGCTGGTTTGCCCTATTCGATTCCATGAATACGGGTTGTAGGCGAGAGTGTGGGCGGCATTTCCGCGCACTTGCCCCCTGTACTTCCCCCGTGACGCCCATATTTTCACGCGTTGTTCCCCATTCCGAGTGTTACACCCCGTGTTCCGCCTACTTTTGTGATGTGCGCCGCGCTATGTGCGATTTCGCAGTGGCCGTGGCGCATGCTGTTGGATGACCTGTGCGCCGGCGTGCGCGGCACACATTTTCAGCGCACATCAAATGTTTTTCTCGCGCACGGACTTCCATTGAATCGATGTGCGCTGGTTTCCCTGCGATTTTCGCACTTGCACTGCGATTTTCGCACTTTTACTGCGAATCGCACGTTTTGGCACCTCTGCGCGGGAATTTTCGGCGCACATAAATTCCATGAATCGACCCCATATTTGTTACTCACAAAATATAACCAACTCCAAACTTATCAAAAAACAGGTGTGCTTTTGGGCACACCGTGTCCAAGGTGGGTGATGCCTTGCTTCACTGGCAAGTCTCTAGATCCCCTTGGCATCCACTCCTGGACACGTGCCGCATGCTGCCTATGACTTCCTTTACCAGGTACCGAACCTGCTACCCGGCGTTCCTTGGTCTCCTTGATCAACCCCTACTTCCTTTTAAAACAGGTGGGTTGGGTGGGAAATATTTCGCCTGGTCCTTCCTCCTCCTGAGAAGCTGTACCCGAGGTGAATGTGCTTCTCTTTTGAAATGTGCAACAAGAAAATTTGGGGTCACGGGAACTGTGCCACTAGAAAGATCAAGCGGGGTAAATTGCTCTCAATCCAGGAGCTCAATGAGGGGATAGGCCAGGTCAAGGATAGTATAAAATCAATTAATCTTTATTATTCACATGTCAAATTACATAAACATAGTGCTGAATCCATGGTAAAACAGCATAAAAACAGTCAATCAATGTTAAATGTCTACAGTTAAAGTGCATAGTTATCTACTGATCATCCTGCAATGCGGGATAGACATAAAGTGCACAGTGTAATTGCAATTTAGAAACATAATGTAAAAAGAAGAAATCAAATTTTCAAAAATAATGTCGAACAATTCCAACCAGAAATATATATATAGAAAAAGGAAAAAAGAGAAAAAAGAGAAAAAAGGGGAAAAGGGGAAAAGGTGAGAAGACAAGACACACTAAGTGTGAAAACAGGAAGTAATGTCCCCTGTAATCTTCTAATATTGTCCCTGATTCCAAATTATATTTAAAATGATCTGACAAGTTAAAAATGCAGTAATTGTGAACAGCATTGCACTACTTGTCACCATTCCGACCTAAACAGTCAACGACCGGAATCTAGGGGAGGGCTTTCCTTTTCCTTTTCCTTATTTTGTGTTATACTGTATTGGGCAGGCCTGTTGAACAGTGTCTGTAGAATCGCTGGTATATGATATTGCATGGGAGTAGCCATGTGATTACAATGGGTCTTTATCGCTGCTTATTGGCCGTTTCCCAACATATGGCCAACTTGGGATAGTAAATGCTGTTTAGTTTCACGTTGTATTACTCAGTGATTTCCCTCCTTTCCAATGAGGGTTATAGTACATTAATATTGTCAGTTGCTTTGTTCTATCTATGGGCATTTGGGTTACTTTAATATCAATATCTATAACCACCCATGATGTGTTGAGGCAGATGCTTTCTGCCCTTAGTTGACTGGATTGGATTTTTCTATTTGTTCATCCATGGCTTCTCTTTTCTCTTCTTTTCTTTATGGCTGTGTTTTGCAGCGGCAAACGCTGCACAGGTGGGACTCATACCGAGTTCACCAACATATGAATCTTGACTTTATCAAGACATTACTGCTCCAGAATAGAGGGTTTTTTCTCGCTTCTTCGCTTCTTCCTTCGTGATCTCACCGAGGAAGAGTGCTTTTCTTCAATTCTGAAGGTATGAATTTTCTGTTTTTTTAATGTTGAGCTGTTGAGGTGAGCTGTTCCGTAGGTTAGCTAATATGCCACTGGGATTGCAGTGAATGTCCTTATTAATTCAGGCTTTCCTCTCCCCATAACCCGCCTTGCTTGATACATTTAATTGTAGATCCGCGGCCAGAGTGCAGGGATGTTATGTTTTTTCACATCCCCTGACCTAATTAGGTTTCCACATGATGATTTCGAGTGAGCTTCACGTGAAGAGTTTTTTGAACTATTGTCAAGAACTATATTACAATTGCTTGTATGGAGTTACTGTGGGGTTGCTAGGCTGGGTCAAGGATTTTTAATTATGTGTTTTTATTTCTATTTTCTGTTTTTTTTCTTTCTTTTTCTTTTATCTTTCTGATTTAGTTCTGAATCAGATTAAGATGGAACGCATTAACTATCTATGTATACAGAGGAAGAACCCGGCTACGAAAGGACACATGGAACAACATTGAGATGTCATCTATTGTCTGTTATAAATTGTTTACGTTCCTGATAAATTATAACCATTTCTGCCCTGTCCTGAAGTAGACGACTGTCAAGTCTTCTCTCTCTTTTCTGTTAAAGAGATAGACGCCTTAGACAATTTTTACAGGTCGTCGAAACTACCTACCCTTGGATACCAGTGCAGTACACGAGAATGATGGTAACTGCATCAGGTACTGGTCGTTGACTGTTTAGGTCGGAATGGTGACAAGTAGTGCAAATCTGTTCACAATTATTGCATTTTTAACTTGTCAGATCATTTTAAATATAATTTGGAATCGGGGACAATATTAGATGATTACAGGGGACATTACTTCCTGTTTTCACACTTAGTGTGTCTTGCCTTCTCCCCTTTTCCCCTTTTTTCTCTTTTTTCTCTTTTTTCCTTTTTCTATATATATATATTTCTGGTTGGAATTGTTCGACATTATTTTTGAAAATTGGATTTCTTCTTTGTGCATTATGTTTCTAAAGTGCAATTGCACTGCGCACTTTATGTCTATCCCACATTGCAGGATGATCAGTAGATAACTATGCACTTTAACTGTAGACATTTAACATTGATTGACTGTTTTTATGCTGTTTTACCATGGATTCAGCACTATGTTTATGTAATTTGACATGTGAATAATAAAGATTGATTGATTTTATACTATCCTTGACCTGGCCTATCCCCTCATTGAGCTCCTAGATTGAGAGCAATTTACCCTGCTTGATCTTTCTAGTGGCACGGTTCCCGTGACCCCAATTTTTTCTTGTTGCTTGTTTAGTTCCTCCCCTGGGTTCACGGTGTCTGGGGACGCTCATCCTTGATCATTTCTCTTTTGAAATGTGCCTCTCCTTTGCCAAGAGGCCGTTTATATCCTTCTCCCTCCCTTTGTTATTCTAGTGGGGGCGGCCCTCCCCTGGCCCCCCAATGGTTCCCTTCTCACCTTTCCTGTGTTTTGGCCAGGTTGCTATGACATCTGAGTGGGGGAGCGCCCACTGGCTGCCCTCCCACTGTGTGTGCCCCTTCCTCTGCTACCACCCTGCGCCTAACCCCCCATGCCCTCCATCGGGCTGTGCTTTCTACGGCCCGGGGCCTTTGGCCAAGGTCTTCTACTAGAATGATTTTTCTTCTGTTCTGCATTTGTTCGGAGAGAAACTGCAAAGTTTAAAGAACCTCCACATGTTTATTAGCACCACGTTGATACTAGGGGAGTCATCAGGAAAATAGTATCATTTAAGTGATCTCTTTCCTCATTCCTCATTAGTGTAGTGTATGTTCACCACGCTCCCTAAATAAATAGGGCGTCACGCGTCGGCACGGGCAGTGCACGAGCAGAGCCCATGAAGCAGACCGGTGTGTCTGTGTCTGATTTCCAACAATGGCAACCAAGGTCTAAGCCCACTGTGCGATGCCGGTTTCGGGTGTTATGACCATTATGCTCACTATTCCTGCCTCTGGTTCTAATAATGACACCAGCCATGTTACTATGTTATGCTAGTATTGAGGGCTCATGACCAGCATGTTGACTATTTCTGCTTCCGGTTTTCATGATGTCTTCTTGCATTTGTCTCTTGACCCCCTTGTAAACAAAGTGTATGACTATAAACCTATACCATTGTGTAAAGATACTGGACAAATCTGCTAGGATATGGGGCTGATGACCTTCATGCTGACAATTCTTGTTTCAGTTCTTACTATGTCACCAGATACTTTACATTGGGATGCTAGTGTCTGTGGCTTATGACCAGCATGTTCAGGATTTTTTATCTTTTATTTTTTATTCTTTACTTGCAATATCTGTATGATGTCCCTGGTCGCCTTGCACTAAGTTAATAGTCTGTAGGGCCTGGGAGGCCCATCTACCAGGATTTACCCCCCTTCTCATCCACTCGCTTGCTGCCCCTTTGTGGACCTCCCCATTGCTCCAACTTTCTTTTGACCCTCGGGCTCCGCGCCACTACAGGCGCCGCGGCTCCTTCAGGCTGTTCACACCAGCACTGATCGCTTTCCTAGGGAGCCGCACGGCAGGACCACACAGTCACTACTATGTGCGCATGTGCTCAGGTCCCGGTCTCTACCCCCGGGCACATACGCACGTAGACTGTGAGCCTCTCATCCTGTGCGCATGCGCCACTCGAGGGGACACAATCCCCAAGCGCATGTGCGCCCGCACTGCCCGTCTGCCTAAACGCTCGGAGACACAGCTCCTTTACAGAGCCAGCACGGGCTCTGGCAGAGGACATTCGCCTCCACCCGCAGCACCATGAGTATCCAGGTAAAGGGGTTTGCTCTACATACACGCATAATATGCTGCATCATTTTACAGCATGTTCATCCTGGCCTCCTTCTTCTTCCATAACAGGGTGCTCCTGTTTCCTTTCTCGCCTCCACTTTTCTGCAATGCGCCTCCATGGATTGACCACCTACTGGCCACATTCCCAGCTCACAGCCTACTACATTTTGGCCTACAGGTTTGTTTAACACTGCACTATCTACTATATGGGCACTTTTCAGCCTATACCCTTATATTTCACCTGTTTAGGTTGTAAGCCCCCTGCTTCTGCTTGTTACCTGTGAGATAGTTCGGAGGATCCCTGCCCTCACCAATGGCTCTCCTCCACAACCAGGCATCATCTACCCATTCACCTGGAGTCCTTCCTGGACCACATTTGTTCTCCCCGCCACGCAGCTACTCCATGCTTGCGAGCACTTCACTGTGCTCCCGGCTTTAGGTGAGTTGTTTAGGGCTCTGGAACCTATTAGGATCTGTCCTTTAGTATTAATACTTACCCCTTACCCTTGCCAGCACCTTGCTACTTGTTTAAAACATCCTAGTTATTCCTCCTTTTCCTTTTTCTCTTACTTAGAGTGACATGACTCTCATGGTCCTAGAAGAAGGCTCCCATCTCCGTAGCCGAAACGTCTGCAGCATCAATGCCCACACCTCTCTGGGCTGACAACTATGTCTGCACCTACATTTATATCATTATATTTTAACATAGACCAAATGCGAGGTCATATTCTAGCCGGGCTCAGGAGACCCTCGACCTAAGTCTCCAATTCACTAAATCAGTGACTACTCTGTGTTCATTTAATTTGTTTAAAAAAATCATAGAGAAACAGCACACCCTTTCTTCAATGACCGTGTATGAACGGTAGATTAGGTTTTAAATAATTCACAGCTCCTAAGGCTTATTTTAAGAATTTCAAGGGCGCGGGGAGAGAAGAAATGACTCTGGTATCTAAAGTCAACATTAAAGTGCAAATAATAGAGTTCCCATTGGTAATAGGAACTCTCGTCCCCTACACACTATTTGGTAGTGGAAATGTTAATTTTCCAAACAAGTTTTAAGTAAATTAAAATATTCAATCCTTTCACAGTATAAGGATTAGGAATAAATGTGTAAACTGTAATGATATTTGAAAGAAATTCAATTTCACAAGTTCATTCACTCAAATAAGTGACTGTATTTTTGTACTTTCAGCAAGAAAAAAATTATTTCACATATATGAGTTCAATTCACTCAATAATCAAATTCGAGATTATATTATCCCAATGGGGGATTCTTAGAACAACATTCAAAATAAAAATTCAAACACAATTTCCCCAAAAACTCCAGAAAGTAAATCAATTACATACAGAGCTCTATGCGTTTCTAGAGTGTGATTCTCTCTTCTTCAGCAGCAAAATAAATTCACATTATTCAGACAATTTATCAAAAAAAAACTCTTATTCAGAAAACTCTTGTTACAAAGGAACTTTGCTGAAGAATTTTTTCAGAGTTATTTCCTTGTGACCATTCCATTGTGAGATCATGGAAACGTCATCTATTGGCGTAAATGTTCATTCTTTAGTAATGATCTGTAAGTAATATGGTATATTTATTAATGGTGTTAAGGCTCACTGCATGTTATGGTAATAATGTCACACTCTAGTGTGTTCAATACCTTCAAATTGGTGTGCTTGTCTACTGCATCTAATATCCTGTTCAGGGTATCTCAAAAAGAATTTTGGTGAAGACGGCTTGTAGGAAAATCACCTATGAAATAAACAACTTCAATGTAATTAGACCTGTCTGTGTCTTAATCATGCATTGAGCGCATATCATAGAAATGGCGAGGGGACTCACCATTAAATAGTCGATAGAAATTCTCAAGTGGTATGTTGGTTTTCTCTTTGCGAGATTCAGGGCTCATCACTGTACAAAAATAACTTTGCATCAGTGAAACATTTGAGAAATGAGCTTAGAGTCATGTAGCGTGGTTGAAGTATTGTCGGAATTACCTGTTTGTGGGCATCCACTGTTAGACAGCGTGTTTCTCTTCCTATTCAAGTTCCACCGGTTGAAACTGTTGCTGGGCAACGTTCTAAATAAGTACTCATGTGACTATTTCATCACGGTCACGTGAGACCATGGAGTTATGGGAATTGTAGTTCTAATTCCTCAGGTTACCGCGTATGTATATTATATTGTTTAACATCTTGCAGCATCGATGTGTTCAATGTTAGTAGTCGGTGAAGAATGGACCTTCTGTCTCTCTATGCATTCAGTATGTTAGTTGTTGAGTAACATAGTTATTTCAACAAAAAAAATATATGTAATAGTCTTCTGCGACTCGTGATTCTAACCATACCTCTTGTTTCAATGTATCGTTGTGTCATTCATTAATGATACTGATATGCTTCTAGCGTTCATACTACTAAATCTATTTCCATTCGGTACTCAAAACTTAACGTGTACAAGAGTGGTGGTTTCTGGGAACTGTAGTTCTAAACTTAATATTCTATGTAGTGTTCAAGGTTTACACATGCCCTTAGACTAGTGGTGCCTTAGACATTGTGTGCATTGGAGTGTAATGTGATGTACTGATACAGGAGTTGCCTTGATTATGAATCTGCTCAAGATCATTTTTCCATCATGTCACAACGTCACATACATTTATATTGAGATGTGACTAACACAGCTATGACTATTCATGCATTTCCAGTATATCCTTAGTTCTCTTGGTTGTGGATCGCCTTAATCTCATCTGTGAACTGACGTACAAGTCAGTTCTAAACTTACTGTATCTGATAATGATGTTCATTCCAACATTTACGTCAATAGATGACGTTTCCATGATCTCACAATGAAATGGTCACAAGGAAATAACTCTGAAGAAATTCTTCAGTGAAGTTCCTTTGTAACAAGAGTTTTCTGAATAAGAGTTTTTTTTGATAAATTGTCTGAAAATGTGAATTCATTTTGCTCCTGAAGAAGAGAGAATCACACTCTCGAAACGGGTAGAGCTCTGTATGTAATTGATTTACTTTCTGGAATTTTTTGGGGAAATTGTGTTTGAATTTTTATTTTGAATGTTGTTCTAAGAATTCCCCATTAGGATAACATAATCTCGAATTTGAATATTGAGTGACTTGAACTCATATATGTGAAATATTTTTTTCTTGCTGAAAGTACAAAAATACAACCACTCATTTGAGTGAGTGAACTTGTGAAATTGAATTTCTTTGAAATATCATTACAGTTTGACACATTTATTCATTCCTAAGACTTATACTGTGAAAGGATTAATATTTTTATTTACTTAAAACTTGTTTGGAAAATTAACATTTCCACTATCAAATGGTGTGCAGGGCATGGGAGAGCCTATTGCCAATGGGAACTCTATTATTTGCACTTTTTCATTTAATTTGTTCTCACAACATTCTGATTATTGTATAAGTTGTTTCTGTTTGCATGTGCGTTCATTTAATTTGTTCTCATGTTGCTCTAACCACCTTATTACCTGGTTTCTACATGTTGAAGTGAATTTATTTTGTTCTGAAAAAGCATATTGCTGTTCCTTTGCACAACTTTGTACTGCATTGATTACTTTTATATAAAAAGTCAAAACAGTTAAGCGTATCAGCTAAATAATAAAAAGCTGGTTACCTACAATTTGAATATTCATGGGTGTTTTTCACTTGCAACCTACTTATGGGATTTTATGCTCAATGTCCCATCTAGATGTGTTCTTACAAGGGTTCCAATATAGTTTGTATGTAAATAATTTCGCAAACATTTAACTCTATAGGGTAGGACTACCCCCCTGTCACAGTGTTCTCATAGCCCTTTTAGTCCTTCCCGATCCTGGGCCGCCCCTTTCTGTCCACGTGTTCCATGTGGCCGGCAACATCGGATCTACCTTCAATGCACTGCGTGCTCGCTCCGGTGCAAGGAAGCTTATGTTGGAGGTGGCATCTTGCCCGCTGGGCCTCCCTCACCCCTTTGCAGCAGCGAGAGCGGACAGCTCTACACACGTGCACCTGGGCCGGGAGGCAGTGCAGTGAATGCTCCGAAGAAAAAAAAATCACCATTAGTGGTGAGACGTACACTCCAGAATCCAAGTTTTTGGGGCAGGGGACGGGGGGAATATATATATATTTTTGGAAACACCATCCCTTCCTTCACTGAGAAGGCTAAGGCCCACATTGCCTGCAGTAGCTCATGTGGTGCCAGGAAGCACTCACACTGTGGGTGTGACCAAAACTTCATCTGTCAGGGTTGTGGTTCCAGACGCAGTGCTTGTGCACCCTTGTAGCCCTTCAGAGAGGCTTTAGTGGCATGTACCCCATGTCCCTTCTTCTGGTACAGAGCACAGCCCTACCACCGCTGGATGCACGCTGAGAGTGACGGATCAAGACGGCCCTGCTGCTCATTGTCTGGCAGGGGTTTGCTGGAGGCCCTGGTTTGCTTGGCAGTTGCAGTAACCACTACCGATCCATGGCGTCGAATGGAGAGGGTGAAAACATGGAGGTAGGAAGAATGCCCCGTCAACAGGGAGCCCTGGTCTCTCTAACAGATTGTGATGTTGCAGGTACCCCTTTGAGTCTAGGCCCACAGTGGACAATATTGGTTGAGCTCTTAGACATGCACATAGACTCAACCAGAGATTTTAGTGACCATGCAAAAAAGTTGACTCTGTTATATTTTGCTGGCCCTGTGGTACCCAGGATCTTCAAGGCCCTTAGACCGATGGACAACTCAGGTGTGGCTGTCCTGGGGTTGTACTTTACAGCCATGGTCAACATTGACAATGAGCGGTTTGTGATGAGGGCAGCCAAACAGAAAGAAGGAGAATCTTTAGACTTTTTCCATGGCAGGTTGCGTCAATGTGCACTTTCATGTGATCTAACAAATGAAGAAGAGGAGGTTCAGCAGCAGCTTATCCAGGGATGCTCCTCAGGCAAGATGAGACAACAGATTCTGTGGGAGCGAGGGATCATGTTGTTACGGATGCTGGAGATTGGCCGTTCACAAGAACTCGCAGAAGTTAGGTCATCCAAAATAGATGCTACCATGAAGACATTTAAGTTGGAGGAAGTATGCAGTAGGCAAACCACTGCCGAACAAGACAGGAAAGAAACCCATATGGGTTAAAAAGGATAACGGTGGTGGGGCCAAAGCCGCATGCCCCCAATGTGGGTACAACTTCCTCACCCAGAAGGCATCCTGGCAACAGGTCACATCTGTGGCAGATGTGGAATTGCAAACCATTTTGCGAGAGTCTGTTGGTGCCAGCATCACCGTCGAGAAGACCAGTGAGGCCAAGACAACTATTCCTGAGGATGCCCCAGAGAGTGGCGCAAGTATAGCAGCACAAAGAGGTGGTCGCACAACCAGGCGATGAGGACGAGGAAGAAGACATCTTCTTCATCTTCAGCGTGCAAGACCTGGGAAAAAGGAAGACACGCCAGTCAAGTGTGTGGTGCAAATTCATGGAACTGATATCCCGTACTCATTGACACAGGAGCCTTGGTGAACGTGATGGCTGAAGCTCACTACCAACTGTTGCATGAGGCTGCGCCACTGAAGATTTCTTTATGGGTTCCCTATCTCAAGTTCAATACAATTCCTATAGAGGTTCACTTCAATAGTGTTTTGTCAAGTTCTGAAATTACCTTCTCCAAGTTCGAATGTATCACAATTCACACAAAGAGGAGATCTTGGGATTCCCTTCCCCTAAGTTCAAATGTAGCACCGTTCACACAAAATGGAGGTCCTTCGACTCCCTTCCCCAAGACCACATTCTCTGGTTGTTTGACTCTCAGGATTCCCTTCTTTAATATAGCACTCACGTTGGTTTCATCTGCTCAAAGTTCAAAAGAAAACACAGGGTCCATTTGACCCACCTTCAGATTTGCTTCACCAATTGTTTCACAGTTCTTTACAGCTTGTTCACCATTCAGGATTTCCTGGTCTAGGCGCAGTTGTCAGACCACACAGTCCACCCATGACAGGTCACACAACCAGTAACCCTATACTTTTCTTTGGCTTGGATCTTGATGTTTGTAACTTTCACAATAGGAGATTTTCTGGTCTAGATGCAGTTGTCAGACCGCACAGTCCACCCATCACAGGCTGAGCAATCATTAAGTCTCCCCAAAGCTTTTAAGCTCCTTATAGGCTCTTCTGCCTTCTGTCCTCATCCAAACCTCCTGCCAGTATCAAGAAATATTTGCTTGCTCTGCAGGAATATGATGTCCCACCTGATATCCTGCCCTGGCACTGATAATGCAGCAGACTAATTGTTTGAACAGCCCCTGCCAGGAACGAGAATTATGGGTCAAGGAGAGGAGAACACTGAATAGTTTGTTCGGTTAGTTGCAGAAGCTGCCACTCCCAACTCGATGTTGCTGGATGACATGAGAGCAGCTTCAGAAGAGGAGGAGTGTTTTAAGCAAAATTGAATTTACAGCTGTTTGTTTCCTGTGAGTTTGAGTTTGAATAGAGTTGTCTACAATTTTGATCTTTAAGTCCAAAAAAAACATTTGTCTTAATGGATATCACCAGTAAATTCAATGTCGAACTTGTTAGTGTTCAAATGTTGTAAAAACATATTAAATCTTTCCGTAGTACCAGTCCAAATAAGATGTACATCATCTATGTACCTTTTCCAGATCTTAATGTCATTTAGAAATACATTGTTCTTGAAAATATATTGGTCTTCAAAAAAGGCCATAAAAAGATTGACTAATGAAGGGGCATATTTAGCGCCCATTGTGATTCCCTTGGTTTGTGTATAGTAGTCACTGTTGAAAATAAACTGATTGTAATTCAGTGTAAATTGGAGAAAACTTTTGATAATTTCTACATGCATTGAATGTCAAGCCGAAAAAGTCCTGAAGGTGTAATCTATTGTTTCCCTATTGTTTCCAGGGCTAAACGATGTTGTATCGAGGTGTACAAAGAACTCACATCTGAGGTCACTAGATTATAGTGTGCCTGCCAAGTGAGTGAATTAAGAATTTGGAGTGTGTGTGTGGTATCCTTTAAAAAAGCCGGTATGAGCGGCACTAAGTGTTTGATTGCAGAGTCGATATACTCTGCCAGATCTTCCGTTACACCTCCTTGTCCACTCATATTTGGATGTACTGATGGTAAGTGTTGGTACGTTTTATGCACTTTAGGTAGGAAATACACTGTTGGCATCAATGGTCTTGTTCTGATCAAAAAAGACACTCGTAAGAAGGTTCTCCCTCTCCCTTTTGTGTTTTAAGATCGTTCAAGAGGCTGTAACCATTGGGGACTGGAAAGGCGTACTAGCAAAACTGGATAGATGCACACATGAAGCACGAGTGGGTCTAGAGCAACTGTGGAGAATACGGAACAAGCTTTGGGTCACCGCCGAAGGGCTAGTGTAGAGAGGGTCCAAGATGGTGGCTCCCACCAAGTTGGTGCAGAAAGTGATCGAGCTGGCACACCATGGTCATCAAGAAGTAGCAAAGACCAAAGCTTGTCTCAGAGTAAAAGTATGGTTCCCGGGACAAAGTGGACCAGTTAATCAAAGGGTGCATCTGGTGTCAACAAGCTGCACCTGTCCTCAAAGAGCCATGGATCGAGTCGATGGAAAGGAACTGTTGACCCTGGGACAAGGTGCATATAGACTTTGGATCCACATGCAGAGACATGCATTTTCTGGTGGTGGTGGACCAGTGGTCTCGGTATCCCGAGGTGAATTTTGTGTCATCAACGTCCCTCGTGGATCTCATTCGAGTGCTAGAGAAGGTGTTTGCTACCCATGAGTTGCCAAATTAAGCGTTTTCTCGCAATGGGCCCCTGTTTCAGAGTGAACGTTTGGCTGATTTTCTGGGGAGCCGAGGGATTTACCACTGGAAGGTGACTCCAGTGTGGCCCTGGGCCAATGGGGAAGCAAAAAGTAGATGTGCACCCTGAATAAGGTCTTCGGGATTGCTCATGGGCAAGGTATGTGTGAGAAGAGAGTACTGTATGAGTTTCTGCTGGAGTACAGAACATCACCCCACTGTCGACAGGTGTGGCACCGGCAGAAGCACTGTTCCAACGATACCCAAGAGGGTTTATCCTGGACCCGGTTGACCACAGTCCAGGAATCATTGATGACCGAGAGGTATTCGAGCAACAGAGAAGAGCAAATCAAGAAGAGGTCTCCAAGAGTATCAGCTAGAAGCTGGCGATTAAGTTATGGTGTGCTTGAGGCACCAACGAGGAAAGATGGCCCTCCCTCACGAGCCTCGCATGATTTTAATATATTCAGTAGGAACACACAGCAGTAACCCATACTAGTTGTGTACCTCCCTGCTACTGTACAGAATTATTAACAGAAACAAAGCTGCATTTGCACACACAACGAGGCACAATTCTAATGCCATACCATCTGACCATGTATCTTCATGTCGGGGTGTACTATTGAGCATACAGTTCCACAGGACCATGGGTCCTTAATTTTAGTCATGAAAAAACAATAATCATAGAGAAAATAATAGAATCTTTATTCAACTTCAAGTACCTGAGTACTAATCCAACAGGTACTGTGGTTAGTATGCTCATGTAACTGACTAAAATTCCTGCTGACACGTGTTTCGACCATCCAGTCTTTTTCAAGGCAGAATAGCTTATTAATAACTAATATGTTTGAAAGATAAGAAAAATCCTTGTATATATTGTCCAAAACAGATTGGCTCCAGGTACTGACTGGATTTCATTCCTTCATTTTGCCAAGTTAAGCAATCAGTTATACAGAATATATTTTTGGCTATATTGTGCAAGAAATGAAGCGCTTCTAATCCAGAGTCTTAATGTTATAGGTCTGCAAAATCACTCTCTCCTGAGGCAGCTACATATAACATATAATTGTGATTCTTCTTATCTGGAATCTTTGAATAAATGGTGTGCAGAAACAATCACTCTCTGGTAACTGGAAAATGGTGGCGCAAACTGCTCCCCCACTGAATTCAATATTTGTACTGGCATTTCGCGGGCAGTCAGTACCAGGATCCAATCTGTTTTGGACAATATATACCCAACCATGCTGCCTTCCTGAGAGCACTCTAACAGGGTAGGCTGATTTTTCTTTCTCTGCTCTTCAGTTCCACTGACCCCTGCCCCACTTAACACAGTATACCACTTAGACCAGGGGTGCACAACTGATTTTGACAGAGGGCCGAAAGTACCTTACATGAGGGCTATAGTGGGCCGAAAAGTAAAAGTGGGCGGGGCGGTAGGCGGGACATGTCAGGAGGCTTTTTCAACCCCCAATTTGTATTAAACACATGGAAAAAGATGTTTTTGAGGGGTAACGATTTTTATTGCATTTCAAACTTACATTTTGTACTACACATTTTCCATTGCTATCATTTATTTCGAATTAGTTATTGTATATCGTCTATTTAATTAAATTATATATATTTTATTGACCCTTGATTGGACATTCCGTTATTTTGGACTGCTATAGTTTGCTGTTTGGGTTACCCAAGAGGAGTATGGCCTTCGTTGAGTCAGGTTTCCTCAAAAAAGCAAAGGATGTACATCTCCTAACTGTGCCTGTTTTAGCTTTATTATTGAGTTCACTCTTGGAGTGCAACACTATGCCCCATGGCTCCCATCCCCAACCAAACACTATGCCCCATGGTCCCCTCACCCCCAACCAAACACTATGCCCCATGGCTCCCATCCCCAACCAAACACTATGCCCCATGCCCCCCTCACCCCCCTAACCCCCAACCAAACACTATGCCCCATGGCTCCCACCTCCAACCAAACACTATGCCCCCTGTCCCTCACCCCCCAAGCAAACACTATGCCCTCTGTCTCTCACCGCCAACCAAACACTATGCCCCATGGCCCCCTCACCCCCAACCAAACACTATGCCCCATGGGCCCCCTCACCCCCAACCAAACACTATGCCCCATGGCTCCCAACCAAACACTATGCCCCCTGTCCCTCACCCCCCAACCAAACACTATGCCCCATGGCCCCCTCACCCCCCTAACCCCCAACCAAACACTATGCCCCATGGGCCCCTCACCCCCAACCAAACACTATGCCCCATGGCTCCCACCCCAACCAAACACTATGCCCCATGGCCCCCACCCCCAACCAAACACTATGCCCCCTGTCCCTCACCCCCAACCAAACACTATGCCTCATGGCCCCCTCACCCCCAACCAAACACTATGCCCCATGGCCCCCTCACCCCCAACCAAACACTATGCCCCATGGCCCCCTCACCCCCAACCAAACACTATACCCCAAACACACTCTCAAGCATGTACCCATACAGACCCGAACCCCCGCCCCCAACGCAGCACACACATTCTCAAGCATGAACCCATACAGACCCGAACCCCCCGCCCCCAACGCAGCACACACATTCTCAAGCATGCACCCATACAGCCCCGAACCCCCCACCCACCAAATCAGCACACACACATGCACCCTTACAGACCCGAACCCCCCACCCCCCAACTCAGCACACACACATGCACCCTTACAGACCCGAACCCCCACCCCCCAACTCAGCACACACACATGCACCCATACAGACCCGAACCCCCCACCCCCCAACTCAGCACACACACATGCACCCATACAGACTCGAACCCCCCACCCCCCAACTCAGCACACACACATGCACCCGTACAGACCCGAACCCCCCACCCCCCAACTCAGCACACACACATGCACCCTTACAGACCCGAACCCCCCACCCCCCAACTCAGCACACACACATGCACCCTTACAGACCCGGACCCCCACCCCCCAACTCAGCACACACACATGCACCCATACAGACCCGAACCCCCCACCCCCCAACTCAGCACACACACATGCACCCATACAGACCTGAACCCCCACCCCCCAAATCAGCACACACAGACCCGAACCCCCCCAACCCCAACTCAGCACACACACAAACATGCACCCATACAGACCCGAACCCCCACCCCCCCAACTCAGCACACAAAAAACATTCAAATCAAAACATTCATACACATCCGACACCCACCCCCACCCCCGCATCTCAACATACACACAAAATACATTCAAATACAAACATTCACACACATCAGACACACCCCCCACCTCCGCATCTCAACATACACACAAAATACATTCAAATCAAAACATTCATACACATCCGACACCCCCCACCCCCGCATCTCAACATACACATAAAATGCATTCAAATTCCAACATTCATACACATCCGACACCCCCCCACCCCCGCATCTCAACATACACATAAAATGCATTCAAATTCCAACATTCATACACATCCGACACCCCCCCACCCCCGCATCTCAACACACACACAAAATACATTCAAATTCCAACATTCATACACATCCGACACCCCCCCACCCCCGCATCTCAACATACACATAAAATGCATTCAAATTCCAACATTCATACACATCCGACACCCACCCCCGCATCTCAACACACACACAAAATACATTCAAATCAAAACATTCATACACATCCGACACCCCCCCACCCCCGCATCTCAACATACACATAAAATGCATTCAAATTCCAACATTCATACACATCCGACACCCATCCCCGCATCTCAACACACACACAAAATACATTCAAATTCCAACATTCATACACATCCGACACCCCCCCATCGCAACATACACACACAAACATAAAGTAAAACAGAACCGACACACAAACGAAAACAGACCACTTACCGGAGACGTGCTGGAAGGCAGGTAAGCAGGAACGCTGGAATCGTACTACGGCTGGCGTGGTCCAAGGCTGAAATGCCTTCCGGCATCAAGCCTTATGGACCACGCCAGCCGTAGTGCTGGCCCTCCATTGGGTCAGCACACACACACTACGTGGCTCGTAGGAGCAACGTGGTGCATGTGTGCTGAGCCAATGACGGCCAGTGTTTTGTCCGGCCCGGAAGACAACAAAGACTTTCCTAATGGAGGGCGGCCGCGGGCCGCCCTCCATTAGGAAAGTCTTTGTGCCTCGCGGGCCGGACAAAAGAGCATGGCGGGCCGCAACTGGCCCGCGGGCCGTATGTTGTGCACCCATGACTTAGACTATGAAGATTGCAATGGGTGGGGGACTGCAACATCTAATACATGCCTTTCTGAGCAAAACTGCAGATCAGGTACACAGACAGGCACAGGCAACAGGGTTATTTTCAGGAGGGGCTTTGTTAGCTGTAATGTTGTGATGATTTTCAAAGGCTTCATTCCATCCCTCCCAGAGGATGTGGAGATATTCCACGAAAGCTCGCAAATAAGCAAAATAAATGACTTTGTTAACCTAATTAAGGAGATATATATATATATATATATATATATATATATATATATATATATATATATATATATAATTATATGGCAGCAGTTACCGCCCTATAGTTAAGGTGATAACCTTGAGTCATAGGAACTCCAGAAATTCCGAATTCTATTGCTAAAACCTTTTAACTTACATGATTGATTATATATTTGTATAGCGCATATATACAATGTGTTTCAAAGTGCTTGAAGGAGGGAGGGAACATGGGAGAAACAAATTACATTCTTACAAGTCCTTGAAACAATTCAGAATATGAAAATAACTATCGTACTAGGCCTGACCCTCTTGCCCTCTCTCCCCTGTTTCTCCTTTGGTGTAGTCTCTCTCCCTCTCTGCACTCTGCTACCTCATATCCTTGCTTAGACATGCTTGATGGATGCATGTCTTGTCCCCCCTCTACCCCCCCTCTATCACCCCTCTTCCCCCCTCTTTCTGTCCCTCATGCCATTGGCACTTACTCCTATCATGTGTCCCTTGACCTTTGATAGCAGCCTGTCTGTCCATCCTCCCCTTCCTCTTGTTTTTCACTTGCACTACATCAATTGTCATCATGCATTAATGTTACTGCTTGTTTGTTCTCATGTTCTTTCCCCCCCCCTCTCCTCCATAAATGTTTCAGCACTTGCACTATCAGAAATGTCGCTACAGATATGGATGACATTTCGCGAACAAAATATTTGTCACGCCCTTACCTCACAGACTGGTGATTCCGTAAAGAATGAAAAGGTTATTAAGAAAGCAAAAAAATGCCATAGAGAAAAAGTCCAAATTTGGTAAAGACAAAGCACAAAAACTGCTGGGAATATTTGGACCAAATAAGAAACAACTTTGGCACAAAGCATTCCCTTAATTTCCAGGATAGGTTTGGGATTAATCTTTCAAGTCGTTTTTAAAATATTTGATGGGGAAGGCAGTGTCCCATGTTCCCAAAAATATAGCTATATCTCCCATGGTGCTTTGCAGCATAGTGGCTTTTCACAAATGAAAGGACGCCATTTCTTTTTTTGCTTGATGTAAGAGATTGCCGTGGTAATACCGGGGTAATGTGAAAACAAAAAGTCCTCAAAAGCTATTTGGAAAAACACCAAATGTTTGACCTTCGTTCGGACTTTTGGTTGGGTAGGTCATCTGGATTCGGTTTAGGGCTGCAGGGGCTGCGGGGGTGTCCCCCTAACCCCCACTTACTATACTGTGAGCGGGGTTGCGGGGGTGTCCCCCGCAGCTGACATGCAGTCCAAAAAAAAGGCTGCAGGGCTGCCCCCCCGCAACACCCCGCTCACTGTACTGTACAGTATGGTGAGCGGGGTTGCGGGGGACACCCACGCAGCTGGCCCAATGAAAAAAAAAAAAGAATGAAAAAGAAACATTAAAAAGGCTGCAGGGGTGTCCCCCGCAACACCACGCTCACTATACTGTACAGTATAGAGAGCGGGCGTTGCGGGGGACACCCCAGCAGCTGACCTGATGAGAAAAAAAGAGAGGCTGCAGGGCCCCGCAGCTGACTGGAACAAAACCAACAAAAAAAAAGGAAAGGAACCTGCAGTGCCAGTTCCGGATCACGGAAGTGAAAGGGAACTGGCGTTGCAGGGACACGGCGAAACGGAATTAAAGGTACGTAAGGGCGTTGGGGGTGGCAGTGATGTGTTGGGGGCGTGAGTGGGGGTTGTGGGTAGGGGTGGGGGTGTGGGTAGGGGTTTGACCACATCAGGAATGTTCAGGGGAGAAAATACCGAAGATTATTTCGCACAAATAATCTTCGGTCGTTTCTCCTTCGAACAATTTCCACCTTGGTCAATCAACCCCACATTGCCTGAAAGACATGATTGGCAAATTGGGGAGCCGAGCAAGAGACCTTTGTTTCTTTCATTTGTACAAATACTAAAAAGAACCAGAATGATTTTGGTTTGTATTTATGTGTAAAAATCAGTAAAAACGGAAAGAAGGAGCCTTACTCTAAATGAGAGAACTGCAATGGAGGAGTCTTCACCTCTGCTGTGCATGCCATATCCATGGTGGCCTGGAAGCGAGTTACTAGCACTTTGGCCTGAAAGTTAGTTACTAGCTGCTTTAGAAGCCAAGGAGGAAGGCTGATTTTCTGACGCAGAACCTGCCTCAAGTGAGGTGGGAGGAACCCCTGATCCCATGCAGAGTAAGGAGACCTAGCAATATGATTCACCCAACAAAGGGCAACCATTAAAGCAGAATAAACAGAATTCCCTTTTTTTTCCTCCTTTCCATGAGCTTGATCCAGAGGAGAAGCAGAAAGCGAGAGTAGAACTGGTCAAAGTCCAGAGTGACCACAGAAGAGGAGATTGTGGTCCTGTCAATGTTGTGGAGTAGAAGGGAGGAGAACACAGTCGAGGGAAGAGGGATTGGTAGCACAAACCCAAAGAGTAAACCAGCCCATATCACCCAGAGAAGACAACCGGAGCACCATAACAGGTACCATTGCAAACCATTTGAAAACTGAAATTCTGAATTGTGGGAAACTAGGTCCCAATACCCAAAGCGAACCAAAAAGAAATATTTGAACAGTGCCACACAGAATTGTAGGTCGCTAAGTACTAATGCCCATAGTGAAACCGTAAAGCGTGTGAACACTGACATGCTACATTTTGGGAAACCGAGCACTAATGCCGATAGTGGGGCAAGGTAGTATTTTAACAATGAAATTCAAGAAATTGCCCCTTTTGGGTTAAGGGATCTTGGTGAAGCATACCAGCAAACCTTAGTGGTATCCATTGTCTTCCCTATAATAAATTGGGCCAAGCTCAAGAATTACTCAAAAGAATTGTGAGGGGTGCAAAAGGTTCAAAATCTCAAAAAGAAAGCATAGTAAAATAAATCACTGTCCACACTACACTATATTATTAAAAAAGAATGACTGTTATTATAAAATTATCATTACAATGATTTGAGGGAGGACACTCACAATGACAGAGAACCCATAAAAATAGCCTCAAATGAATTAAATCTTACTAGCCAGGGAAGCCAAAATTTGGGTCCCCCAAGATCTCTACAATGAAGACAGCCCTGTAGATGCCTCAGGATAAACACTCAGGGTAAACACGTTCTTCTGTGATGAAAAAGATTATACCAACCTAAGGGTGTTTCATTGTAAAAAGTGATTTGTTTGGTCTCAGGAGCCATTGGTAAATTAGCAAACATGGTTAGCTTCAAATATAAGTCTACAAGTAATCTACCCAAGAAGATCCCATTTCGCTCACTGGTCTGAGCTGATGCTCATTATATGGTGCAAGGTAACTGTGGCTTTCCTTTTTCTTCTTTTACAGGTGGACAGAAAATAAAGTCAGCAAGGGTTGAATGAGTAGCTCCTGGTCTGCTGTTGATTCCAGAGCATCTCCAGAGCTCAGGGTTAGGATACGCAGGTAAGATGGGTGAACCATGTTCTACTGAGGGCGGTGGCCTTTAACAGAATGTTGGTGGAAATGGCTTCCAAGGCATCTTGGTCCCTGTGGCCAGCCAACCTAAGGTCCTCCTTTAATCCTCACTTTTCCAACATGCAATCAATTATCTTGCCTATGGCTCTTTAATGCTCCTATTAAACACATTTGCATCCACTTTCAACGCTTTCCTCCCCACCTCTGACAAACTTGATCTATTCTACTGTTAACCTCCTTCCATTTCCTAATGCAAATTTCTTCTCAAACTATGCAGTTAATTCTCCATCCACCTCTTCCTGCACGCACCTTTCTACATCTGCAAACTCCCCTGAACTTCCATGTTCAAGAAGGATTGGAGATGGTCATATTTTAACATCCACAGGAGACGGGTCAGAGAATGTTGTTTCGGGGAACAAAAAGCCAAAGAGTGTGAGGGTCTGGGAGGAACTCATTTTTTGTAAGCTGTGCAAGCTGATCATAGAGTAAGTGGGACTGTGAACCAAAGACTGTCCAGAGAATGATGCTTGAGTTGTGAGCCAAGACAGAGGTTTTTTGTGTTTTGGAGACCGGGGTGCAGAGGGAAAGCAAGTAACAACTAAGACAATCTCAAGAGAAGGCTAATGAAGGTTGCAGTTTCTCCGAAGTCCCATAATCTTTATTGTTCTGTGTAGTCATTATTGAAAAGCAAGAAATCAATTTTCAGAAATATTAATCCAGTTTTTGGTCTGTTGATCCATGTGCATGGTATGCCAGAGACACAAAGAGCTATTATTATTATTATTATGGTATTTATTGCGTGCAGATCTGGCTTTGTGACTCAACAGAGCGCTTTACAGAGGTATACAACAGTACACATGCATAATGCAGTGCTTTTCATAGGTAACAACAGAACAGATATACAGCGGGGGGTAGGATACAGAGGGGCACAAAGGGGTACAGCTGTACATGGTGGTGGGGAGGAGACGGGCAGATGGCGTCTCGTGAGTCAGGCAGCATGGGGGGTGACATAATGGCCTGGTGTTGAGGAGGAGATCTGGAGTTCTTTTCTGAATTGTAGGAGCGTGGGGAGAGTCTGATGCTGACAGGGAGGAGGTTACATAGTCTTGGGGATTAGGCAGAGAATGCTTGTTTTCTGCTACTTTTCTTTTTTGCAGAAGCGGATTTCAAGTCTGCACGTGTCGTGGCTTTGTGAGGGGTCAGAAATGTGGGGCGGACAACTTTGTGAAGGGTTGCCATGGATGGCACTCAATTAAGAGTGGCACAGGACACCCAGGAAGGGTTTTGGGTGGTTGTGCCGAAGTAAGGTGGACAGATAAGTACACACACAGCTGAAAGAAAAGAGAACGAAGAGTAGGCAAGTGTAGCAAGGAAAAAGGTACAGAATGGATTCCCTCTTGGGGTGTATGCAGATATAGGAAAAGAGTATTCCACGGACCTTAGGAAAACTCTAGCCTTCTGCACAGTTTGCTATAATAGAGGCCCACGCTGTTTGCTCATGGCTTGGAACAACAGCTATGGGTGTCTGTAACGCAGAAACGAGACAAGGGAAGGGGCAGAGGTTGCCTGACGGAAACCAACAGACAAGCTCTGAACAAGGGGTCTACAAACAGTACAAGAGAAGACACTAACAGACAAATCCAGGGAGAAGGAAGTTGAATAGCAAACTAGTAGAAGGAAATGAAGGGAAGGCCGTATAACAGGATTGGATAGGGATAAAGAACTGAGGGTTGAAAACAAGGAAGAAAGCAAGGGAGCAGCAGTCAGGAAACAGGGGGACTGCAATAACTGAAAGTAAATAATGTATGTAAACTGTTGTGGATAGCAGAGGACGGTAGGGTACAAGGTTGAAAGCTCAGAGAAGCAGGGAAGCAATGAGCAAGCCCAAAAGGAGCAGGGCTGTAAGGAAGGAAGCCCAGATTGAACGGGCTTAGGGCAGCAGAGTGAAGCAGGCTGCACGGCAAGGAGCCCAGAAGGGCCGAGCAGCAAGTAGTGAGCCCAGAGGAGTAGGGCCGCTGACTGTAGAAGGCTGCAGGAGGACTGTAGAAGGCTGCTAGACTGAAAGCCCAGCGGACGAAGACTGTAGGTTGAAGGAAGCGGAGCGTGATCGGCCGCAAGGCAGGAGCCTGGAAGGCAAGGGCGGAAGGTAGCAGCGGAGCGTGATCGGCTGCAAGGCAGGAGCCTGGAAGGCAATGGCGGAAGGTAGCAGCGGAGCGTGATCGGCTGCAAGGCAGGAGCCTGGAAGGCAATGGCGGAAGGTAGCAGCGGAGCGTGATCGGCTGCAAGGCTGGAGCCTGTAAGGCAAGGACGGAAGGTAGCAGCGGAGCGTGATCGGCTGCAAGGCTGGATTCTGGAAGGCAAGGACGGAAGGTAGCAACGGAGCGTGATCGGCTGCAAGGCTGGATCCTGGAAGGCAAGGACGGAAGGTAGCAGCGGAGCGTGATCGGCTGCAAGGCTGGATCCTGGAAGGCAAGGACGGAAGGTAGCAGCGGAGCGTGATCGGCTGCTATGCAGAGAGCCCGACAGGGCACTGGATCAAAAGCAGGTGTAAAGAGGAACTGCATACAAAGATCCGTAGCTCGAAGCAAAAAGGTGCTGGTAGGACTCTTAACGCAAGAGACTGAGCCCCTGCAGGCAGCAGCTTATATACCGCTCTGCCCAGCACAGAGGCAGGCTAATTGGTCACACCTGGATCAGCACACCTGCATACAATCTGCCTCCTCCCTCTCTGTTCCTGAGCTGGTGGGAGCAGAGCTGATCCCTAGGGCTTCTGGGGATTGTAGTTCCGATGATGACCAATAGGAATAGCCAGGAATAGATGGTTATAGCCAAGTGCATTGTGGTAAGTGAAGTTTGTTGGAAAAAATAGAAAAGCACCAAAGTCTCGCAAATGGGGAATAAGGTCCATATTGATCGCCAATGTATGCGCCCATGGCGCAGGCATGACAATGGTTTTCAAAAGATGCCATTTTATGAACTCAAAAGGTAGGATAAACACCTCAGTATCCCTACTCTGATAAGGATTTCCCTACTTGAAATAAATAAACAAAAGGAAACACTCTGACACAAGGTTTTTGTCCTCACACTTATAGGAAAAAACACGGATGGGAAACTGATTGCCCCTCTCTACACTTTCATTGCTATTTCTGGTGACCAACATTAACACACCATTTTGTTTAGAAAAAAGGATGAATCTTTCAACAAATGGTAGTCTTTTTCTTTTTCTTTTAACTCCTAACCACGTGACAAAACACACCTCAATATATAGAAAAATTATATCAAATTTATTTTAAATTTACAAAATTGCATATTTTTAAAAAACCACATCGGTCATTCAATTAAACATTTACAGAACACAAATCAATGTTAAAAGATTCAGCACAAAGCAAGTTGGGGTGGTAGTATCGCTGTTATGTTGATAATGCTACTGTAATAAAATTACACTCGCCTCATAACATATAGACTTTTGCAGAGTATCTTCACTTAAACTCTAGTCAGGGTGACTGATGTCTATAATTTGTCAATCACATAGAGAGTCGATATGTTTCGGCCATACACAATAGATTAGATACTATCTCTAGCATCTGTTCACAATTACTTAATGGCCTTCTTCAGGACAAATTCATTTCTTGAAATTCTGCGTTAGTCTTGACTACCCCTCTGGTAAATATGCGTAAACACACTACAAGAATAAAAAAAGTATCTATCAACACACAGTATACAATATTTTAAAAACCATCTTAAAGGTGCATATTTGGTCACGTGGTACAAAACTTCATGAATGGAGCACAACACCCATCTACATGATGCCATGGCATTAAATTACCACTGGCATGTTAATTCAATTTTCAGGTGCCTTACAAATCTGTACAGATCACATCAATTTCAGATTGTCAAGAGGGTTGGTCAACCCAGTATCAAAGCTCAAAAAAACAATCAAAGGGTGAGGCAGGTTTTTTGCGACATCTTAACACTGCAGCGTACAAATTACTTGTGGTCTTTTGGAAGAATTATTCTTTATTATTTTTAATAAAGAATAATTATTAAAAATTCACACTAGTTATTTTCAAAAGGCCTCCTATTTTATTTAGTGCCATTACATGTTCAATAATTAATACTGATTCCACATATTCAAGTGTATTATTATTCATTTACCTGGTTAACTCCGATATGTTATCTAAAGCTGAGATTCATCACAGACCTTGTGTCTCCTGTCCATGTTGTTAAGAATACCTATTGGAACAGAGAGAACTGTATCAGTTCTCAATCTATTTTGGTGGTTGCTTACATGCCTTTATTTACAGTGCCTTAATAAGCCCCAAAACGTGTAACCAATTGTATATCTAGCCCATGGTGTAATCTATCGATTTGTATCGATATTCTCTAGTCATTAGTCCTTAAATAATGCTAATTACCAAAAATATTTTAGAAAATTTCCAGCCGGTTTGTTAAACTTGCTCTTTTTCTTTCATAGAATTAAGAGTTCCGGGTAATTTCCTAGAATTTACCTATTTGCAAACAAGGGTTATAACATCTCCCTTCGGTGCTGTACAAGTACGAATCTTCTAGGCTTCCCAGTTGTATCTAGGGGTTCCAGCTGTCTTGTTTGTTATTTATGCCACCTGTAGATGCATACAGCAGCTACATGTATCTCAACCTATTAGTGGACCACATAAAGTGACACCAGCCGTTATCCGTGTTATCTGAACTTGGCGCTTATGTTATGACATGTAGATTCATACATATTCCCTTGTTGTTAGATGGTATTCAAGGAATGCGATCGTACTATATTTATAGTGTAATTATTGTTGCCCTAATGTGTGTCATGCTATCCACTTTCTGGCTACTTCCACATTCAGGTGTGGGCCTTGCTATGATACACACATCGTGGAAAGGGGTGTCATATTAAAATAACAGCTCTAAAACTAATCACCCGATGCAGGGTGTACTTGGTCAGACGATGTATCTAGACTTCCGTAATCCACGGTGACTCCTCAATTCGTAAGGCTTCCGCGTCTATTACGTATTTCTGTCATATGTTAGCCCTTGGCTTACCTGATTGCACTTGGAATTCTTCTTCTTAGTTGCAGGAGGCTTGTCCTTTTTTTTGGTGCGAGTGTCTCTGAGATAAGAGCGTGCGTCTCCAGACGCCATCCTGCCAGCCAGGGCTGGATTGACAGGCACCCGAGGGTACCGTCCGATTAGAGGTCTGAACGGTGTCAGTCCTGGAAGGATTCCTGGAAGGAGCCAGGGACGAGGTACCAGGAAGGAGGAATCCAAGATGTGTGCTAACAGCACGCAAGGAGCCAGGAAGAGAAAAAGGGAAGGCGGCAGCAAGGAGGTAAGGGACGGGAAGGAGAGAGGGTGCCTAAACGGGGGTATGGAAAACAATGAAACAACAACGCGCTGAGCTAAGAGTAGAGTGTTGAGACGTGCCGCAGAGTTAGAGTCTGGTGCCTATCTGCCGTGACGAAAACAGAAACTAGACCGCTGATGCGGCTGGAAAGACGTTGGTCGCCATGTTGGAAGGAAAAATGGAGGCCTTCCATACGGTGTTGTGTTGACCACAATCTCCAGAAGGGGCGAGCCCATCGAGTCATGACAGCATGCCCCCTCTGAAAACCCGTCCCACCAGGTTTGCCTGGGTGGATCCGATGAAATCCAAGTAGCAAACGGGAGCATTGATGTTGCCAACGGGTTCCCACGTACGGTCACTTAGCGAGTAGCCTTTCCATTCCTCCATTCACATATCCTGAATACCTCATACTCGATCTGATTGTTGACAAGGACTGGAGGGGGACAAGAAGCGGACCTGGTGGACTGATGATATGGTTTCACAAGGGAAGAGTGAAAAACCGGGTGGATTCTTTTCCATGTTTCCGGAAGGCAGAGTTGTAGAGCAACTGGGTTGACCACTTTGATTATGGTAAATGGGCCGTACAATTGAGGAGCCAACTTATTAGGTCTTAGGTTCCTGGGTAAATAACATGAAGAAAGCCACACTTTATCCCCGACCATATAGGAAGGGGAGGATCGTCGCTTGGCGTCAGCATATTTCTTTATGTCTGTCCAGGCTTTTTCCAGATGTCCCTTAACATCCTTGTGTACTGTCGTCAGGTGGGCTATCCAGGAGTCCACAGAAGGGGACGGACAGGATTGTGGAGCAACCAAGGGTATGGTGGAAGGATGGAACTCATGGTTGCAAAAAAATGGGCTGGTCCCAATCGTAGAATGTTCATAGTTATTGTAGGCAAATTCTGCCACTGGAATTAGGACCGACCAGTCATCTTGGACCTGGGTGGAGAAACATCTAAGGTATTGTTCAAGGGTTTGGTTTACCCTTTCGGTGATTCCATTGGTTTGTGGGTGGTATCCAGAAGACAAGGCACGTTCTATTCCTAACAATTGACAGATACATTTCCAGAACCTGGAGGTATATTGTGGTCCCCGGTCTGATATAACTTGGTGGGTAATCCGTGGAGTCTAAATATGTGGTTCACGAAGATCCGTGCCATTTCATGCGCTGATGGTAATTTCAGCAAGGGGTGAAGTGTGCCATGTGGGAGAATAGATCAATAGTCACCATAATGGTAGTATACCCCTTGGAAGGAGGGAGATCCACAATAATGTCTGCAGCTATTGCTTCCCAGGGTCTTGATGGTGAGTCAGGTTGAAGAAGGAGACCGGCCGGCTTCCTATTATCTATCTTGTTTTGGTTACACATGGAACATGTCTGAATGTAGGTCTTGACATCTTCATACATGTTCGGCCACCAGAAATTCCTTTTGATGGTTAAAAGAGTTGCATTGATTCCACGATGTCCAGAGGGTGTCATGGCAGAGGTGTATAATCTTGTTTCTGAGAGGATGTTTAGGAATGGCCAGATCTGTGCCCTTAAAGAGGAGTCCATCTTCGGACGTCAGAGACCATCAGTTGATATCCATGTAGTCCTTCCACAGGGTAGATTGGGGAGTAGCAATTCTTATGTCGTCTAGCAGTGTCTTGACTTGAGCCACGACTACAAAATCCGGCAGTAGTCTGGGAAAGAATGGTGCTTCACAAGGTGCATAGTCTGGTCTCCTAGAGAGCGCGTCTGCTAGGATGTTTCCCTTGCATGGAATGTTTTGTATGTGGAACTGATATTGAGCAAAAAAATAGGCCCATCGTGCCTGTCTGCTATTTCTGCATTCCATGGACTGTAGCACCTGGACGTTTCTGAGATCAGTCCTTACTTGTATAGGATGTTGGGCTCCTAGAAGTAGATGACGCCACTCCTTAAAGGCCCGACGGATGGCAAGGAGTTCCTTTTCTAGTACGGAGTAATGTGTTACGTTGGGGTTCAATGTCCTGGAAAGGTAAGCTATGGGGTGCTCCTGCCCTTCCTTGAGCTCCTGTTTCAACACTGCCCCTATAGCGTATTTGGAAGCATCAGTTTCTACTAGGAAGGGTTTGGCAACATGTGGTTGAATCAGGATGGGTTCCTGGGTGAACTTGTCTTTTAGAGTCCAAAAGGCCCTGTCCTGTTTGTCACCCCACCAAAAGGGGTTGTTTTTCTTCAGTAGTGACACGATGGGTTGAACAATAGAAGAGAAGGTCGGTATCATTTTCCTATAGGAATTTGCTAGGCCCAGGAAAGATTGGATCTGTTTGACCGTGGAAGGAACGGGCCAGGAAGTGATTGCAGTGACTTTGGATGGGTCCATTGCTATTCCTTGGGGACTTATAATGAATCCCAGATATCGCACGGAGGACACGTGAAAGATACATTTCTCTGGTTTTGCGAATAGATGATGTTGCCATAGGCGTTGCAGAACCTGCGTAACGTGTTTCTGATGTGCAACTTGGTCTTTGGAATACACCAGGATGTCATCAAGGTAGACTATCACAAATAGGAATAACATGTCAGAAAAGACCGGTCCATGAAGCGCTGAAAAACAGCAGGAGCATTGGAGAGTCCAAAGGGCATGACAAGGTATTCAAAATGACCAAAAGGAGTCCTAAATGCCGTCTTCCATTAGTCGCCTTCTTTGATTCTGATCAAATGGTAAGCTCCCGTCAAATCTAGTTTGGTGTAAACTACTGATCCACAAAGGACTTGAAGGATATCTGAAATAAGTGATAGAAGATATCGATCCTTTATTGTATACTGGTTCAACCCCCTATAATACAGGCAAGGATGGAATTCTTCATAGTCTTTTTTGGGAACAAAAAACAAGGAAGCACCCGCCGGTGATTTGGAAGGGCGGATTGTTCCAATTGTCAGGTTGGTATCTAGATACTCTCGTAGGGCTTTCTTTTCCGGCTCAGATAGGATGAACATCCGTCCAAAAGTAATGACTGCATCTGTGTTGATGGCACAGTCCTCTGGTCTATGGGGAGGCAATCTTTGTACTATAGCTGTAGAAAAGACATTCGAGAACTGATCGTAGGCCTCAGGGACCTGGGTAATGTTGGAGACAGTGATGTTTTTGTTTTCGTGAGGTTCATTGGCTGGGATTGACTTGGGACAAGACTTGGGAGATAAACAATGTGATAAACAGTATTCCGATCCCAAGAACAAGGACCCCGCTCTCCAGTTGATGTAGGGATTGTGTTGTTGTACCCGGGCATTCCTAAAACCACGGGATAGTGAGCTGCCCTTATGATATCAAAATGCTGGATCTCCTGATGATTGTTTATAGAAAGAACAAGTGCTGTGGACTATTCAGTTATAGGTCCAGAGGATGAAGGGTGTCCATCAATCCCTTCGACAGCTTGCACCACATCCTTAGGTTCCATAGGTAGACCATGTTGTCTGGCCCATTCGTCATCAAGGAAAATGCCTATGGCCCCACAATCTACCAAGGCCAGGGCTGGAATGACTTAATAAGTATGGGTAGTCAGAGTGACTTGAAGAATCACCAGGGAGGATTTGAATGTTTTATTCATTGAGGCTGAAAAGGCAGATCGATTCTCCTTCTCCCGACACTGTGCTCCATTAAGGATTGGGAGCTGACCGTCTTGGAATGGGCTATGGGGCAATTTCTTACCAGATGCTTATCAGAAGCGCAGAACATACAGAGACCGCTGTTAATCCTGCAAGTCCATTCTTCTGAGGTGATGGGTCCACATAGTGTTCCTAACTGCATAGGTTCCGGTTCTGATGTAGACGATGGAAGGGGTTCTCGGGAGCTTGGATACACAGGAGTTGGTTTCTGGCAAGGGCTGCATGTTTTCTTCTTTTCTGCCCTTCTTTCTTGGATTTGGAAGTCTATCTGAAGTGTAAGGTCCAATAGAGCCTGGAAGGAACTTGGGCGGGCTACCCTAGCCAGCTCATCTTTGACTTCTTCATTTAAGCCTCGGCGAAACAGGGTGAAGCAAGCTTCTGTACTCCAAACCGCTTCTTTGGCCAATTGTTTAAATCGAGTAACATAGGTTAGCATGTCCTGGCTACCTTGTTGAAATTCCAGGAGTTTTTCCTGGGCTGAAAAACCTGATCTGGGCGATCAAACATTGTTTTAAAGGCAGTGATGAATCCCTCATAATCATTCAGGAGTGTATCTTCGGCAGACACCAAAGGTGTGGCCCGAGCAAGGGTGTTTCCTGAGAGGTGAGCTATAACAAACCCTACATTAGCCTGAGGGGTAGAAAAATAATAGGGCTTGAAAGTAAAATGAACCAAACAGGAATCAAGGAAGGGGTGCAGAGTTTTGCGATTCCCATCGTACTTCTCAACCACACCGCCTGTAGGAACACTTTCTTGTAGGGATGAATCTCTGGACAGAACTAATTTTTTAGGGCTGCGTTCTCTGCTTTGAGGTTTTGAACCTCCTTGGATAATTCCTGCATTCCACGCAGGAGATCCTGTATAGTAGCCTCCATTCCAGGATCAATGTCAGTCTGTGGGCGTCTCAAACTGTCATATGTTAGCCCTGGGCTCACTTGTTCGCACTTGGAATTCTTCTTCTTAGCCGCAGGAGGCTTGTCCTTTTTCTTGGTGCGAGTGGCTCTGAGATAAGGGCGCGCGTCTCCAGACGCCACTCTGCCAGCCAGGGCTGGATTGACAGGCACCGGAGGGTACCGTCCGATTAGAGGTCTGAACGGTGTCAGTCCTGGAAGGATTCCTGGAAGGAGCCAAGGACGAGGTACCAGGAAGGAGGAATCCAAGAAGCGTGCTAACAGCACACAAGGAGCCAGGAAGAGAAAAAGGGAAGGCGGCAGCAAGGGGAAGGAGAGAGGCTGCCTAAACGGGGGTATGGAAAATGAGGAAACAACAACGCGCTGAGCTCACAGTAGAGCGTTGAGACGCACCGCAGATTTCGAGTCTGGCGCCTATCTGCCGTGACGGAAACAGGATCCCGGAAACTAGAACGCTGATGTAGCTGAAAAGACGTTGGTTGCCATGTTGGAAGGAAAAATGGATGCCGCCATAATGTGTTGTGTTGACCACGATCTCCAGAAAGTGCGAGCCCATCAAGTCATGACAAATTCTTTATTTATATGTGCCGCCATCATCACATATTTTGGAAACTTACTGCGGTTTCCGGGAAATGACTCGAAAGAGAGTGATTTGTGCATATGTCAATCTGTTACACGTCAGGCTTCCGTCACATGGGTGATATTTCTATGTCCTTGAGGTTGCATGATTTGAAACCTTACAAACTTATTTTACTGGTAACATAATTTGGTCCCAACGTGTGCATTATTATTGTCTCGCAAAGATTGTATGTCTAAGGGCACGTACTTCTAATATAGGCCACGGGAGTATTCATTTTCAGAAAACAACCCCCAGCGTTGTGGAGAGTGACAATAAACCAAAACGCTGTTCAAGCTTATCTCGCAGTCTATTATGTAAAAATACTGTGTGTGTGTGTGTAAACTGTCTTGCCCATATTACTGCACCTCTTAAGTTTTGGATTACTCACAGGTCATTGATTATAATAAGGTATTCCATTCAGCCGTGGAATTGAAACCATGATTTACTTTGTCGAGATTAAATATCCAGCGTTGTTCACACTTGGCTAATCTTGAGTCTCAATCGCCACCTCTTTCAGACGATTTTATTACCTGGATCACGAACCGAAATATATTAGTTTGGCTATGTTGGTGTGCCACAAAATGTGCTACCAAAGGTTTATTATCAACCTTATTCTTGAGGCAGGAGCGGTGCTCACAGATTATCTGTCTAATTTGGCGCTTGGTTTTGCCTATATAAACCAGATTGCACTGACATTTTATGCCGTAAATCACCAACTCAGTGGTACAATTTGTAAAATCCTCTAGCTTTCGTATTCTGCCATTAAGTTAGATAGATTTTAAGTTCTTGGTTAATGAACACACTGAACATCGACCGCACTTAAAATGCCCACTAACTGGGGGAAGGTCCCACAGAGTTTCCTGTCTTCTCTTGTGATGATTTCTCTTGGGATATGTTTTGACTAGCAAATCTTTAGGGTTTTGTTGTCTTTTAAATGCAAATCTCGTGTCATGATCTCTGCTTCCAAAAGATCAGGACTTGCCCGACTCCCTTGGAAGCAGACCCATAACCCCGGTTCCGAGTGCCAGCCAGTCCCAATTGGGACCTTTTGGACCCTGTCCTGGCGCCAGTGGCACCAGGCTCATAAAGATGCCCAGTCCCAGCGCTGGAAGCGCCGGGCTCATAATGCTTGGGTGGACTTACCTGCAGCAGACCATGCTGCTTACTTACCTGCCAGTTGAGCCCCTGATCCTCTTCTGTTTGGGACTACTTTTCCTGTTGGGTGGGGCAGGAGCCACTCCCTAGGTTCAGAACACTGGAACTCTTCTGGAAAGCAGGAACTCTTTTCTCACCTAGGCGAGGCTGTGGATGGAGACATCTAAGCACTACAGGAGGCTATTTAAACCACACCCGATGGATGAATCTTGCTTTGCGTTATTCTGCATTCTCTGCAGCAGAACGCTCATCGTGTCTTCTGCTTCTGATCCTGGGCCTAAGGGAACAAAGGCTTACCATCCTGGAATCCAGTCTTCAGCAGCACCTGTAAAGACAAAGAAAGAACAGGTTAGCACTACGGTCTTCAGTGGCAGCAGCGCATCTCTTACCTGGTCCATCGGCTGTCACCAACGCCTCGCGCTGCATTCCGGCATCTGAAAGACAAAGGCTTACCTACTCTTCGCATGCTCCGGAGGTCTTCGCACTGCATTCCGGCATCTGAAAGACAAAAGCTTACCAGCTCTTCGCACGCTCCGGAGGCCTTCGGCGCTGCATCCCGCATCTGAAAGACAAAAGAAGGTGCGTTTAAAGACATTGGGCAACTTTATTACTCACGTGCCATTACTCCTTCCCACGCCGAATCCAGTGGGTATTCCAGCACCCTTCAGCTTCTCTAAAGCTCCGAACTTGTACCTGCAAGATAAAAGGGACAGTTAGTGCGCATCGTGAAGCAGGCTACAAGCGCTTACTTACTTGCTTCCAGGCGCTTCTATTCCTCACGCGGGTTCGATCCTCAACTCTCATCAGCCCGCCATCCGCCATCGCCGGAACCCTGCAAAACAAGAGATATCATTACAAAAGACTTTTAAGACATTTGAAGTGCCCAGAACTTACCGTTCGTGCAGTTAACGACGGACAGCAGTCCTCTGAGGTCAAGAGGCCTGCACCCTTATCCAGTGAAGAAACTGGTTACGGCACCCTGCCCCGAGGCAGATGGAGAGCTCGGCGTTCACTTACCTAAGGTGAGGGCGTTAACCTTTGGGGTTCTACAGGAGAAGAGAAAGGGAGGAGGAGAGAGGCACCCAATAACCCCAGTTCATTAATCCCATATTTTCTATCTGCAGACATCTTACTCTTCGAGTCAGACATACAGTGCACAGAGGTCCAGCCCAAAGAGCCAACCGTGTGTTACTGTTACTCACCGAATTGGAGAGTACGTAAAACAGGCCGGACCTCTATTGCTGGGGAGTTGCTTGAAGGAGCTAGGGTTGGAGCCTCCTACCCAAGCCTCCTCTCTGTGAGGGAATGAGCTCTTTAAACCGATATGACCACTTGCTGAACTGTACAGACAAGGGGACCGATCGATCAAAAAAGCGGGGAGAACAGACCGTCTCAAACCCAGGCTGTAAAGGAAAGGATAACAAGTTAATAATCTGCCAATAATGAAACTGGTTTATTCCCAAGACTATTCCCCTTTAGTAGTACCTGGTTTAATCTCCCCTTAAGCCAAAGGAACCGGAGTAACCTATAAAGTAGAGAGGTCTTAGTATATGGCTAACGTATGATTCTGCAGTATGGAAAAACCAAGAAAAACTATACTTTACCCCTGATGGAAATAGGATTGAAGTAAGAGTCCTGGGAAACAACGAAAGTATAAAATAAAAAATAGGGAGGTTAGTAAGGTAGCTATCCCCGAACGGAACGAGGGTCGCACTGGTTTCGGGATGGTGCACCACAGCAAAGCGTTCAAAAGATGCACTTTAGGAATGAAGTCGAATTCCACAGAAAATGGTGTTCCAATTAGAGTTTTTCTTACCGGAGTAGTTACTGTCTCAGAGTCCAGGAAGCAGGCAGGGGTCTGGTACACAGGCGGTCACGAAACACAGCAGAGTCAGTGTCTAAGAGTTCCGAAAGCAGGCAAGGGGTCTGGTACACGGGCGGTCACGAAACACAGCAGAATCAGTGTCTAAGAGTTCCGAAAGCAGGCAAGGGGTCTGGTACACGGGCGGTCACGAAACACAGCAGAATCAGTGTCCAAGAGTTCCGAAAGCAGGCAAGGGGTCTGGTACACGGGTGGTCAGAAAACAGTTCAATCGGGGATTCAGAATAAGGAGTCCGTGTGCAGGCAGGGTCGGTACACAGGAAAACAAGGACTTCACAATTCAAGATACCGGGAGAGCACTTCGGAAAGTATGCCGGTTGTAACTTTAAACAGAAGCAGCGTTCTGTATGCCGCTGTGGAATAAATAACAACAAGAGGCGTATCGTTTGAAAATGAGACTCCCCTCTCAACGCCGAGAACTACAACGTAACAGGTTTTCTGGATACTGTAGTTCGTGTAGAAATTTGCCATGGCAGCTGCCAGCGCGATAAGAAGGGCGCGTGCCGGCACCGTAACCCTTTATGAAGGGCGATCACTTTCCTGTCCCTTATTTTGGTTTTAACCGGAATTCCCCAATTGTTCTTGCTCATACGAGAGCAACGAGGCAGAACCCGGGAAACACGGCACGGCCGAGGGCGAGGTGTAACAGTTACACATCACCTTTGAAGATACGGCATTCACCCAATCAAGACCGGCGCCTCTGCGGGAATCAGGTGAGCGTTACATCTCGGCATAGTGGGATTGAAATCCGAGGTTTTTACAACTTGCCAGTTTTTCCGAATAATTTTCCTTAAGTCATTGCTAATGGGACTGAAACCCTCACACTTATATACACAATAAAGCAATAAGGAAATATATGGCAGTTTAACAACAACAAATATAACAGAATTATTTACACCATCATAGCTGCTTCTTCTAATAACCTGGGCGAACTCCCCTTTCCCAGATTCAAGCAGGCTTGTCTTTAAATATTCAGAAAGGGTAAGGAAATCCTGTATTATAACAAAAAAGTTTCTAATCCCACTTGACAACACAAAGTTCCAATTTGATTTGGTGATTTGATTTGATATGGAATTTGTAAGTGCAACGTACGGCCAAAGGCATCTTGGTGCAAGAAAGACAACAGGAACCGATCATTAGAACAGGAGTGTTTTAAGTGGTCTTCTAAAGAGAAGATGGTCCTCAATAACTCAAAGAAGGGAGGGAGTTCCACAATCTGGTGGCAGCTATAGAGGAAGCCCGACCAACAATCAGAGTGTGTCGAGGCCAAAGGACAACAATTAAACACAGTTGGGATGACCGTAGTGTACGGGCAGGAATGTATTGAACACATTTCAGTTGGAGATAGCCTGTGCCTTTGCCATAATATGCCTGGCGGACCAAGCAGATAGATTTAAAGGAAATCTTCTTTTTAACCGGGAGCCAATGAAGGCAACAAATAATAGGAGTAGCATGGTAATAGCGAAGGGCAGAGGTGGCAGCCCTAGCAGCTGAATTTTGAAGGACCTGGAGTCGATGAATCAAGTAAGCCGGTTAACCCAGATACAAGGCATTACAATAGTCCAAGGAAGACAGCACCAAAGATGCAACCGCTGGAGACCTGAACTGCTCAGGTATAAAAGGAAGAAACTTCCTCAAGATTTTCGAACTGCAGGTGGCCCTGTTGACATACTGCCCCAATCTGCTTATCAGCAGAAATATTGGCTGATATCTTGACACCCAGGTCCTTAAGCACAGTAACAGGGACAGAAAGGGAACCAAGAGAGGGGGCAAAAAAACGAGGGGTCCAAACAGCCGTGGCAGAGGGAGGGCCAACCACCAACACCTCAGTTTTGCTACCATTCAGCATGAGCAATTACAACTCCTCCAATCCCCCAAGCTGCTAAACATGTCCTAAAACAAGAAGCTGTTTCCTCAGAAGAAATATTGAGGTGCACAATGATTTGAGTGTGATCGGCGTAGGAATAACAAAGGAAGCTGTGGGAGGAGATGAGTTTGGCCAAAGGCTGAATATAGATGTTAAACAAAATAGGTGAGATGGCAGACCATTGGGAGACACCGCAAGTGAGAGGGTTAGAGGCAGCCCGAAAAGGGGGGAGGGAAAGAGATTGAGTCTGGTCAGAAAGAAATTAATTAAACCAGTTCAACACAGTGCCAGCAATGCCTTACGAGGCAAGGTGTTTCAGTAGGACTGTATGGTCAACCATATCAAAGGCGGCAGAGAGATCAAATAAGACGAGAGCTCCCATGCCATCCTGATCCTGGAGAGGTCTAAGGTCATCCATGGCGGCAACAAGCACTCACTCAGTCCTGTGCCCAGGACAAAAACCAGATTGAGAAACATCCAAAAATTTTCAAAAGAGCGATGACCAGTGTATGTTTAAGACTTGCAGGAATAGTACGTGTGCTGAAGGAATGATTGACAGCCTGGTTGCCAACAGGTACAATAGAAGGCATAATCTCCTTCAGCACATGATTTGGTACAAAGTTCCAGGGCATGGTATACTCCCTTGCCTGGCCAAGCTATCAACTCTTAATACTTCTGTGGTATGGGTCAACTTCAAATGTTTTAACTATTTCTTCTGCTTCTGCTTTACACAATTAGTTCTAGGAATTTCTTCAAGGTAAACAACAATCACAGTCGTGCTGTTTAGTACACCCAACTATTTGCCACACACAAGATAGGCAATGCTTCCTTCCTCCTGAACCTCTTTTATCAGAAGGGCAGCCCTCCTGCCAATTGTGTTCCACTTTTATATTGTTAATCAAATGCTGATAATAACTCTTTCTCTCCTTCATACTTCTTTGGCTTTGGCAATGTGGGTTTAAGACATTCTCAACACCTGGGCAATATTCTTCATATAGTCTGTTATACTTAGTTGTCTTCATTTGGTTTATGTAACACGGGTTGTTTATCAATTGTCTTAGTGTGTGCCCCTTTTGGCTTTGGCAATAGCAGTTTGGGTTCCTTTCTCGATATATTGCCCCTTAGTGTGTTTGGCTGTTATTATTACCCACTATAAAACAATCACCTCCTTCAAGTGGGTCTTTAAAGTCTCTTTATACCAACTACTTTGGTTTATATCAGTTTTGTATTTGTCACAATCATCAATTTGTTTTGCATCAGTTTGATATTCAAAAGGGAGTCTGGACTCAAGCAACAGGTATTCACAGAGTGCTCCGAGGTCACAATTGAAGAGTGAAATCACTGGGTTTGGCATGCACATCGGTATACCATGCTGCTTGCAGCTTGTCTGCTTCAGTTCTCTTGTGCAGCCCGGCAGTCTCTCCTGCATGGCTTCCCGCATCTACCGTCTGCAACCTTCAGAGCCCATGCGGCTCCCTCAGCGATCCAATGCTTGCCTGACACCACTGACGCTCCACAATGGGGAACGTCACAGAAAGGTGCGCTTTCCGCTGCGCGACCTCTCCAGCTGAAATCTCAAGCCCTCACGGCCCTCTCAGGGCCAGAATAGATTTCTCTCGCCACTCGGCTCCAGGCATCCTGGCTCTTACTCAATTTCTTTCTATGCTGCTTCGTGGGGTTTTCAAAACTTTTGCACACAATACTACTACTGTTCTCCTGCTGCTTCGGCTTCATTGTCTTCTTCCAGATGGGACTCATGGCCTGCACCTGAGGGGGCCTTTAATGCCTCTCAGCCACCCTCAGGTGTGCACCATCAACCTTAATTAGCTGCAATCTGCACCCTTGTGCCTCTGCAGCCTTCTTCTTTGTCCCAGTACTCTGGGAATTCTGGGAATTAAGTCCACCACACAAAGGTTTCTTTTCTCAATAATATTTTCCCACCAAGTTCTTTTTTCTTCTTAAACATATTCCTTAAAGGAGCATCATAAGGATTAAAAGATACATTTTATTTTACAGAGGATTTGGCCTTTTCCCGATTTAAATTGTTATTTTCTAAAGGCCTCTTTGTATGCTTTTCCTGGCACTTATAGGGTTTCTTATTCTTAATACATGACCTGTTTTAATTTGCTTCACTCATACTGTTATAATTAACGTTAGGAAGTAACCTTTCTCTTTGACACATGCTATTATAATTGCTGCCATTAATGATATTCCCTTTCTTGAGGTCGACAAGTACCGTGTCTCATCCCATGAAGTCCTCCTGTTTTCCAGGGGCCCTTCTCCCAGGTGATCCTCCCGGCTAACACCACCCCCATGGTCAGGATCAGGAAGAGTCTGCCTTTCCCTGGTCACCTCAGAGGAGACTTTAGGCAAGGTTTTTGTGAGGACTCTAAAGGATTCATCACAGCTTCTGGTTGTGCGCTGTCCTCCAGAGGTGCTGACTTTCTCCGCAAGATAGCTTGACTTAAGGGTGACTGCCTTGATGATGCAGCAAAACTTGAAGGTGATTTGCGCATGCAGTGGGAGCCAGTGAAGGTTGATCAGGGCTGCAGTGATATGGTTGTATATGCGTAGACCCTTGATGGGGCATGCAGCCTTGTGTAGGACACTTTTCCAGGGCACAAAGGAGGACGACAGGAGGCTTTCGAGGAGGGCATTGCCCACATCAAGGTGGGATAGGACCAGTGCTTGAACAGTGGATCCAAAGCTGTCCGCAGGGGGAAAAGTCTTGACTTTCCACAGGAGGGAGAGCTGATACCAAGCTATCTGAGTTTTCTTAGCTATGTGTGTCTTGAAGGGGAGGTGTTTGTCGATGTGGAACCCGAGGGACTTGGCACAGGAGAGGAGCTCAGGTTTGAAGCCCTCAAGGTTCATGGTTGATAGCCAGGTCTGTATATCTGGGTGTACAGTGTTGTTGGTGAGGAGTAGGAATTCGGTCTTGGAAACGTTGAGCTTTAAGTTTGCACTGGACATCCAAGACTGAATCAGCGAGAGGCAGGTTTTGAGCTTGTGGATGTCCTTTATGATGTCGATCTTGAGGTAAACCTGTGTATCATCGTCGTATTGGAGGATGTGGATGTTGTGTGTGGCTAGCAGGGCTCCCAGCAGCTCCATGTATAGATTGAAGATCACTGGGGAGAGGATGGAACCATGCAGGAATCCACAGGTGATGGGTAGCATTGGCGATCTGTGTCGATATGTTGCTGCAGTTTTGCGGCTACTGCTTTCTCGATGATCTTACTTAGGAAGGGAATATGGGTGATTGAGCAATAGTTACGTAGGTTTTCAGGATCCAGAGTGGGTTTCTTTAGTATAGGGAGGATTTGTCCTGTCTTTAGTGTCGATGGAAAGGTGCCTTCAGTTAGGGAGCTGTTGATGATCTCCAGGTAGGAAAGGAGAGCTTCTGCGGATGGATGCTGGGAGGATGTCGTTTGTATGTGATGTGGCTTTGAGGGCAGCAAGGGTTTTTACCAGGTCCTTTATAGAGAGTGTCTTAAATGTTGTCCAGGGTGTGGAAATTTTGTGAGGAGGGACGTGAGGTGGGTCTGTGGATGCACAGCTGGTGTCTATTTGCTGGCGAATCTTGCAGATTTTGTCGATGAAGAAGGTGTTGATGGCAGTGGATTACTTTGATGGAGTGCGGTATGGCAGAGTCGGGTAGCGGGTTGACACAGTGCTTGGCCGATTTGAAGAGGGCTCTGATTTTGTTGTCGGCTTCTGCTATGGTGTTCTGATAGTAGGAGGCCTTGGCTGTGTTGATCAGTTGTCGGTGGGTTGCTCAGAGTTCCTTGAGGAGCACTAGGTTGGATGTGGTCCTGGAGCGCCACCAGGCTTTCTCTTGTTTCCTGATGACTCTTTTGCTGAGGTTGAGTTCTTGCTTGTACCAGGGTGCAAACAGTTTCAGTTGGCAGGTGAGTTGTTTCAGAGGCGCATGTCAGTTGATGGAGAGTGGCATTGAGTGCTTCCAGAAGAGAGTCATAGTTCAGGTGGGGGTGTTCAGTCTATGTGAGATGGAGGTTGGCAAGGGCTTCCATAAGGGCTTCTAGTGGGAAGTTCTTGAAGGACCTCAAGGTTTGTCTGATGTGTTTTTGCTGGGAGTGCTTCACTGGCGTGGTGTGCAGGATGTTGAAAGGCACAGCCAGGTGGTCAGACCAGTCAAGCGGGAGAGTAGAGCTGTAGTGGAGGGAAGGCAGTGCAGGGATGATTAGGTCGAAGATGTTACCTTTCTCTTTTGCGTTGCGTCTTTCGTGTGCTGTGTGAGGTTTAGGGGGTCAAGAATCCTGAGGGGAGCTTCCTTCATCGGTTTGGTGGCCTTGTTGGCTGGGTGGTTGAATTTGCCTATGAAGATGTTGGCATGCCTGAGGGACATCGCAGTGACCAGGTTGGTGAAGTCTCTGAAGAAGGCTGTGTTTGGCTTGGGTAGTCTATAGATGAGATATAAGGTGACTGTGTCCGTCGGGGAGAGCAGGAAGTGGCAGGAGAGGACTTCGAAGGAGCCAATGTTGTTGACAACAACTCTGGTGCAGGGCCCCAAGTTCTTGTGGATGACTGTGAGCCCTCTGTCTGTCTTGTTCGGCCGGTCTCTGTGTGGGATGCTGTAGCCGCCAGCGACAAGGATGTCTAGGATGTGGGTGGAGGTGGGTGTCAGCCAGGTCTCAGTGATGAAGATGGCGTCAAGGTTGTGTGTAGTGATGAGGTCGCCGATGTCTGCTGCATGGGTGTTAGCTGAGCAGACGTTGGCGAGCATCAACTTCTGTGTTGTGGACGGTGAGGGGCTGCTGATGGGCTTGAGGCTGATGTGGGTGAGGTTGCTGTATTGCAGAGTCCATGCCTTAGAGGAAGGGCAATGACTTTGGTGTTTTGTAGTGATGTGGGGACGGAGGAAGAAAACACATGTCGGAGCGTGCTTACCTGTTGTCTGAGCAGTGGTTGGGTCCCTGGGTCCTCCCTGTGCAAACAGGTCCAAACATAAATTGCCCTTTTCTTCGTCTGTCCTTCACTTCGTACACTCGGGCGAAAGATGCCATTGACCTACGAGTTAAGAGCAGAAAGGAAGAGGCATGGGCCGCATGGCTAAGAAGGTGGGTGGGTCTTAGGCCACGTGACCTAGATCCACTTGCACCTGCTCACCAACTGCAAAGGAAAAGAGGCTGGATGGGGTGCTCAAGTAGGTAAAAAGGGCAGCAAAACAGCAAGGCACCAACAGTTTAGCAGTGACTGACAGGTGGGAGGAGCTTAGGCCACGTGACCTAGATCCACTTGTACCTGCTCACCAACTGCTATTGTACACAGGGAATAGAAAATATGGGTTTGGGTCTACTTACCGGAAATTAATTGGCAAGTTTTCATCCTCCAAATTGTGCCAGCTGAAATACAAAGTCACTGAAGCTAGTTTTGCTGATTCAACCAAGCTGCTGAAAAAAGCATTGCAGTAGTTTGGAGGCAGAGAAAAAAAGAGCATGTCAGCAGTACGAAGGAATAAGAGAGGTGATGTCACAGACTAAAGAGCAAAAGAGCTAGGGATTGGAGTTCTGCCCCGAGAAGGAGGAAACAATGAAGCATCTTTAACAAATATGCTTCCTGCACATACCAGTGTATGGATGTGGTGGGTGGATGACACAAGAACAACAAGGTAAGAATGATGGTGAATTGGGAAGGAGAGTTAGAATACAGTAAAGCACGGGGAACACTCAGTAAGGCGGTAAATTATGGATGTGTATGGCAGGTGTTCCCCTCCCATGCAAAATATGCAGCACATCAATTGTTAATTTAGAAAATCCACATATTTCACATTAATTGTAAAAGAAAATCAAGCAACAGAAATTGGCAGGTTATTTTTGGGTGCAGAAAATTGTGGAAGGCAACTTGGGCCAAAGCCCTTAATCCCGAACAATGCTAGAAATTGGGTTATCAAACAACTATTTAATGAGTGGGCCTACTCATTGTGCCCGTCCCAAAGCACGATGGGGGGGGGGGGGGGGTATGATGACATCTCAGTTTGATACCTACTTTATGCCAAGGATTGACAAACTCAGATTCAGCGGATCGCATTTCATTATAATTATCCACTCTGAACTACATCCATTCATAAGTCTGGCTTTAAATTATCTTTGGAAAGCATTTACATCACCCAAACTGGACACCCATAATGCACCTTTTGGCAGCTCCTAGAATCCTAGCTATTCCTATGCAGCAGTCTTAGAACCACAATCTCCTGAAACCCTATACATCGTTACTATTTTCACTTTCCCAGGTCCAGAGAGAGAGGAGGAAGATTCCCTTTAAGTGTGGTGTTGCAGGTGCAGCTAACAAGCCTACTTCAGCCAAGGATGTGGCAATACATAAGCAGCCATCTGTGAGAGCACATTGCTCATGTCCAGCCTTGCTTGACGTTAACCATGGGTTTCTGCAGTGTTGTGTTGTCACTCTTTCCAAAAACTGCTCCAGCGCCAGTGACGGTGCCAAAGCCCTGTGCTCCCTGTCTTGCAGTCTTCATTATATACCTGAAATCCTGTGCTCTCTGCCCTGCACCCCTGTGCTTCCTTTCCTGCAGCCCATGCTTCTCTGCCTGGAGTCCTTTGCTGTCTGTCAGCAACACGGTGCCCTTTGCCCTGGAACCCTGTGCACTCTGTCTCCAGTTCCCCTACCCTGGTGTGTAGTCCTCTGCCTGCTGCCCCTTGCTCACTGTCACCAATTCCCTTGTTCCTTGCTCTATGCCCGGAGTCTGTGTTACCTCCCCCTAGCTTCTGTGATTCCAGTCTGGAGTTCCCTTGTTACCAACCTGCAGTTCAACTCTTGTTATTTTTGTCCGGATTTTCAGTTCGTAGCATCATTTGTCAACAGTTTTCAGTTCAGTTCTTGTTATTCTAGTTGAGAGTGTCGTTGTTCCTAGTATGCAGTCCCTCTGGTTCTATGTAATTTTTCCGGTTTCTGAAGATCGCACATAAAAATTTTTTATTTATTTTGGTAGATTTTGTGCAGCCCTCAAAAAGCAGAAAAAGGAAATTATCAAATCTTTTTTTTCACTTTGGGGTTTTTCGCCCCCCCAAACTCCCCTTCGCTCCTTGCTGCACTGCCCCCCATCCCCCACCACATACACACTCAAACATGTTAATTTCCCTTTTTCGTACACACACACACACACTACAACACACACTACACACACACTTCATGCACACACACCCACCTGAAACTCCTGCGGCTCGTCCTTTCTGTCTTGCTGTGCCTGTCAGCCTCTGTGTGCACTGGTGTGCCTCGCAGGGGCTGACAGTTCAATTTAGAAAGACCGCTCTATGCGGTCACAGAGCGGTCTTTCCAAATCGATCTTTCCCTTGATTCCAATTCCTAGTTTTCAGTCCTGTAGCTTATCCTCTTAATTCCAGTTCTCTTCCTTGAACCTTGCTTACTTCGACTTCATGTTCTTTCCCTGGAGATTTCTGTGAAAGTTTATGTCCCTGTTCTTGTCCTCATTCATGCTTGTGTAATTTCTTTGTCCAGAGTTTGGCTGCTTGGTTTTTCAGCAGGCAACATCTGTCCCTTTCCTTTGTCGCATCTCAGTATTGTTATAATCTCATAGTACAAAGGCACGCTGGGATCCTGTTACACTCTACACTGCAAGTGTAAACGATAGTCTAGTCAATTTCACGTTGGCGGCACCCATTGCTGTTCCAGCTTGCCGACTATATCGGCAGCTAAGGACACTGTATGTTTACCTTGCAGTGCCTCTGTGATCTATTCCTCCATCCCCACTTCCGTAAATTGCCTGTATGGTCTCCCGGTTCCCTCCTCTGGTCTTCATCTCTTCAGTCCTTCTCCTGTCCTGCCCTAGCCTCCTGTCCACTTGATCCTTGTCCTGGTTCAGCATCCTTCAAATCCACCGATCCTCAGCCTGGTTCAACATTCTACTTCGGCGTCAGCTTCCTACGGTGTGCTGTGTTCAGCTGGAGTATGGCTCCATGAGTAACCTGCAGACTTTTGGAGTTTTCTTCCCCCAGAGGGTTTCCTCCATTTGGATCCATCACCTGTGAGGGGGCTAGCCGACTGCATATTTCAATCCAGGTGGCAGGTTTGTATTCTAAAGGAATGGACCCCATCTCTCCTGTAAAAGATATCACCCAAAACTACTGCTAAGATCCGACCTCCATTCTGACAGCTATTGTCCATCATGCCATAATTGTTAACAGTGTAACGGTTCCCGTTTCGGGCGGAAGCCACCGTTTTATTCCCGCTGGACCCTAACAGATTTCAGTGTTGTGAGTACTATTTCCTTGTTCATACCTTACGGATTCAACACAGACGATGATTCCTGCTGCTCCTTTCCATGAGCAGAGTCAGCAGGCCTCGCAAATTCATACAAATCCAACTAGACCTGCAAGGCGAGTTCCTTAGTTTGCATACTCAACCTAATGCACTCGCTCCATGATGATGGTGTGACGGATTGGTAAGGGTGTAGAAGCCCTGGCTTTTTTTCTTTTTTATTAATATAATAAAATTAAGCAGGTAATTCTATCTCAGAAAGGGAAATCTTCCAATCAGATTCTCCTTTCATAAACTCCATGCCATAATCATAGTTTACACCTGTGATTAGCTTCCTCAGTATCATGATCTGCAGTGCCTGCTCTACCAGCAGCACAGACCTGTCAAATGATGTGTCTAGCAGGTCAGGCTTGCAAATGCAACCACATTTCTGAGAGAAAAGAGAAAGAGAAGAGTTGAGCGAATGTGGAACATGAATTTAATGCACAATTACAAAAGTAAATAGGTGCACAACAAACCAAATAAGCCCAAATTTGGCATAAAGAATGATAATTAAACAAAAACGAAAAAATATTGTGTCAAATGCATGTAGTGAAATCACATGTTTTATGACATTTGCACAATCATGTCAGACTTAATAGAAAAACACATGAGTGGAGCATTTGTTGTTCACAATAGAGTAGAAAAACACTGAAAACCGTTGTATAATTTTCTGTGCTGAAGTGACCTTTGGTAAATTGTGAAAAACCTCTCAACATTCTGTGGAGAAGCAATGTGAATGATATTAAAAAAGCATATTTTTTTTGTCCTAAATGTGTTTTGCACAGTTCATGGACAACAGGTTTCCATTTTTAAATAGGACACTTACTGTTGTTTTTAGGGTCCAGAGTGTTCATTGTGGATATGTCGTTCGAATGAATCAGTTGGTGCTTTCACTGTGTTTCAGTATTACTGGAGTGGGAGGGAGAAAGGGGAAAATGGTGGAAGGGAAAAGAGAAAAGATAATGTTAGAGCATTAGATGCAATGTGCATGGCGTTTGTGTGGTAACAAATTCTGCTCTTACCCCACGATGTGGGTCTCTGTGTTGTTGCTGTATAAGAAATGGTAGAGTTGCTTCAAAGTCCATTTAGCAGCGGCACAGAGAAGGTTCAGAGGTCACAGGTGGCCTCTTGACAGCTGTAGTGACAGCCAAGTCTCTGCAGTGCAGGGGCTGCATGCATTTAAGATATGCACCCCTGTTCCCAAAACTACATAACTATAAGACTATTGTCCTGATGGCAAGTTAAAACTCTAACTTAAGCCAGACCTGCATTTAAGGTATGAGTCACAGCATCTCTCATAGTTATCCAAGCCACATCAATTTGATATCACACGTTTCAGCCCTGTGAGCCCAGCTCAACTGAACCTTGCCATTGCTGGCAGGAATGTAGCCTAGGGGGATTGTCTCTCTTTGTTCCTTTTGTGACGAGAGGTAACCCCTTCGCACAGAGATAGCCACTCCACAGGTAGCTGACCTGGCAACAGGAATCAAAGGGCGCACCCATTCAGAAAAGGCTGGGCCTCACACCAGGGTGCTGCATACCTAAAGGCCTTTGATTCTATTGATAAGGGAAGAGGGCAGGGTTAGCGTAGACAGGTGGAGCTATTTACAGCTGGAGGAAGGTTCCACCATCTTGTTTCTCTCTGCTTTTGTCTTTCCTTCCTGCCCCCTCCAGTCCCTGCAGCACAAAACAATTTGGTTGGGAAGGCACAGTCCACTTGTTCCAAGAACAGGGCTTGAACCCCTAAAGCAGGCTGGCTTCAGTCAAATCACCACCACCAGACCGTAACCAGCTGTTTAGCTTACAGACAGATGTCCCAGAAGTAGGCTTGAGAACACTTCTATCTTAAATATGGGAAAGGGAAGAGAAATCTACGTTATACATTTGTAAGAAGTTGTCTGTGACAGGCATCCGTTATGCCACTATTGAGCAGGAGGCATAGGCTATCAAACGGGCAATACAGGCTGTGCGATACTATGTAGCTGTACAGAGGCTAACCCCATCACTGACCATGCAATGCTTGCATCCCAACGGGGTTTCTGTCCCTACCTTCATTCAGTATATCCTTAGAGCACAGCAGAAGTAATGTTCATCAGCATGCAGGTTTTCTTTCATGCTTACGCACTCATTTTTGCAACAAACAGAACTGCAGAGACGCGTGGCCTGAGTCTGGGTTCTATCTAGGGGATCAGGTAACTTAGCCCACAGGCTGAGCTCAGATCCAAAAGGCTGGGAGTTCTACCTGGAAGGCAGGGCAGCCGGGTATGAGGGTGCTTGGGGCCCTGCCCAGCCCCCCTGGAAAACCAATCTCTAACAATGTTAATACTCTTTGAATGCCAATATCCTAAAATCTGGGAAACGGCACCAGAATTTCATAAGATGGCTCCCTTGGTGGGAGGAGCCTTTGACCTGTGCTGTACATCCCATACATGCTCTGGCATGGAAGTGAGGTACAAGCTCAAGAAGTCAAGGCAGAAATGTGATGTCCCAAATTGACTGCCAGAGTGGTGAATGTCAACAGAATCTAACTGGAGAGCCGCAGTCCTGGAGTTCTTCCGACACAGAACCTGGGTTTGAAATGGCTGGGAGCTATTTAGCTATTGGTTGTAGCCTGTGATAGTCTGGTGGGGTTGCCACCAACAGCTACCAGGAGCTACTTTTGACTCCTAGGTCATCTGGTGTCATTTCCACATACTTGTCTGAGATTAACTCTGTTTTTGGAATGTGTATAATGGAGTATTGCGATACATTTAAAAGACATTAATGGCATAATGGATGACACATAATCGACATCAATGTATGGTTTGCGCCTCCTGTGGAAGTTAGATTAGCAGCACGCTAGTTACTATCTCTCGTTCCCAGAGGTAGCTCCTGCTCACTCTGTGATGCCATATACCCAGGAGCTGCTCTTAGCTCCTGCTCATCAAATCGTTCTTTTTTTTTATCCCTACAGAAGTGAGATGAGGAAAACCGCTGATTCTTTCCAGAGTAAGGAGAAAGGGCAAGAGAATATGGTCACCATAATGATTATCCTTGACAAGAGGCCCTAAAGGAGAATCCACATCATCTGTGTTTTTTGTGGGAGCAAGATCCCAAGAAAACGGTGAAAGTGAGAGGGCGTTCCAGCAAAAGTCCAGAGCAAGCACAGAAGAGGAGGAGTGTGCAGACCCGGAAACACTTCACAGGGCAGAGATGAACAAACAGAAAGCAGTACCAGAAACCCAAGCAGTAAAGCCGACCAGAGCATCCAGAGAACATAAGCGAAGCACCTTACCGGGCACCAATGTAAACATAAAATGAACATTGGGAAAATAAGTACCAATTCCCCTATCGAAACACATAAAACATTTGAATTTGAAATACTGCATTGCATAAAACCAAGCACTAATGCTTGCAGCAAAAACCATGTGCACACTCCGAATTATGAGAAACTGTGTGTTAGCACGGCCCATTGTGGAGCAAAAAAGCAATTGCACACTAAATTGAGGGAAACTGAGTACTAAAGCCCATTGCAATGCAAGAAAGCAGTTGAATACTGAAATGCTGAATGAGCCTGTAACTAAACCAGGATTAATTTGAAAACTGAAAATAAGAACCTGAACGCCAGTTCCTCTAAACTAGAACATACTTTAACGAAATTAACTGCTAGTGCCCCTAGTATAAACAAATAAATGGACATTCCTTGGCAGGTAAAGAAATCTCAAGACCCACCAGAAACAACAAAATTGTTACCGCCTGAGAACAGAACTATATCATAGAAAGAACTGCGAGAACCGTGATTGCAAGACAAAAAAAACACCCCAATCCAACCTCCTGAGCTATTTGTCAATAATGATCCCTGCATTTATTTTCACGTCATCGAGTCTGTCTGTAAAATGAAAATCAGCGAGCCCTTTCCCTTTCCCTTTTTCCTCCCTGGGTCCGGTCCCAGTTCTTTTAAGAGGGATGCCAGTGCGGATCATGGTGCGCTTACCCAAGACCTCTGCTAGAACTTACAGCTCCTGGGGGGGTTTCCTTTTGCAGGGAACCCCCAAGATCTCCACCAAGCCCTGAAGCGGTCATGAAAGGCCTTAGCGGATGCTGAGGGTTCATTGCCCTGGGTGTCATCGTCCTCATCGTCCCTCCCCCCTTTTGTACAGATCGAGGGGAGTCCGGGCCCTGGGACACAGGTGCCGATGGGGCACCCCCTAAGTCTGGTGCCGAAGACAGGTCCAACGGCTGTTGAGGGGGAGGTGTTGGTGGTACAGGAGGAGGTGGAGGGGTCTGAACAACTGGGTGGCCTGGACCAGAGGAGAGACAAGTACTCAAAACGGCAGCGCTGTACGAATGGGAGGAGCACCCAGAGGAGGCCGGGGAGGCGCCACCTGCAGAAACACCTCCTCCACTATATCCTTCAGGAGCCCATTCATCTCAAAGGAACACATTCAGAAAAAGGAAGCGCTCGAAGAAGCGGTCTTCGCTAGGCGCTGGGTCCCTAGGGGCCCGGCCTTCCAGGTGCTAGTCCTCCGCTCCTGGTCAAAGCACTGAGGCATATAGCTGTAAGGCTGTGATGGGTAGATATATCCCTGAGGAGACCAGATGCCTGTACTGTACAATCCGCTGCCACTTCCAGAGGGAAGGGGACTGGGATCATCTTGCAAAGCCCATTCAATGGGTGAAAACACGGGCGGGCCCCGAGTTGGATCCAAGATGGCCACCGGCCTGGCAAGCTCCGCCACGTGCTTCAGCAATTTTGAAGCCTTGCACCATGCCCTGGGCGGGAGAGTGCGAAGGACCTGAGCCGCGAGAGGACACAGACACAGGATTATACAGCTCGGGTCTCGCACCCGAAGCGTAAGCGTCGATCTCAGAGATCACTCTGGTAGGCGCGGAGTCATTTGCTGGCTGGCCGGTAGTCGTAATGCCCTGAATCACGACCCCGGAGCGAACTTCGGTAGGCTGGATGCCCTCTGCACCTGTGCTGGTACCCGTGCTGGACAGACCCTTGGAGGTGGCACTCGAGGATCCCTTACCTCTTAAGGTTGAAGAAGAGGATGAACTTGATTGCCCTTCCGAGGACAGCCCAGTAGGGCCCCTGAGCCCCTCAACTTGAGAGCCGGTAGCCTTAGAGGCCTCGGGCCTGCCAAAACCTGAATCCGAGGAACCCCTATCCGTGGGAACCCCGGGGAAGGAGTTGCTGTAATGTGAAGCCGTGCTGAACAGAGGGCCTACCCTGTCTTGATGAGAGGTCCTGGAGACTAAGTCCTTAAAGGGGGGGTGGAGGAAAAGTGTGGAAGATCTCCCTCCACTGCGACAATCGATTCTTCAAAGCCCTCTGACTGAGAGCGCTGCACGCCGAACATGCGTCCCATCAGTGATCGAACCCCAAACACACAAGACAGAGTGCATGGGGGTCAGAGGCCGGGAACGGGCGGTCGCATGAGGCACATCTTGTGAATCGTTCTGCAGCTGACATGCGCCAGGGGAGGTGAGGCACCCGAAATGAAGTTAAATAAGATTGAAAAAACAAAATGGGGAGCAGGAGGAAAGCTAAGAAAGTCTCAGCGCTGGCTGCCAGGTCCGACACTATCTGTTCGGAAAAAGGGACTGGGGTGAGATGCCAGAGCGCGGCCTCCCACACCCGAGGCCGCGCTCCTGTACACTATATATACACGGTCAGCATAAGAGTAAACAAGCGGCCAAGGCGACCTATCTTTTTCCACCTTCCCTCGCTTATTGTTCGCTCCTCCACAGCTACCTCTCCTCTTTCCCTCTTCTATTCCCCCACATAGCTTTGAGACAGCCTTGGGGTGAGACAGGTGCTAAAACGAGCAACTTTCCTTTCCTTAAAGGGGAAGTTTGTTTCAAAATTTTATTGTCCTGATCGTCCGGGCATGTATTTTTAAGCATACTGTAGTCGATCTTAAAATTTTTTCCTATGCATCTTACCTTAGTTTTCCTCCCTTTTCCACATGTGAAAACAATGGCCTGGGCATGGCTATCAGGTGCTAATTTTATCCGTTGATGCATCACCCCAAGTGCCCTTGCAGCACTAAATTATATCACCCGCCTCTGAAGCTGATATCACTAGACGTTATGCCCCTTTTCACAACGGCAATGCATGTGTCACGACTGGTTTGAGGGCTCACCTGTTTAGGCTTGGTAGACTTCTTTCTTGTTCGATCTGGCTGCCCGCGTTTCCTGGAGGTGCAAGTCTCGTGGAGGTAAGGATGGGCTTCTTCAGACGCCACACTGTCTATGGCAAGTAACCAAGAGTTCAGCGTTTTACTATGGCGGTCCGAAGGCAACTGCAGAAGTCCTGGATGGAGAGCCGCGGATGGAGGTGAGTAGCAGCCGCAGTTGTGGTCCAGAAGCTCCGGGAATTCCTGATAGAGGTAAGGCGGTGCGAGGGCAACCGCGAGAGCAGTCCTGGATGGAGAGCCGCGGAAGGTGGTGAGTCGAAGGCGGTCCAAGGGCAACCGCGAAGTAGTCCTGGATGGAGAGCCGCGGAATGCGGTGAGTCGTAGGCGGTCCGAGGGCAACCGCAAAGCAGTCCTGGATGGAGAGCCACGGAACACGGTGAGTCGTAGGCGGTCCAAGGGCAACCGCGAAGCAGCCCTGGATGGAGTACCGCAGATGCGGACACTGACAACCTGGAAGGACAATGGGATGAAGAAATTTCCTAAGAGCAAGCGTGAGGAAACTACACTCGTTCAAGGAATTGTGAGCGCATTGACACGCGCAGAACCGCAGGGGCGTGGCGCTGATCTAGGTGCGCTTGAAACTATACCACTCATCAAGGAGCTGCGCCCGCCATGTTGAGAGGGTGTTGGGAACATACGGGCACGTTGTCGAAGGGACCAGGAGGTCCAAAGGGGGCGTGGTGTGAATTTGTGACAGTATGCCCCCTCCGAATCCTCGTACCCCCTGGTTTGCCAGGATGTAATCGATGGAATCGTTGCACCAGTCTGGCGGCATTGAGGTTGGAGACTGGTTCCCAGGTACGATCATTGGGTGGATAACCCTTCCATTCCACCAAGTATTTTAATCTTCCCCTTCTGTACCTGGAATCGCAAATTCGGGAGACTTCATACTCAATCTGACCCTGGACTAGTAGGGGAGGAGGACGGGGAGCATTCCTGGTAGAGTGGAGATAAGGCTTTAGCAGGGAAGTATGGAAAACAGGATGGATTCTGTTCCAAGTTGTAGGTAATCGTAATTGGTAAGCCACTGGATTGATTTTCTTAGACACAACGAATAGGCCGTAGTAGCGGGGTGCCAGCTTGTTTGGTCTTAAGTGTCTGGCTAAATACTGGGAAGATAACCAGACCTTGTCCCCAACATTATATTCTGGAGCAGGGCGTCTCTTGGGAGTCTGCAAATCTTCTTATGTTTTCCCTAGCCTGGGATAGATGGTTCAATGCTTCTTGATGGACTGAAACCAATTGAGCGGTCCAGGAATCAACCGAAGGAACCGCACTAGGAGAAGGCAGTACTGAAGGAAGCATGGAAGGATGAAAACCTAGGTTGCAAAAGAATGGACTGGTCTTTATCGAAGAGTGTTCAGAGTTATTGTAAGCAAATTCTGCGACTGGTATAAGCACTGACCAGTCGTCCTGAACCTTGGTGGAAAAACAGCGTAGGTACTGTTCAAGGGTCTGGTTTACTCTTTCAGTAATGCCGTTTGTCTGGGGATGGCATCCGGATGAAAGTGCTTGTTGAATTCCTAACACCTTGCAGAGGATTTTCTAAAATTTGGATATGTACTGTGGTCCACGATCAGAGATGATTTTGGATGGTAGCCCATGAAGACGAAAAATGTGTTTTACAAAGAGTCCGGCCATTTCTGGAGCCTAAGGCAATTTTGATAATGGGGTAAAATGAGCCATGTGGGAAAAGAGATTGATGGTTACCATTATAACTGTATGTCCACTGGAGGGGGGAAGGTCTACGATGAAATCTGTAGCTATGGTTTCCCAGGGTCTGGAAGGAGGAACTGGCTGGAGAAGTAGTCCTGCAAGTTTTTTGTTATCGGTCTTGTTCTGATTACAGACAGCACATGCCCGGACATACATCTGAACGCCTTTCAACATCTTAGGCCACCAGAAGTGTCTTGAATGGAAAGAAGGGTACCGCTGACCCCACGATGTCCAGAGTAATAGGTGTCATGGCATAAGTGCAAAATGCACTTTTGTAGCTATTGGGTAGGTATAACTAGTTGGGTTTTCTGAAAAAGGAATCCATTCTTGAACTTAAGACCCCAGGGGTTGTGTCCTTGGAAGTCCTTCCAAAGGTCTGAGATTGTGTTCTCGTTTTTAATGGACACCAAGATGTCGGATGCTTGAGCGATGAACACAGTGCTGGGAAACATTTTAGGCAGAGTGGGCCTTTCCTGAATAGGGTAATCAGGACGTCTAGACAAGGAATCTGCAATGATATTCAAGCTCCCTGGGATGTGAGATATCTGGAATTGGTATTGAGCAAAGAAAAAGGCCCATCATGCTTGTCGGCTGTTCCAGCATTCCAAGGACTTGTAAGTTCCTGTGATCTGTTTGCACTTGTACAGGATGGGTAGTGCCCAGGAGGAGATGACGCCAGTCTTTAAAGGCTTGGCGAATGGCAAGCAGTTCTTTTTCTAGAACTGAACAGTGGGTTTCGCATGGTAGTAAGGTCTGAGATAGGTAAGCCACAGGATGTTCCAACCCGTCTTGGGCTTGTTGTTTCAAGACTGCGCCAATTGCGAATTCAGAGGCGTCTGTCTCCACTAGAAAGGGTCTTGTAATGTCAGGCTGTATCAATATGGGTTCATGGGTGAACATTTCCTTCAATTTAACAAAGGCGGCTTCTTGAGAAGAGGTCCATAGAAAGGGAGTATTCTTCTTAAGCAGACTCAAGATTGGTTGAACGATGGCTGAAAAGGAAGGTATGAACTTCCTATAAAAGTTTGCAAGGCCCAAGAAGGATTGGACTTGTTTTACGGAGCAGGGGACTGGCCAGGATGTGATGGCTTCGATTTTGGCAGGATCCATAGCCACCCCTTGGGCGTTCAAAACAAATCCAAGATAACGCATCGTAGGAACATGGAAGGCGCATTTCTCTGGTTTGGCTAGTAAATGATGTTCTGTGAGTCATTGCAGCACGGCAGAAACATGTTCTTGATGTTGTGTGGGGTTCTTGGAATACACCAAAATGTCATCCAAGTACACAATAACAGAGAAGAAAAGCATATCTGAAAAACCTGATCCATAAATCATTGGAAGACGGCCAGGGCATTGGGAAGTCCAAAAGGCATGACCAGATACTCAAAATGTCTGAATGGTGTTCGAAAGGCAGTCTTCCATTCATCGCCTTCCCTTATTCGTACCAGATGGTAGGCTCCACTCAAGTCTAACTTGGTAAAAGTTACAGCGCCCCTGAGTGCTTCCAAGATGTCAGATATCAGTGTTAAGGGGTATCTTTCCTTCCGGGTACATCGGTTTAGACCCCTATAATCAAGACAGGGTCGTAGCTCATTTGTGCCTTTCTTGGGTACAAAAAATAAGGATGCCCCTGCGGGAGACTTGGAAGGACGGATGGTGCCGTTAGCAAGATTGGTATCCAAATATTCTCTTAGAGCCTTCTTTTCAGGTTCAGATAGGATAAACATCCTGCCAAAAGGAATTACTGTATTTTCCTCAGTATCAATGGCACAGTCTTCTGGCCGATGTGGAGGCAGGGTTTGAACAATGCCAGAGGAAAAGACGACAGAGAAGTGCTGATATCAGGTACATGATTGACATTTGAGATAGAGAGAGAAGAATTGTTCCTTTGGTCAACCTTGGGAGCATCTGGATAGGTAATTGAAGACAAACAGTGTGATAGGCAGTACTCAGATCCCAAAAATAAAGAGCCAGCAGACCAGTTGATGTACGGGTTATGCTTCTTTAATCAGGGCATGCCTAGGACCACCAGATAGTGTGCTGCTCTGATTATGTCGAATTGTATGTTTTCTTGGTGGTTGTGGATTGAAAGCATGATCTTCTTGGTTTGTTGGGTGATAGGTCCACAGGACATAGGTGAGCAGTCAATTCTCTCTACTGTCTGAATGATGTCCTTTTGTTCTCTGGGAATATCATGCTTGGAAGCCCATTGGTTGTCCATAAATATAACCATGGTGCCACAGTCAACCAAGGCCGGAACAGTCTGTAGTGTTCCGTTGGAAGGGAGTAGAGTGACTTCAAGGACTACCAGGTTGCATCTTGATGAAGGATCCAGGATCGGAGGGATGGAGCGATCCTTGGTCTCCCGAAGCTGGGCTCCATTCAGGATCTGGAGCTGGCATTTCCCGAACGCCTGGGTGGTGCTATCGGACAATTCCTAACCAGATGTTTGTCTGAGGAACAGTACATACACAAACCACTGTCAAATTTGCGGCTTCTTTCCTGGCTTGAGATAAGGCCTCTCATTGCTCCCAATTGCATGGGTTTGGGATCAGCAGGAGGGTGTTCCTTTGTTGTAGGAGCAAAGGGAGAGATCTTGGGAGGGGAATTTCGCGTTCTCTTTCTTTCTGCTTTTCTTTCTTGAATTCTGAAGTTAATTTGTAGGGATAAGTCCATAAGGGCATGGAAGGAACTTGGACGGGCAATCCTGGCCAGCTCGTCCTTTACCTCATCATTGAGACCTCGACTAAACAGGGTAAAACACGCCTCGTTAGACCACTCGGCTTCCTTGGCAAGTTGTTTAAACCAGGTAACATAGGACAGTATATCCTGAGATCCTTGGCAGAACTCCAGTAGCTTTTCCTGTGCAGTATACACCAGGTCAGGACGATCAAACATCTCCGTAAAGGCCTTGATAAAGCCGTTGTAATTATCCAACAAGGGATCTCCTGCGGAAACCAGTGGAGTGGCCCAATCCAGGGCATTGCCAGTAAGATGGGCTATGACAAACCCCACCTTAGCTCTAGGGGTGGAAATGTAGTATGGCTTAAATGTGAAGTGCACTAGACAGGAATCCAAGATTGAACGGAGCGGTTTAGGGGAACCATCATATTTGTCCACTATTCCACTTGTGGAAGCGCTATCTTGATAGGCCGAATCCCGGGATAGGACAAGTTGCTTCAGGGCGGCATTCTCTGCCTTAAGATTTTGTACCTCCTTTGAGAGTTCTTGCATGCCTCGCAAGAGATCCTGCATGGTAGGATCCATCTCTGCTACCTTGTCAAATGGGTTCGTGTCAAACTGTCACGACTGGTTTGAGGGCTCACCTGTTTAGGCTTGGTAGGCTTCTTTCTTGTTGGATCTGGCTGCCCGCGTTTCCTGGAGGTGTGGGTCTCGTGGAGGTAAGGACGGGCTTCTTCAGACGCTGCACTGTCTATGGCAGGTAACCAAGAGTTCAGCGTTTTACTATGGCGGTCCGAAGGCAACTGCAGAAGTCGTGGATGGAGAGCGGCGGATGGCAGCGAGTAGCAGCCGCAGTTGAGGTCCGGAAGCTCCGGGAATTCCTGATAGAGGTAAGGCGATGCGAGGGCAACCGCGAGAGCAGTCCTGGATGGAGAGCCGCGGAACGCAGTGAGTCGAAGGCGGTCCAAGGGCAACCGCGAAGTAGTCCTGGATGGAGAGCCATGGAACGCGGTGAGTCATAGGCAGTCTGAGGGCAACCGCGAAGCAGTCCTGGATGGAGAGCCACGGATCACGGTGAGTCGTAGGCGGTCCGAGGGCAACCGCGAAGAAGTCCTGGATGGAGTACTGCGGACGCTGACAACCTGGAAGGCACAATGGGATGAAGGAATTTCCTAAGAGCGAGCGCAAGGAAACGACACTCGAGCAAGGAATTGTGAGCGCATTGACACGTGCAGATCCACAGGGGCGTGGCACTTATCTAGGTGCGCTTGAGACTATACCACTCATCAAGGAGCTGTGCCGCCATGTTGAGACGGTGTTGGGAACATACGGGCACGTTGTCGAAGGGACCAGGAGGTCCAAAGGGGGTGGTGGTGCGAATTTATGACAGCATATCTCGTGTCAACGTTCTCTGTGTGCAAGCTATTGACGTGTCTCAATGGAAATGCCAGGACGCTTCTTTCCTCAACAAGTATAAACAGACCCTTTCTGAGCAGACAACATTGCTTTTTCAATCGTTTCAGTGTATTTAGTGTCGATCGCCCGTGACTCGTTTTTGCTCTGTTCAGCTACCTTCCTAGTACGAAGCCCCGCAAACAGGTACTTACACTAGCAGAACTGAGGTACTTTCGTTTTATTTAAATATTGGTTGTATAATGACAACAATACAGCCCTACCAGTATGAGCCTGAGTATTCCGAAGAGGAACTAATAGAAAGAGAAAGATAAAGAAGCGGAAACGATAGTGAATCGGACTATAGTTGTGAAGATGAATCACCAGAGCATGAGCTTGAGCCTAGTCGCATGGAAAATGTTTCCACCTGGTGTACTTTCAATCATTGTGCGGTCATGCCAACTGAGGTGGAGAACTGCTGCTGCCAAGAAAACGCAGGATGCTAGGCCTACATAGCCGAAGAAGACACACCACCGCTATGTGCTACCGAGCTGCATGACTTCAGGGAAGCCTGCCTCACAAGGCAAGGTCTGTGTTGGTGCTTATGCACGAACTTCGCGCAACTGTTTGCCCTCGCAATCCAAGTAACGAGTAAGTATACTCTAGATGTGATATAATTTTGACCACTGAGACAACTAACATTTAATTTTGTTCTCCTACATTGTTGTAACTTCGATTGATCACTGACGAATGACTTTATTATGTACATTGAATACATTTCTCTTGCTTATTGCAAATCAGAGTGTTCATCGCTTAGGTGTCTTTTACTTTCAACTAAAAAACAATATTTCTCTATAGTCCAAACCGTTCTGGCTTGAATGGGTGTTCACTTTTGTAATCTGTCGATACTTGAAAGCCCAAGTAAAACTTTCCAGAAAGTTACTTTTCTAAGGGCAACTATGCTATAGAATTTTCGACTAAGGTGGTACACTTATCTGGTTCATTAAATTAAATGTGAATGTTTCTCTTTCACAGGTGGTACCGGCTGGTGCCCTACCATTCGTTTACATGTTGGCTTTATGGGAGGCTTGGATTCGGCGTTCGATCAGTAATACCCACCTGTGCCGTTCGAGCCATTTGCGCCAAATTCCCCAGTGAAAGCGGACCGTACAGGGGATTTTCACACACTATGCTGCAACCACACATGTACCATTTGTAGTTTGATTGTGCCATAAACATCACCATACTAAAAACAAATGAGCATATAGGAATAGTTTGAATTTTTCAGTCAAGAGCATGCTCAATCATCTATGAGGGTCATGAAAGAATGGTTAGTGCCCTTTTGCGCTCACCTCATCCCCATCCTTCCCTCCTCCAGTAGTGGGTGGGTGGGAACACTCAAGGTGCCAAACACCATGTAAAACTCAAAGGGATCCTCCAGACTCCCCTGTCCAAGACCCCGCCCCAGCAATCAACATAAGTTTGTGTCCCTTCAGCAGTGTTCAGGGCCTTGTTGCGCCCGCCTCATGCCCATCCATCCCCCTTCCAGTATCAATGGCAGATCACACCTGTGACCATGCGCTGCCAGGGGGCTGGGTGGGTGGGAACACTCAAGTTGCCAAACATCATGTACACCCCAAAGGAATCTTCCGCACGGTGACCATTGTTCACATGGCCTCCCCAGACCCAATGTCTCCAGACTCCCCTCTCCAAGACCCTGCCCCAGCAATCAACATAAGTTTGAGTCCCTTCAACAGTGTTCAGGGCCTTTTGCGCTCACCTCATGCTCATCCATCCCCCCTCCAGAATCAATGGCAGTTCGCACCTGTGACCATGCGCTCTGAAGGGGGCTGGACGGGTGGGAACACTCAAGCTGCCAAACACCATGTTCAGCTCAAAGGGATATTCCGCACAGTGACCATTGTTCACATGTTCTCCCCAGACCCAGTGTCTCCAGACTCCCCTCTCCAAGATCCTGCATCAGTATTCAACATACGTTTGTGTCCCTTCAGCAGTGTTCAGGTCCGTTTGCGCTTGCCTCATGCCCGTCCATCCTCCCTCTAGTATCAATGGCAGTTCACACCTGTGACCGTGCGCTCCCAAGGGGGCTGGGTGGGTGGGAACACTCAAGATGCCAAACACCATGTTCAGCTCAAAGGGATCTTCCGCACAGTGACCATTGTTCACATGTTCTCCCCAGACCCAGTGTCTCCAGACTCCCCTCTCCAAGATCCTGCATCAGTATTCAACATACGTTTGTGTCCCTTCAGCAGTGTTCAGGTCCGTTTGCGCTTGCCTCATGCCCGTCCATCCCCCCTCCAGAATCAATGGCAGTTCGCACCTGTGACCATGCGCTCTCAAGGGGGCTGGGTGGGTGGGAACACTCAAGATGCCAAACACCATGTTCAGCTCAAAGGGATCTTCCGCATGGTGACCATTGTTCACATGGCCTCCCCAGACCCAGTGTCTCCAGACTCCCCTCTTCAATACCATCCATCCCCCTCCCGGCCTCCCCAGTATCGATGGCAGTTTGCACCTATGACCATGCGCTCGCAAGGCAGCTGGGTGGGTGTGGACGCTCCAGGTGCCACAAGCTGTGGAATTGCTAGCCTCTGAGTAGCATTTAAAATATACCTATTTTTGTATTGGCAATACAAGTGTGTGGCTTTTATTAAACATAACAATAATAAACCAAACACGATTACTGTGTTTATGTCCCAAATCAACAGGTGTGCAGCGTTATCATGGTTCTGAACTTTTCGGCACTTGGACCGTCAAGAAGGAATTGACCCTCCTTGGCTCACCAACTGCCGCCATTGTGCCCTTTCAGGTCAGTGTGTTGGGGACCTACTTCTTGTCTAGTGAGCATTCTTGCACTTGCTGGAGCTTCCTTGCAGGCCCATGCCGCCACACCTGACTGAATGATTCCATCACATTTACTGATAGGTGTGTTCCATTTTTGTGGAAACGCTCTGGGTCAGAATAGACTGCTCAAACCAGGATGTGATCGTGTTTTTAAATGTTAGCTTGTTTCTTGACTCTTCGGTCCACTTTCTTGTCCAACCCACAAAGGAATGTCCATGATACATGCTGATTTGTAGGGTTTCTCTTATCTGTAAAAAGATATTCCTTATGTTAGCTCTGGTCTTATACATTGTGTGAAACAATGTGATTTCCAACCTCCTATCGTGTTGACTACTTGTGTCCCCATGATTCCACGCAATGCTGATGTGGCTGCGACTATCCTCAAAGAATGTGTCACCTATTCTGTGATATCTGTTGTCCACATGGCCAGGCCACACCTGATTCCTCTCTTGAAGACCCCGCCCCTGCAATCGACATATGTTTTTGTCCGTTGAGCATTGTTACGGGACTTTTGCACTCACCTCGTCCCCATCCATCCTCCTCCCTAGTATCAATGGCATTTGGCACCTATGAACAGGGTCGGACTGGGTCATAGGTTTGTCTCGGGCACCAATGAAAATGTGGCACACAGTTCCAAGTCACTATTAATTCCTTTTCGGACACTGTTTTGAATATTACCCAAAGGTGAGTATTTTGATGAAAAGGTGATGCAAATTGTGCATTTAAAAAAATATATATTCAGCAACAGTGTTCACTACTTCTAGCTCCATATTGAACTAACTCATCAAACTGGCCCACATGCATAGCTCTCAACCATTTGTGTCGCAAAAGTGGGTGAAAACACCCGATTTTGTTTTTGGCAGGTCAGGGCCCATTTAAATGAATGGGCATGCAGGAGGCTTGGCAGGTGAGACAGCTCTTTACGAGGCGGGTGACACTCGCCAAAAGCATGTGAGTTGAGAGCTGTGCACATGGCCCAAAAAAGTTGGCCACTTCCATAAAATAATTACCCATGTTTTTCAACCCTGGCCCTATTGCCCTATAGGCAGTACAAGCAGGCCTATGCCTCCAGGTTTGAAAGGGGGCTGGGTGGGTGGGTATGTCACATGTGAAACATTGGCATCGAGGCACAGTGGGTGTCGATGAACACGTCACACATTCACATACACACCCACTTTTCTAAGCCTTTATAAATACCTTGACATTTACCAGGAGAACATCTCTGAGACCTACAAGGTATATCGCATTGAGCTACCTGTTCCACGGCTACTTGTTCCCCTGCTTGCTGAATTGTCTTATTTGTTCATACAAGTAAGGGTAGGTCACTTTCTTGCTTCTCTATGATCATTGATCGCTGCTCTGACAGTTTCTATCGATTTCCAATTAATGTACCCAGTATTCTAATATTCATTTATCTCAAAGACTTCACCATTATAGCATGTCTGATTTATTTTAATCTCAGTAAATAGCACATTGCATCACTGTGAATTGTAATAGAATGGAATGTTTCATGGTCCATGTTTGTAAGCACGTTTTCTTTTGATGCTTGAAAGAACATTCAATGGACAACTAACACGTTACGATTTGCGGTATAACAATCAATTCTGTAAGAAAGTGATTGCTGTGTTCATTCGACTAAGTTACACAGGTTTTCTTTATTTATTTAAAATAAACTTTACAGACAAAGCTGTGTTAGAATTCCTTTTTTCACATTCATGCAGTATTATTTGTAATAATTAATTATATTTGTTTATACAAATCTTACAGACTTTTCAAGAATGCCTTCATGTATCGTTATCGGTACCCTTCTGTGAGCAATGACAAAACTCACGGCACAGTCCTGCATACATTCCTGAAGGATTTCGATGTAATAAGAAGATGGATTACATATTGTGGTTTTCTAGTGGAGGAGAATGAAAGTAGAGCCCGGGCTGTCTTGCGAGATGTGAGGAGCGATCGATTCCTCTTCTGCAGCCTGCACTTTACTGACGATATGTACGAACAATCAAAGTACACAAAAAAGTGTCGACCCGAATTCTTCGTAAGTTGCTTCCAAATGCAATTCCGACTCAATTTCGGCACACGCTGGCTCAGGTGAGTAGTGGACGATGAATTTGTTATGTTTGTTGGTATGTAGGACGATGGTCTGTATAAATAAGTATTCTCTATGATCTCTCGATTTATTTAAAGTAGTGTATTGAAAAGGTAACTTCATGAACGGTTTAGAGTTTTCTATGTTTATTTCCATCAAAGTTATATTACTCAAGTTTCCATAGTTACCAGGTCCACCAGAATTTAAAAATGTTTCACTTTAGTATACTTTATGCCCACTTTCGGGAGCCTCGAATAAATCAGTGAAATGTGACCCTCAGTAAAAACTTCCATAGGGCCCTTTAAAAGTTGCATAATATTTTTCGAAATGTGTTGGTTGACACGAGCACACTGATGGAAGCACAGACCCTCACCAGTGATGAAACCACAGACATGTCTAGTATCCCAATGGTAGGCCCTATCGACTTGCACAAAGTGATATTTTAGAGCATTTGATGTGGCCACATTTCTAATACTAATTTACCTTTTCCATTGTACTATTTTCTGACAATGTACTGAAAATGAAGGAGCAAGATTCTGCATCAATTACTTTTCCAGAGTCAACATCAACCTCATTCGCCTATCAAGTAATTATATTGTACTAGTCCTCTATATGTGAATGAACTACGTGCATGTGTTATGCTTGGAATTTCAACATATTGAAAATGATTATGTATAGTATTGGTTATATACACAAAGTGGCATGTATGTGTGTCTCTATGTACCATCGTCTGCATCTCATTTTTTCAGTTTCATTTCACTTTTTCATCCGTATTAAAACAAGTACTATGTTATAGGGGGATGCTGGAACTTCGACTACAATCACTTCCTCCTTTGCAACAAGTCCACAGTATGAGGTATGCATACTTACAGTTCCCTTGCTAGAATGAAAGTAAATCCCACAAATGATATACTTTGAGCCTGAAATGCATGTAACCTTGCACTGTTTCAAAGTTTTCTGATTTTGGTTCTAACATTACACTTCCTCCCTAATGCAGAATAGATTAGAAAGGAAACATTATTAAGCAAACTACTTTTGAAGGCAACATTATAATCACTATGTTTTAAAGGGTGATCCCAGATCAAGTCCATGTGTCATCTTGGAAGGTTATCAGGTGACATCTGAAATGTATATAATGACCAAATCACGTACACTGTTTTTGAGGGTATGTTCATACAAATGTTCTATTTGTGTTGTGACAACAAACCTTATGGTATATGGTTCGTAATCATTTTAAACTACTTTGTGCAGAAGTGCTCTGTGCGATGAAAGATTATAATTTTCAGTACGATTGACTTTTTTTTTAATGGTTATTCTATTCAAGGAATGTACTCAAGATGTGGAATTAGAAGAGGCACATGGACCAGAGGTATACATAATCTAATATGAAATACAATTGGGCATCACATTGCATTAGGAATACATTTTTATAATGTTGTAATGTTTTCAAGTCTGTCAAGTTGGTTCTGTTTGTAGATATGGACATATGTTTGTTTGAGTGGCAATGAAATTTTCTTGAGTTAAACCACATATAAACACTCTTTTTTCAGCTTGGTGGTGCAGTCGGCAAAGAGAAGGCCACGGTTTCTAAGCGAATTAAGAAAACAAGGGTAAAGATCGAACCAGTTTGTTTTGGAGAAGTTATTAAGTGGATGTTTTAGTCATATTATGTTTTTAGTTGAAACATCATATCTTCTGTATGTGTGCTATGCATTGAGCATGTTTTTTCTGTAAATCTGTTACAGGCCCAGAAGGAAGAGGAGTCTAAAGACTTGTACTACAACTGAAACCAAAGATGACGCTTGCCAAACGGATTTCACAATCAAACAACTAATATTTGAGGCACAGCGTGGTCCAGTCAATATTCAGACTCATGATGTATATGTCCAGTGGCCGGAAAATGAATGGAATCTCACCTGCGAAACATACAAGGTTACCATGGCCCATTGCTAATTTGTGCAAACTCGCCCCAAATAAACTGAAGACAATGAAGATGCATTGCAATTGCTTGCAGACTCTTTGACACAATCTACACTCTCTAAATATGTTCCACCCAACAAACATTCAATGTTACCTGTTTCTCCAATTCATGCAGAAAGATCACAGCCTGAATTAACAGACGCTGAAGCTTCTACGCAATTGACTGAGGAATTTGCTAAGGATCTCGACTTTAGTTTTGGGGCATTGTCCACCACTGTCGAGTCGCAAAACACAGTACTGCAGGACGATTGGCTATTAAAGGAGCAAAAATATATTGTATTTGACAGCTGCCTGCTAGAGACTGTACAAATGCTGAAATGTGATCATAAATTAAGAGGGAACATATGCAGGGAGCCATTGGTGAATGTGTCTCGTGCTTTACAAGGCACCAACCTGAAAATCCAGGCTAGCTGTGTCCACCTCCATAATACATTTTTATGGTCTGCTCAACTGATGCTCGGCAAAGTGCCTACTGGAAATGTACTTTGTTCAGCAGCTTTACTGTTCAGCGGATCGACTTTCAGTAAGATTGCCAGTTTCTGTCAATTTGTGGGAATTGAGTTCCTTGCTAAAACCGAGCATGTATAAATAACCAATTACAATTACAAATTACTACATATTTCAGAGGGCATTCTTATTCCTTGCTATTAGTCATGCCTGAAAACTCAAACAGATGTCAATGGACAGTACATTCTCTGGCAAACGTGTGAGGCGAGCTGGCGACGGACAGTGTGACAGTCCAGGATTTTCCGCTAAGTACTGCACTTTCCACTTTCAAGACATGGAAAGTAACACAAATGTTAGTTCGGTCAGCATGCAGGTGTCTGAATGTACATCATCTGTGGCCATGGAGAAACATGGTTTCATTAAATTCATCGAACATCTGGAATCCAGGGGAATGCAAATAGACCTGATAGCTGCTGACAGACATGTTTCAATAGCCAAGGCTATGCGAGAGCATTTTCCACACATTCAGCATCATTTTGATGTGTGGCACGTTGCCAAATCAATCAATAAAAGAATTACAGCTGTTCGTAAAAAAAGGGTACGGAAAACCTTTTAAAGTGATGTGAGTCTATCAGCAACCATCTTTGGTGGAGCTCCAAAACTTGTGCTGGGTCTTTAGAAATTCTACTTGAAAAATGGCGCTCATTGATGCACCATTGTTCCAACGTACACTCATGGTCAGAAAACCAACATTTCCACGGATGTGCACATGGACCTTTATCGAAGGAGCAGGAACGCAAGAGGAAGTGGTAGGTGCCATGTTCCCCTCCACGCAAAGCACTTGAGAAGATTGTGTACGATAAAACGCTTTCAAGGAGCCTAAAGGGACTTACAGAATTCTGTCACACTGGACATTTGGAGGTGTTCCATAATATGTGCCTAAAGTAGAGGCCCAAAAGGTTGCATTCCGGCATAGACGGTATGGAGACCAGAACAAGATCAGCTGTATTTACGTATAACAAGATTGTTGAGAGGGAAAAAGCGAAAAGTTTCGGGATGCTTCGTTACCTCATGGCCTTTACAAAACGAGGCAATAAATGGGTGGCCAAGCCAATATAACAGGAAATGGATTTTGAATTTATGATAGATCGAACATTGGCTGTATTGGCCATGCATACTCATGGAATGGATCCTGATTTTGTTCCTAGGACACATACAATTCCACAAAACATTGCAATTGAGCCTTGTCCTACAAAATCGGAACTTGTTGAAAGGTTGACTTCCAGATTTAAATGATTTGTACCTGTCTTCAAAATCTGCTCACAATAACATTTTAGATATGTTCCCCAATGTTTGGACATTGTACAGAAACAATCGAATGCTATTACACTTGCAATTTCAATGCTAGACAATGTATTCCAAAGTATTTATTTACACCAATATAATCAGGTTTATGATGCATTAATGTATTTCTTTTACATTTCTTTCATTTATATTACTTATCCTCTGTCTAGAAGACACGTATCTGTGGTTGCTATTGGTACTATTGTTCAGAAGAGAATTGCCCTAGCACATCGGTGCTGCACTGGCCATTTGGGTGGGAGAAAGACTGATATGCAAATGGCTATGTACCATCTGTGAAAGGTACACAGAGGCTTGGTGTCTGTCAAACCATCTGCTAGACCCAAACCCCATGCACACATGCAATCGATGGCACTTGCGCTTATGGCCTCTGTTAGGTAAGATTTTCATAGTAATGATAAATCTTCCTGACCTGTGCCAACCCCAGAACTTTCAGAACCTTTAGCTTTCATGGTGGATTATTTTTCCTTATACCTCTGTGAGTGGAAACCTTTTACAAACTCACAGAATATTTTACTCTTTTTTGGCCTCTCCATAGTGTCTTTTCAAATGTATCCTCTTAGAGAGCTTTTTGGCAATAAGTGCCTGTTGTGGCTAGGTTTTCCTAGGTGCTCCACTTTTAACTTTCTGTGGCTAATCTACAGTTCCCAAGAGTAGGAAGGATCTTTGGATCCCTTTTACATTTTATTAAGTGCGAGCAGCACTCCCAACCTTACGTAGAGTTCTGGGGTGACACTGAGTATCCCCTTTCTCATTTTAAATTAATGTAACATTTATGTTACATGGACAATCTTATCATTAATGGCTGGTGGCAGTAGTTTGTTGAACACTTCAACTGATGTGAAAGGCCCACCTAGACTTCACTAGAGGATTCAAACTGTCCTTGCATCACAAGCGAACATGTTCTCACCTTTCTGCAAAGTATATAAAAGGTTAGTTTCCTTACCTTAGAAATGTTCTGCCATTCTGCAAAGTATAAATAAGGTTATTTTGCTCACTTGTGAATTGGTTGTGCCTCTTCCACAAAAGTAATGCTGTTGGTTTCACTTTATTATTCCTGTAAGGATAATTGTATAAGTGTACCCCAACTGGGTTTTGCTTCCCCTGACTTGCTCCTAGCCTGTCGAGAAAAAGTCTGCCTTAGGTTTTACCCACATAGAATAATTGTGGGCCATTCAAACAGTGTAACACTGGGTTTTGCTTTCCCTGGTCTGTTTTAGAAAGACACAAAAAGAATCGTAGGTTACACCTGCCTCTCAGTTGCTTTTAGTATCGGTTTTCCTTACCTTGAGTGTAACTGTGTTATCTTAAAATAAGTTAGAGTTATTGCTTCCCTTAGCCTGTGAACTGAAAAACAACTGTAATTGAATATTGCACCCCAAGGTCCAACTCCCCTAGAATAACTGTGTTATCCTGAATAAGAGTTATAGGTTTATACTGTGCCTAGTATATGAGTATCACTAGATCAGAAAAATGTAATGTCCCGTTCATTAGACTATGTGAGTTCTTGCTGCTTGTCACGGTAGAGCTGATGGGGTCTACTACTCTGGTATTACTGAAAGTAATCTAAATGCAACTATTGGTTTTGACTTCCCAATAACTCCTGTTAGACGTTCTGAATAAGGTCATATGCTTTGGTCTGTGTACCTTGAAGCATAGTCTTGTGTTTTTATAAATGTGGTAATATATAATGTGATAGGACTTATTCCCCAAGATTGATCCGGGCCTACTCGTGCTTAAATAAACCATTTATTTTTACAATACATAGGGCCTCATTACGATCCAGGGGCTAATGGGTTAACGGCGCTGTAAAAGGCTGCGGCGCCGTTAACCTATTAGCGCCTAATTACGAGGTGCCTTTGCGGGACCCGACCTTAACGGCTGGTTTTACCAGCCGTTAAAGTAGGGTGCCGCAAAGGGACCTTGGAGCTAAGTGCGGTGCCGCAATTGGCGGCACCGTACTTAGAGCCTTCCCCATTCCCATTGAGCCCTATGGGCAAAAATGGGAATGGGGAAGGGCCCATGGTGAACGGGGAATTACCGCCCCGCCAACCTTGGAATTGGGCAGTAATTCCGCCATTCACCATGGCGGACCCCGGCATGGACCATGGTGCTAATAGCACCATGGTTTAGCGCCGGGGTCGTAATGAGGCCCATAGTGTTTCTGTGTTTCCTTGGACTATTTGAATTACAATTTCATTTGTACTGAATCTACAGCCCTCTCTCCCTCCTAAAACAAGCCTAGCTGCTCTGTCTACCATACCCTGAACTCGGGTGGTACAGCATTATACTAAGAGTATAGGAATGCCTCCGTTGAATGTTTTTACTAAGCCCTTATTTGGACTTCAGAAATACTGTCCTAACAGCCTCTCAGTAGCAGATGCAATAAGTTGTTACAATAAGGTATATGTTTTATATATGTATGAGGTGGAGGTGTGTCCCGTCGACAATAAGTTTGATGAAAGGGTAATTGAAAGGGGTAAAAAGCATGTGATTGCAGACATAAAATCTATCCCATGGCTCCAGCTGGCTACATGGATCAAGCCCTTGCATCACTTGAAAGTTTCGGACCAGCACAACTGATACCTTTAAGCGCGGATATGCCATAAAGGTATTTGATGTTGGCTGGGTTGGCCTGCGCTCCCCAGCTATTTTCACCTTTTGAAAACGGATCTGCGGGCAAGGGCACATCCTACTCAAATAGTGGGAACCAATTCCTCATCGTTTTAGGCCCCTTCCTGACTTGCTACAGCCTTCCCAAGAAGAACCGCTTTTTGCTTCACCGGCGCGAGCATGCGCTTTCACGCACTAGTGCAATGTTTTTTTTTTATAACTGTTTATTGAGTTTGAACAACACAACATAGAAAAACAAACATGAATCATCGGCATACATAGGATAAAGGCAGCATAGCATTAATAACAGTTAGAAGAGGCCCATAAGGCCGAGGACCGTAAGACAATAACAAAACAAGGCAGGTAACCAATGCTAACAGTGGTATTGATCCATCCCCACCAGCGGATCTCAGTGAGCATCTAGCCATTTACCCCATATTTTTTCAAATTTACGGGGGCAGCCCCGTGCATTATAAATCCGGCACTCTCACGCTGCGCAACTGTCCAGCTCGTTACTCCAACGGTTCAGGCACAGTCGGTCGGCAGATCCCCAATTAGCTGCAATGAGTCTTTTGCCTGCCCCCAACGCAATTGCCAGAAACATTTTCTCATATTTTGACAGGTCTACTTCACCCCAGAGCCTAAGAGTACCATTTTGGGATCCCTGGGGATTGGTGTTGCCAGGGCGGCAGAGATTGTACTAATACAGTCCTCCCAGAAGGCCTGTAACACCCAACAGTCCCATATCATATGGTAGAAGGTGGCAGGTTCATTTTTGCATCGAGCACATGTCCCGTCTTCTAGTCCACCCCATCTGGCCATACAGCACGTGAGTGCTATGAGCGATGGAGGATTCTCAACTGTATTAGCCTAAGCTTGGATTCTATACCAATTTCTCTAGGAGACATTAATGCATCAACCCAATCTTCAGGTTCAAGGTGACCTACGTCCCTTTCCCACTTTGCTTTGTGCCCGTCTAGCTGTGTAGCCCCGAAGGAGTTAAGGGCCTGGTAAAGAGTGGAGGTGACCTTAGAGGAGATGCATTGCGGGAGGATATTGGTCTCGATGGGGGAGCAGGGGGGTATGATTGTCGTGTCAGGGAATTGGGTGCGGATAGCGTGGGCTAGTTTTGCGTGCCGAAACTGGTCAATGGGTGCCAGGTCAAATTGTTCTCGGATGGTCTCAAAGTCCAGGAGGCGACCCCCTTGTATCACCTGTGCTAGTGTGTGTATTCCTTTTGCATGCCAGTGACCAAAGGAGCCCATTCTCACTATTTCCGGGAGGAGCGCATTGTGCCATATGGGTTGTGATAGCGTTGGCTGTCCTTTCCAGCCGATTAGTTTGTGTGCGTCTCTCCAGGCGCGACGTATATGGTGGGTCATTTTGGGCAGCGCCGGGAGTTGGTCATGGGTGGCGTACAGGATTTGCAGCAGTGTTAACGGGGTCATGATCTCCAGTTTGATACGGATGTGTGGCAATGCGGGGTCCGCGTGCATCCAGTCGTTTACCACTCCTATCTGTGTCGCAAGGTAATAGGTGCGTATGCAGGGTAAACCGATGCCTCCCTCCCATACTGATCTCTGGAGCGTATCAAGGGCGATCCAGGATTGTTTCCCGCCCCACAGCAGTGTGCTTAGGTACTTGTCAGTACCTTTTCTCGGGGGATGAGGAATGGTTTCTCGGGGGATGGTTTCTCGGGGGATGAGGAATGGGGCGTTCTGAAGAACATACAACAGCCTGGGGAGGGTCATCATTTTGAATAGCGCGGCTCTACCCATTAGCGATAGGGGAAGTGATTGCCAATGGGGGGTGTCTCTGGTGAACCGCTCAATTACTGGTTGTAGATTAAGTCGGGGATACTCCTCGAGCGTCGGGTCAAGCCGTACACCCAGGTATTTAAATTCCTTAATAGAGACATTGTATGGGCAGGTCTCCGGGATCGCAGACTCGCCCCCCCCCTGAATCGGGAAGAATATGGTTTTGGCCTCATTAACCTTTAGGCCCACAAAATTCTGATATTCCCTGAGAATGAAGGAGACAGCCGGGCATGAGATGCACGGGTTACTGAGGTATATGATAAGGTCATCCGCATAGAGCGAAAGGCGGTCTTCTCCCCCTTCCGGCCAAACGAAACCGGTCCAGTTGGTATTGGCTCTAAGCTCAATTGCTAGCGGTTCAATGGCCAGGAGGAAGAGGAGTGGGGATAGCGGGCACCCCTGCCTCGTGCCCCTACCCAAGGGAAATGATTTGGAAGACCTGCCATTCACCCTCACCGTGGCCTCCGGGGATGCATAAAGAAGTTTTACCCATGATATAAATGTCTGCCCCAGGTTCATCCTAGCCATGATCGCCCACAGAGCTTCCCACCCCACAGAGTCAAACGCCTTTTCAAAGTCCACCGCCAGGAGGGCGAGTGGGGCTGGTATTTCTTTCGCTCTGCTCAGCGCCAATTGGACTCTACGTAAATTCATCCGAGATGATTTATTGGGCATGAATCCACATTGGTCCGGGTGGACGAGGGTCTCAATCACCTGCAGTAGTCTATTGGCAAGTGTTCTGGCGAGGACCTTGGCCTCGCCGTTGATCAGGGATATTGGGCGGTAGGAGGCACATTCCTCCGGGGGTTTTCCAGGCTTGTGTATGACTACTATGCATGCCTTCCTGAGGTCTGGGGGAGTGCCCCTAGCTCTCTGCTGCGTAGGAACATGCGGTGCATGTGGGTAGATAGTGAGCCACCGAGGCATTTCCATGTTTCTGTTGGGAACCCGTTGGGGCCCGGAGTTTTCCCGGACTGGAGCTGTGCCAGCGCCTCTTGCACCTCGGTGTCGGTGATGTCAGCATTCAGGAGATCGGATTGGTGCTGTGGGAGTATCGGAATCTCGATTCGGTCGAGGTAGCATGAGGGTTCAACTGGCGGGTTCTCAGTGGGTGGGGTGTAGAGATTTTTGTAGTAGTCGGCGAATGCCTCGACAATGTCTGAGTCTTCTGTCAGCAGTGTTCCATCTGGAGATTTAATGGCCCGCACATGTCCCCTGCTTTGTTTGCGTCTCTCTAACCAGGCCAGAGTCTTGTTAGCTTTGTCGCCCCGTTCATATATTTGGCTTCGGACTAATTGGTGGGCAGTTCGTGCATTGTCTAGAGATAGGTTGCTACGGGCGTCTTGCGCCATGAGCATCGCCTCTTTTGCTTCTTAGGTGCCGTGTACAAGGACTTGCCGTTCACACTCCAGGACTCGTGCTTCTGCTTCTCTGACCTTCTGGACTTGACATTGTTGATAGGCGGAAACCGCTGAGATAGCTTCCCCCCAGAGGACCGTCTTGTACGCCTCCCAGATCGAGATCGGGCAGTCCACGGAGCCTTTATTGAGTTCGAAATATTCCGTTGTCTTTTTTTCAAGCTCCTCAGCGATTTCAGGGAGGCGGAGATGGTATGCGTTTAGGCGCCAGTTACGGTCTGGGTGGCAGAGAGTGGTCTGAAATACCTCTTGCAAGGAATACAGCGTCGAGAGGCCTGTGATTTATGTTGCGGGGGGATAAAGGCAAAATCGATCCTGGAGAACGATTTGTGGACGCCCGAATAGAAGGAAAAGCAAGCCTCATTGTTATGAAGCGAACGCCATGTGTCCGTCAGTCCCAAGGCCTCGGCGAACGTGGCGAGCGGTGTGGGGGTGGGGCGGGTTCCAGATCTCCTATAGGATCTATCGACTGTGGTGTCCATTACTTCATTAAAGTCCCCCCCAATCACCCAAGTATCAGCCTCTTCTTCCAGGAGCAAGCTCTGTAGTTCGGAGAGTAGTTCTTTCGCCAGCGTGGGGGGGCATAGATTGCTGCAAGGCCCCATTTCTCGCCCCAGATATCTGCTAGCAACAGTACATATCGGCCTCGGGGGTCGGTCCTGATCTTCCTTACCTGGAGGGGAACTCGTTTGTGAACGAGTATCATTGTGCCCCTGGCACCTTTCGTGAATTCCGGCATGGTAGGTGTGCGAATAATTGGATCTTTTGAAAAAGTTGGCGTTTGTGCCTATCAAGTGCGTTTCATTTAGGAGGGCAATGTCTGGCGAGTGTCGGTTTAGGTACTGGAGCACCAATCTTCGCTTTATGCTGGAGCCGAGGCCATTGACATTCCAGGACAGTATGGTTACCTTGTTGGAATTCAGTCTATCTGCGTGAGTCTTCTTGTTGGGACATCTGGAAGGATCAGTGGCAATTGCGCTTTTTCTGGGGACATATGGCGGTTTCCTTCCAGGGGAAACATCCGAGGGTTGCCTCGCATTGAGGTGCCTGCTGACTGGCTGATAATGGCGTCCACGGTCCTGGACAAAGACAGTGTATGCTTTCCTTGCCTACATTTGTCGGCTTCAAGCCTTCTTGTCCCATGGTTCCTTAGGTCCCCAAAACGCCCCCCACCCTGTACTTCCCCCCCAACTGGGAGCACCTGTCGCCCAAACATTAAACTTATAACTTGGTAAACTTCCTCGGGATAACCCTGACTGCGATAACGCCCGCGCCGCATTAGGAGCAGCGGCCGCTAGGTGAGCGCTTCCATGTTAGTACGTTGCAAATTAGTACCCCCCACTGCGTGGGCCTTACCCCTTTTCCGTGGGGGTCCCCGTCGTGTCGTTGTCTGCATTGGCCGGAGATCGAGGGGGCGAGAGCCGCTCGGGCCTGGGCCTCTGAGTGGGTGGGCCCGGTGGTGTGCGCCTCATTCTGGAATCCATGAGAACTTGGGTTTCCAGCCAGTCCCATGCTTCTTTGGGAGTGTAAAATAGATGAGTGGTGCCCTCATAGTGGACTTTGAGCGATGCCGGGAAAAATAAAGCATATTTGATAGAAAGCGACTGAAGTTTCTTCTTGACCGAGTCAAAACATTGGCGGGCCTTTTGGACTTCCTTGGTGTAGTCGGGGTAGAACCCTACCCTGTAGCCATTGTATGTAATCGGGCCGGAGGCCCTTGCCATTTGTAGGATCGCATCTCGACCACGGTAGTTCAGCAGGCGTGCGATTATCGTTCTAGGCGGGGCGCCCAGGGTAGGTGGGCCGGTGGGGACTCTGTGCGCCCTTTCTATGGAGAAGAATTTTGATAGTTTTTTGGGGCGAAGACATGAGTTAGCCAATCCTCCAGGAACAGTTCAGTGCTGGGGCCTTCCTCCTTCTCCGGTATTCCGAGGATCCTGAGGTTATTGCGCCGTGCTCTCCCTTCGCTGTCCTCAGCACGGTATTCCAGTAGGGCAATTTTTTGGGTGATTGTGGCAAGTTGTTGCTCCAAGCGGTGCACCGTGTCTTCTGTGTCCGACACTCTCTGTTCCGCCTCACCAACCCTGGCCGATAGATTGCGGAGGTCTTGGCGTATAAGGGACACCTCAGTGGATATGCCACCTATTTTAAGTTCCAGTGATGTCCTCGATTCCCCGATCGCTCTCATGAGGTCCGTCAAGGAAATTGGGGGGTCCTGAGGCTCGTCGCCGGCCCCTTCGTCTTCTGGGGGCTGAGGTCCACGGCGTGGTGGGGCCTCCACGGTGTAGAGGTCCATTTTGCTTTGCAGTGTTTGTCGCTTGGTCTTTTCCTTCCCCATGTCGTAGTTGATCAGCCCCATGCAGTGTTGGTACAGCTGCTTCAAGTGTTCACCCAAGGGGTGGATGTAGGGTTTGGAAAAGGGCTAGCGTATGCCAAGCGGGTGTACCCAAGCAGCGCAGGGGCCCGTTGCGTGTCCGTGTGCTGGCTGCGCCTTAATATAGTTCGTTGGCAGCGTATCTCCGGTCCACGGGGGAGCGCAGCCCCCGGTTCCCCTCGTCCTGCTGCAGCTCGACCCCGGTGCCGCCGTCCTGCTGATTGGGGGGAGGGGGAAAAAGACAGGCAGCGTAGGCAACCCTTCGCTTTACAGGTTGTGGTTGTGTTTTGCTCATTTTTCGCATTATGAAGCGTATTGTATAAATGCTGTAAGCTAGAGTATTGTGTGTGGTAACTGTTTTCGCATAACTAAAGTTCACGTATCTATCGATCCTGTTGACAATACATGTATAGATATCTTTCATATACACGTGTCTAAGAGTAATTTGAGGTTTGTTGCTGTGTGTGCTCAGTTTGTGGGCTTCCGATCACTATCACCCCTACTGAGACATATGGCCTCATTACGAGTTTGGAGGTAAAAATCTGTCATTACCGGCATGCTGGTATGAACGTGTCCGAGTAGCCTTGATGCCGCAAACAGCGGCTGATTATGAGTCCTCATGCACGTGCATACCGGCATGCCGGTAACGTAAGTACTGCCATGCCGGTAACGTCCCACAAAGCCCCTGATAGCGGCATCATGAAAGGCGCTGATACCTCCTCCTCCATCGACATCCCCTAAATAACGGTACCGCTAATACCATTAGCGTTATTATCGGGTCCGTCATTACCGGAACCGGAAGTAACTTCATCGCGCAGGAACGGGAAATGCACCGGCGGCCATCTTAAAAAACACAATCCATTGCAATCCTCTGCGTAAACCGAGATTTAGCGATGAGGAGCTAAATATGTTAGCCGACACGCTAGAGGAGCAGGCCGACGTAGTCTTTTGTGCTGACCTGAGGCGTCCAGCACAGCTAAGAAAAAAACAGATATGGGAGGATGTAGCAAAAAAAGTGAGTGCGGTTGGCACCACCGCACGCACCGCCAGGGACTGCAGGAAGCGGTGGGACAACCTGCGCTTGCAAGTACGCAACATTTTGCATTTTGTCAGCCATTCGCAGCCAGGGGCTGGCAACAGGTTGCGGTGCACACTCCCCCATAAAATTAACAAGGTGGGACGAGACCTGCAGCACAACAATTGATATGGAGGCCATCGAAGGAGTAGGCGGAGCAGAGTATGGAGTCCCATCATCGGCTGATGAAGGTGAGTGACCCTTTGCACATAACACAAGTCACCACATACAACTGACATCCAAAGTACAATGTTGTCCAACAAATGTTAATCCGATGAGAGCCACTACATGGCCCATCATACACACATTCACATATCCCTGTCTAGATGCTGGCCCCACCACTGTCACGTCAAAATGCATGCTGCATGCCACTCCTATGCCTAATACACACCCGATACACAGAATAACAGCACATGTCACACAGCAGACAAGCCACAACACACCTGTAGGCCACACAGAAGACACCATGCAAAACATGTCAACAGCTGAGGGATGCCAATACTACCCCCCCAATCTTGCACGCACCCTGTGCGCCACAATAACAAGCATGCAACGATCCACATGGCACAAACTGCACAAACACCAATGCATGCATGATGCAAGTACTTCCAGCGCTGATGCCCTGCCTCTCTCTGTCCCCCACAGGCACGGATGCAGACAGCGACGGGCATGATGCTGCTGCACAACCTAGGACACCAGCCAAAACGTCCAGGGGTCGGGACGATGGCACCAGGTCATTCACATCCAGGGGCTCAAGGTTGATCCAAGTGCCACACAATGCACACACCAGTGCACAACCAGCTGCACAGCCCCCAACACATGGCCAGCAAACACCTGCCCCTGCACCCCTGGAGACACATGTCTCACAGGATGAGCCTACATCTGTACAGACCAAGCATGGCGGCTCATATTCGGCAGCCACTAGTTCTGTTGGGGAGGCAGCTGCATGCGCACCACATAGTGCCGATGAGGACGATGGGTATGTAGAGTACACACATGAAGGAAGTATCTTGCGGGGGGATGTTGTACCAAAGCCCAGCCTGCGGGACACATCACAGGGCACCCCTCAGCAGGAGCCTGAAGGCGAGGGCATACATGAAGAGTGGGCTCCATCAGAGCACAGCCCCATATTGGCCACATCAACACCAGCCAATGAACCATCCACCTCTACCGCAATACGGGACCTTGCGGGACGTTTGTCAAGGATGGAGGGCCGCCAACAGAAAATGCATGAACCCGTGAAGCAATATGTTGCTGATGGGGAGGCAACACGCTGTTCAATGAGGGACAACACTGTGGCCATCATCAAGGCCGTTAACAGAAACTCCAAGCGGGTCCATGAGAACTTTGCTACTGTGGCCCAGATCCTTGCAAGAATGGCCAACACCATGGAGCAGCGGCTTCCAGTGGCATCCGAGCCACAGCCATCACCCTCATCTACTGCCATGCCTGCCAGCTCCATTCAGACCAGCCCTGTGCACAGGTCCCTGCGCAGCATGCAGCGCACTGACACGCAACCCATTCCTCCGAAGAGGGGGCGGCAGTAGCAGGGGTACCCTGCACGTGTTCACTGGCAGTGCATCTGGACACTTGTGCACCTGATGTGTGGGGGTTTTGGGGGGAGGCTGGAGGGGGTGCATGGGGGTGTTGGGGGGAGAGGGGAGGCTGGAGGGGGTGGGTGTGGGTGTTGGGGGTAGGGGGAGGCTGGAGGGGCTGGGTGGAGGTGTTGGGGGGTGGAGGGTTCAAGCACGTTGTAAATACGATCTGCACAATACACCTGCTGTGTTAAAAAAGAAAATCACATGACTGGACATTGCTTCATCAGCGTGTGTCAATTAATTGAATGACAGTGTACAGTGCTAATTCATCCTCAAACACAGTGCCCATATTCCCCCTGTCACAGTGCCCAGGGTCCCACATCCATGTCACCCTCTGCATCCCAGTGCATCAGAAATTATGTTTTTATCAATGATCGGTGCACAGCACGTCCCTCATGTGCATCGTGGCCTGGCCGATGTGCAACATCTTCTCCTTCCTCATCTTCTTCTTCACCTGGTGGTGGCTGCTCCATGTCAGGTGGCAGAGGAACGTTCCGCCAGATGCACATGTTGTGCAGCATGGCACATACCATGATGATCGATCTTGCCCAGCTTCTCAGGACCGTAAATGAGTGCGCCACCCGACCTGCTGAGGCAGCGAAACTGTGCCTTCAGCAGGCCTAAGGTCTGCTCTATGACCACACGAGTGTGTGTATAGGCACGATTGTAGTCCTCTTCGTGCCTCTTCTGCAGATTCCTGACAGGGGTGAGGAGCCACGGCTTCAGGGGATAGCCAGCATCACCTGCATGGGAGCACAATAAGGTATGTGTAAGGGTATTTCTTCTGTTCCATTTGTGCTCAGCCTGTACATCGTTCATGCTCATAGGCAGTATATTGTGAATAGCAGCTATTGACTTCACATCTGCGCAACTATCTGCCCTGTACACAACTTGGCACTCCATGGTGCTCGTCTTGGGTGATGTATACGATTTAGGGGCCTTAACATTGGAATCACCAACCACCCATATGGAGTGACAAGGTACATGAGGTAGTCACATGGGAGGGTTGTGTGGCAGGGGATGAGACCAAATGCAAGTAGAGCAATGTTTGATGCATTGGCTAATGCACAACGTGACACAGCTTGTTTATTCTATCATGCTTATGGGTAATCGTTGACGCCATGCCTGTGTCCCTCAACTTCTTCACACCAGTCACAATGGCACAATATGAATGTTGGTAGGGTCCCCCAGTGTAGGGATGTGTTCCTAGGATGTTGCAGGGTATCGACTTGCATGCTGGTGCTCATGTGCTGTGGGTGATTTCCCCCACCATTCGCACCCATGCAGGTGTTGTTCCATACTTAATGCTCCAATTTGAGGCTTTCTTGTCATACGTGTTTTCCCATTTGTATTCATCTGCACATGTTGCCATGGTGTTATGCAGTGTTACTGTCGGGGAGGGGCAGCGACAGGGGATTTCCCTGAGGGGGAAATCACACAGCGTACTCATGGAAGCATGACCTGCAAGGTGCTTCGATGCGGTCATGTGTATTCAGCTTTGTGACTGCATGATGGTGCATTGTGGTGCTGTGGGTACGGGCAGGTGATGTCCAGTGGACAGATTCAGGGGTGTGCGCTGATTGTGAGTCTGACTATTCCACATTGGTGTGCGGGCCAAATATGTCAGCCTCCGTTTTCTGTGTCATGGATCTTATTTATATGATTATGGGCACGTTGTTTGCCAGCATTGACTGTGTCCGGACACCCCATTGAGGACACTCTCATGGCCCAGTGGGCAGACAGGTTGCATTTGCATGTCCCCCCCACGATACACTCCCATGACCCAGTGGGCAGACAGGTTGCATATGCATGTCCCCCCCCACGATACACTCCCATGGCCCAGAGGGCATGCTCACCCAACACCCAGGCACGTTGTGCAGCATTTCGTTACATATAGCGGGGTAGCGAGGAGTTCCGCAGCACCGTTGCATCATGCGTGGATCCTGGGTATCTGGCACAGCAATGTGTTATCATCTTGCTGGCAACACACACCACCTGCACACGTGATGGAGTGGTATAGCTTCCGATTGCAGTACACCACCTGCACGGCATGAGGGACTACCAACTCCACGTGGGTGCAGTCGAGGGCACCAATGACATTGGGCATTCCTGCCAGTGCATGAAATGCTATTTTAGTGTCATTCACCTCATGTTCTGTCCGTGGTAGGGATATGTGGGCCCTTGCCTGCTTTAGGAGTGCATACAGCACTTGGTTTAGTAAACCGGAGAAACATGGTTGCGAGATGCCATGCAGCTGCCCCACTGTGTGCTGGTAGGTGCCTGTGGCCTGGAAGTGGAGCACAGCAGCAGAGGGGGGTGGCAGTGCGGATGTTGATCAAGCTGACCAAGTCTTCATGTATTAGATCATGTATTGATGTTGAGCTCGTCGTGGGACTTTGTCGCTCACATGCACATGTACTTGGCTCATCTATGCACCCATTCCTGGCCACAATGATGGATCATGCTCTTTTTGTCTCTCTCACTGTTGCATTGTGGTACATGTGGTCCTGTGTATCTATATGCTGATTGGGTAGCAAGGTTTGGGCATTCATTGCTGCTCTTTTTTTAGGGTCTTTTTTAGGGTCACGTGACGGAGGGCAACAGCCACTGATGGGGGGATGGAGGGTGGGTGAAATTCACAGGGCCACTCATTGCCATTGTGTCTACCCCCCAAAAAATAATCCTGTCTCTGTGTACTGTGATTCCTTCTCACCCAATGCCCAGATACATTGTCCTCTGTACCTCTCCATGCATGCTGACAGTGTGCTGTTACGCAATACCATGGCATCATTTGTTGATCCTGGAAACCGGGCACCGCAGTGGGTGATCGTGAGATTGGCATCACAGGTGACCTGGACATTCAGTGAGTGGTACTGTTTCCGGGTACTGTATACTTCCTCCTGGGCATGGTGCAACCAGCTCGACATGCGTACAGTCCAGTGCTGCTACCACATTGGGCATGCCTGCCATGGTGTAGAATCTTGCCTTAGTGACATTCACCTGTGCCAGAGGGGTTGAGAGTGCAATGTGCGGTCCCACTTGCAGCAGGAGAGCGTCCAGCACCTCCACCAGTACTTTGGAAAATGTTGGTTGCGCTAATCTGTGCAGCTGACACACAGTATGCTGGAAGGTGCCCGTTGCGAGGAAATGCAGGACAAACACTAGCTTCACCAGTGGTGGTATGGCTGTGTGGATGCCAATCCTGCTTTCAATGTCTCCCTGGATCATGTTCAGGACATATACTATGCTCTCTCTGTCCAGGCGATACAGAGCTAGTATTTGCATGTCACTGAGGGTCCATGGCGTGCTCTACACGGGGTATGGGTGTACGCCTTGCAAGGCGCATCCTCCTCCTCTGGTTCCTCATCCTCACCCTCCTGTCTAGTGCCTCTTGCGCCCTTTGTTGGTCCTCCAGCCGCTGCAGCGCAATGTTGGCTTGGAGCAGCTACAGGTCAACGCTGACTGCAGCCATTGGCAGCATTGTGGAGTTTGGGAGTGTATGTGTTGAAGGGGTGGCCTTTTTCACCTAATCCAGGCTGCATTGGGTGCACCTGGATACATTAGGCGCTTCTGTGGCCTCATTCACCACACCTACATGCATTTACTGCCGTTTACTGCCTGCTTTCAGGCAGGGGTTTCGCCGACTAGCGTTTGCCTGTGTTACCCCCATTTTATTGCCGGTATTTCCAGATATGTGAGGCTTGTGATATGGCGGTGTTGCCGTGGTGACAGTGTTCCCGCCAAGTCTTAGGTGCCTGGCGGTGGCCATCGGTGCCGGTTTCTTCCCCGCTTTACTTGCCGTGTGACTGGTCATAGGCAGATTTCCCGCTTTCAGGGGGCTCCACCAGACGCTTACTTTGGTGGTCCAGTAAAAATGTCCGTATCCTGTATTACCGCCACTTTTTTACCAGACTGCCACACTCGGAATGAGGCCCAATGACTTAGTAACAAAATATACATTCAATTGTGCAGCATTATGTCTGAAGAATGAGAAGCGGGTTGACACCCAATGGATAACTAGAATAAGTGTCTTCTTAGTCAGACTTTTTAAAGTCATTGTTTTTCCCCTGTCCGTCTATGAAGACGGTATCCAGTAATTTTATTGCAAGCAAAACAGTGGTAGACAACACCGAAAAACAGTGCAAACATTAATTAAAGGGTAGTGGTGTAAGGGGTTAAAATGGGTCGGGATGGGATGGTGTTAAAAAGCACCCCTCCCCAATTTAAAAAAAGAAAAAAAAATCAGTGCTTTGTCCGTGATGACATTTACCCAGAGCCGGCCTTAGGAGGGGGGCGCCACGCCCCCCAGGGCGCCTTTTGCCCCGCCACGCCAGCTTGGAGGAGTCTTTCAAGGGCTCCCCCAAGCTGGCGTTGTGGGAGAAGGCGCAGCAGGCCGCCTTTTACTGTAAAATGTGCCAGTGGCGGCCAGTGCATTTAAATGCGCCCCTCCGCTGCAGGCACTTTTCACAAGAAAAGGCACCATTAGCCCCACACCACGCCAGCTCGGGGGAGTCTTTCAAGGGCTTCCCCGAGCTGGCGTGGTGGCAGAAGGCGTGACAGGCGCCTCATTGCCATTGAATGAACCCGCGGCGGTGGGCTCATTCAATGGCAATGGGGTGCTAACGCGCCCTATTTAACCTCCTCCTTTTAAAAAAAAAACATGGCCCCTCCTAGACACGCCCCCTTACGCCCCGCCACATGTTAACCAGGGGGGCGCCAAAAGGCCGGCCCTGCATTTACCCCTCTGTAATTGTTTGCGGATCACTTATAGCCTATGAAGACTACTGGACAGGTAGCTGATTAATCAAATTACCTAACGAGGTCATTATTTTATGACAAAAAAATAGTACGTCAAGAATGAAAGGGGAACAACTTTTGTTCCCAAATAAAATGTAACACAAATAAGAGGGCTCATTCTTTAAAACTATAAGTGCTCTTAAACAGTATTGCAGGATAAAAGGGGTACAACTTTGAGAAGAGTCTTTACCCTCCATACCTTTCTGGACAGAGTAGGTCTATTTTACTCTGGTTCTGTATTTTGAACTACTCCAACTGTATTCCTAGCTATCGCCCATGACGACTACTCAGAACGTGACGATGGGACAAATTCCCCTCTGCCAACTGCTCACTTTCTTGGTTGCCTTTTGAGTGCACGGGGTAAAGGCGTAAGGTTTGGGGCCAGGTTAATAGAATGGAGATTCCACACGTGGACACAACACCCTCCTAGAGCTCATAATGTTGCCCCCTTTATATGGTCTATAAAATAAACCTTAAATGTCTGGGAGGTTTCCGTTTCAGGTGTTCGGTGTGTGCTGCCACATGGACTCTCGCCCCGCTTCATTAAGAAACTTATATTAATACCAGGGTCCAGGTGTGGTGTAAATAATTCCCAATGTCTTAATTGTGACCAGTTGGCGCATGGCGGTTATCCACAAAACGTCACTTCACGCCATGGTACGGCATCACGCCATGACACGGCACGACGTACAACGTTCTGAAGGAAAGGAAGGCGCCATGCAGAGAACGGATCATGTGGGGTAGGAAGTTCAGCCGAAAGAGAACGTGCTGAAAGGGCCCATTACTGCACACACTGAAGACAACTGTGCTTCAAGGTGAGAATCAGACTACTCGAAGAGAGGGTGTTGCAAAGTGTAAAAATCACGCACACATCCTGTATAGATTCGTATTTTTCTATTTATTTATCAAGGAACTTCGATCTGACGCTTTGTGTCAGAAGTCATGATGCAGGTTCTTTGTTGGGTGCCTAACATGTTAAAATGATTAATAAATATAGTTGATACCGGATGGTGGAGGGAAAGGAGGTGGTAGCAGCACAAATGAATGTTGCTTATACCTATGGACAACATTGTTATTTTTGGAAGCCAGTAAGTTATTCTCCCTCTTTGCAACACGTTTTGCCACCCCCTTTTTATTTTGGTACCAGGCTTCTTGTCCTGTAATATGCTGCCCTTTTCGGGGCAATCTTAAGTCCTGGAAATATTTGGTACACCATGCTGGGTGTTCCTGGTACATTTATTCTCTATAGTGATATGCACACTCCCACTTTCTCTACATGCTCACTGAAACTTCCTAGTTTCTGTCTTCTGCCCCCTCTCTGCTCTACCCCCTTCCTCTCTCCATCTGTCTTCTGCTTTCTTCTCCCCAATCCATGTTCTGTGACATAAGTCTGTTCTTAGAGGCTCTGTAGTGTCATGGTGCTTTTAAGCTGAGTACTACCATCTGAACAGGCGAGAGAGACAATTGGACATTGGGGGTGGAGCCCCTTTGCTTGATGTTATATTCAAGAAATACATTTGCTTACCTGTTGTAACTGCTGATGTGGTGCCCTTTATCTTATCATGCATGACGGCCGAACAATGACTTCAACGTATTCAGAGATGAAGTTTCCTTTGTAGATGCCCCACAACACTTTGTGTGTTGGAGTTGGAGCTGCGGTGCTATGGTTCTCCATTACAGGAGTGGAGCACCTCCGTCAACCTCCTACAATGTCGGCATATAGTGGAGAAGTACCACTGTGCCAGAGTGGTTACCACAGGGCCCAACTCTGGGTTGAGTGGCGTATGGTCCGGTTTGATGGTAGGCCTGTTGTTGACTTCGGCAGTGTACAGCCCAGTCCTGTGTGAATTCACATCCTGCCTTGCTGCTGCAGTGTTTGATTTTCTGATCTCCAACGCTGTCTGCTCGTAGTAAATAACTTCTCTTTTCCAACACTTGGACGATAAACTGAAGTTAATTAGGACATTTCTCATGGATTGCATTTACTTTGGCAGCAGAGAGTAAGCAGCAATACATATGGCAGTAACTTATCATTGACAATTACCAAGTAATAAATAATTGACTGCCAAGGTGTTTGAGTGAATGATGCATCATTATATGATATGAGTCATTTATAACGCACCTGTACACAAGGGTTTCTAGGTGCAACAAGACAAGGTAGGGAGTGTCAAGTACTCACCCAGTCGCCCCTCTGATCGTGTTCATTAGGTCTTTCAGACTGGGTACTGGAAGATAGACCGGGGCCCGTCCTGGCTGGGGTCTCTTCCTCACTCCAAAATGAGGGAGATCTTCCTTTAGATACACCCTTTGCTGTTTTAATGAGAAACAGAACAAAGGGATAAATCAAACGAAAGAGCGGGAGAACCACACATCTTGAACCCATGCTGAAAGGGAAAAACAGAGATAATTAGAACCAAACGGTAAGTACAGCACCCAACCGTACAATTAAGTGGACGGGGCACATACGCTGGATAATCCTGATATGGCTATGGCCCAGGACCCTGTGCTTCCCAGTGGATTATGTTCATGCAACACTTCTGGGATTAGACCACTTTATAGAAGGAATGAAGAAAACAGAAAAAGGGGGAATATACCTTTCACTATGGTTGCAAGCTAACTTCCCTCAATAGTCCCCACAAAATTGGAGATTACCAAGTTCGTGTAAGAGGTAGTCCAAAGGAAGTCCAATTGCCAAACGTGAAGGAGGGAATGTTAGTATGGGTTCTAGGCGTGCTTTATACAGAGTAACGCTCGCCACCAATGTGAAACAAGTCATGTGATTAGGCAAATGACTAATGCACGGAGCGAATATCTCCATGGAAACAACCAACGCTGAAACAACAGCGAGGCCACATAATGATGATGACGGAAAGCCCAATATTTCTTAATCTTCCGTGGATGTTTGTTGGAAGTTCCTTCACGGCCCTTCCCGGATGTGACAGGGAGACATGGGGAGGACAAAACAAAGATTTTACTAGACCTTGTGTCATTCAGATCGTGCAAGTGCAAGCGGGGGAGAGGAGAAGTGCCGGGGGGGAGAAATAAAGAGAAGTATGGTCAAGGCAGCGATTGCTCTGGGTAAGTGCAGCTGCGGGAGCCAGCTAGGGTAGTGCAAAAAGGTGGGGGGGGACTGTAGGGTTACAGATACAGCCCCTAAGTGCACGGAGGCCCGGAGGCAGTGGAGGTGCCTGCAGGTCATGGAGGAAGCCTGGTGCCCATTGGTTCAGAGGGTAGCCAGGTGACCAGCTAGCGCGGCAGACATGTGGTTAACGAGGAAGAGTAAGAGAGAAAGCAGAAGCGAAAATGAAGCCTAAGGTGGGCCTGCTCGAGTTTGAGAGGGCCCGGGAGGCCATTCCAGAGGGAGGCCCCTGCAGAGGAGAGAGATCTACCTCCAGCTTTCTGCATGGTGAAGCGTCTGACCGTCAGAAGAGTGGGAGGTAGTTGAGCGAAAGGCTTGAGAAGGAAGATGTTTGGGAAGAGAGAGTTGGATATAGTGCGGGCCCCAGCTCCAGATAGCCTTTTGGACATTGCAGAGGGTCTTCAGCTTAATCCTTCATCATAGCACAGCAACATTTTCATGGTCTGATGTTTTTTTGGGCTGCAGCTGGAAAACCGCAGGTGAAATGGTCGGGCTGTAAAGAAGGATTTTAACATTACATGTTTGCTGTCTATGGCTGAATTATCAGTGCAGAGCGAAAGAAGGCACTGTTTCATTGCCTGGGAACTGGAGGACAACAGGTACTAAAAAGGCTGACAGATCTTCCCATGCACCAGGATGATACGGGCAAAATGTGGAGATACTGACCTGCTATGATATGTTAATTAGAAAGTTGGACTTGCATTACAATCCCAAACTCAAAATCTTTTTTAAAACACTTTTTATTAACATTTTTCTTAAACATAACCATATGCACAACCCCAATACAAAATAATCCACTTCACCCTCCCCCCTCCCTGCACATTCAAATCTCTAGGTTGTGTCCTCCAGGCCTCTCCATACGCTCCATAATTGATGGCAGATAATCCCTCGGGGTCTGTGGTGTCCCTGAAAGCCAGGTGGCCCCGCTGCAGCTCCCTTAGTTCACCTCCTCTGTATTCCCCTCCCCCTCTCACACCCAACTAGCCCCCCTTCACAGCGGCCGTAAGTCATTGTCCTTTGATAAGTCATTCAGCAGCTGGTTCCAGTGTTTTGTCACTCCTTCCCCTTCCATTTCCGTAGCTGCCTTCTGCAAGATTGTCAGTTCTGCCATACCCCACCTACGGATATCTGCCCTCCACATATTTATCGCTGTACCCTGTGGGCTCTTCCACGCTATTGCCATTCAGCGTTCGGCCAGTATCAGCAAGAACCTGCCTATCTTGTTCCGTAGTTTGTGCTCCCCCCACCCGGGAGTTTGCCCCATATACATATTCCCGGATTCTGTTCCCACTTGGTCCCCAGCAACCCATTAACCCCTTTGATCACCTCATCCCAGTATTCAGTTATCACCCCGCAGTCCCATATCATGGGCCGGAATCCCGCCTGACCTGTTCCACATCTAGGACATTCATCCAACAATTCTCTGTTCACTGCTCGGAGCCTCACCAGGGTCACATATGTCCTATTTAGGATGCTAAATTGGACCAATTGGAAGCAGGCATTGCGCAACGTCTTCCGGACCAGTTCCCATACAGGTGTCAATTCTTTCCCAAACTAAACATTGTATTGAAAAGGTATCGGTTTGGGGCCTGTCAGCAAAAGCAGGAAGAGGCAATAGAATAGTTCATTGCTACACTTTGGGGTCTGGCAGTAACCTGTGCGTCTCAGTTCTTAATTCATTGATTCATTATAAAAGCTTAACACATTAGAGCGGAGATTGCGTTAAAGGACAATCCCTTGATGGAAGTGGTACTCAAAGTTGCAAAGGGAATTGAACAGTCGCAGAACTGCAGTGAGGTTCTCAAAAAGTAACAGGCCACCTCAAAGAAGTAATGCAGGAAAACTGTTGAGGAAGGTTTCAGAGAAATTAATAAAGTGAAGTCTTCCGGTCATGATAAGTTAGCACCAATAAGAGGTCACCCTAATTCAAAGACAATGCATGACATTCAGAAAAATAGGTTTGGCCAATTCGAAGGAGTGTCCATGCTTTGCTGCTATGTGTTCAGAGTGTGGTCACGAAGGACATTTTCCTCAATGCTGCCGGAAGTCAGTGGAATGTCTGTCAATGAAGGAGGTCTACACCTGGATCAAAACAGTGTTTCCACAGTAGTGTCTGAAGACCGTACAATACATAAGAAGAAAAAAACAATTGCCAGATTTTCACTGTATGGGATAGTAGTGCCATTATTTGTAGACTCCGGGTCAACCTACACCCTGATTAACAGTGGGCGCTGAAGGGAAAGATTCAACAAGTTTCCCCTTATGAAGTCCAGAATATGTCCCAATGCCCATGTGGGGAAACCTAAAACAATACTTGGGGAATTTAAGGCAGCTCTGGAGTTGAATAATAGGAGTATTTTCACTACCATTTTTGCCACAAAGGTAGGACAGAATCTCTTGGGTTGGCTTCAGCAAGGAGAGCTGGGAATAGTATTGGACCCTAATAGCCCTGAGCAAGTGTTGCTAGATAAGGAATGTGTGTGTGGGGGGCTCTCTCTGATCAATGAAGTATGTGATGAATCCTGCTGTTACACTTCGACAGACAAAAACTTCCCTGTGGTGTACGTCCCATTCACAGGCTCCTTTCTGGAGCAGATACAGGTTGCCATGGCGTCTGTACAAGCTACGGCGGAACCCGTGTCAGGTGACACGGCTCGTACGTGAAGGACGTACAACAAGGCACGCCCCCCTTACGGGTTTAAAACCAGCGTCTTCGAGCGGGCCTGTTGCTGCTAATTAGTGTTTCTTACTGTTTCCGGTTACGTCCGTTTTCCTTCGTGAAATCTTGGCACGAAATCCCAACTGGATCCCCTGGTTTCGACCCACGCCCGAACTTTTGGATTGTTACGTCTCCTATTCCATTGACACTTCATAGACCACTACGGTATCGACCCGGACTGCCCCTGGACTGCCTCCTCTACGCCCTTATCATTGTTGTGATCTTCTGGTATTGACACCGAACGTTAATTGGATTATTCTTCCCTGCTCCTGCTGTCTTCGCAACACCTCCGTCAGCAGTTATTCTGAACATTTCAGCTCTAACTCTCGTTTGGCAAGTCTGTGTTTCAGGTAATCAACTATGTTTATTTTCTTCTATTTCTGCAAGCGCCATCTGTGACTACTACTGCTCTGTTGGTATTCCTCTCTACTGGATTTAGGACATTTATTGAACTCCAACTCAACTAACTTATTTTCAAAGTGCATATTGACGATCTCCTGATCCTGCACCAACCCGGCTCTAGCGCGACCCTCGTGCCGCCCGGGTTTACTTCCTTGTACTAACTTCCCCGTTTCTTATTTTTTCCTGTCGTTTTCTCCAATCCTGGATTTCATTAACCCTTGAGAGTCCCACAATTCAGGTCTGTAGTTTTGACTAAAACTAAAACTCTCAACAGGAAGAATCCATTAGATTAGTTCACTCATTTGGGTTTACTTCTTTACTTGTAGGTCCATTCCGGGGAAAGTTCCACTCCAATCACTTCCTAGGTATTTCCTGTTCCATACTGTGCTTGATTGCTTACTTGGTTTCTCAGCACTGTCTAATCTCTTTGTATTCCTTTGCAGCTTGGGTATTGGCGGTGTGTTTTCTCCCCGCTCTTTTATTCAACTGACACCTCTGCCTGTTCCAATTGAAACAACAGAGAGGTACGTTGTAAAGAAGAGCCCCTCTCTTGAGGAAGCCTGAGTCTTGAACTCAGGGGAGCTGGAGTTGGAGGCTGAATATCGATTCCTGTGTACATATCGTCTCCAAGGTCATCTATCTTCCTGACCTATTTACGGAGCAGTGAGTAACAGAATTAGCAGCCTAACAATGTCCACGGAGACCAGTGATGCGTTGAATCAGATCGTACAAATGTTCACGGATCTACGAACCGACTTGACCAATGCACAAGAGGCATTACGTCAACGTATGGATGCTATCCAGGCCTTGGTAACCCCAGCCTCAGGCACTGGTGCTACTGCTTCGGGGTCCGGCTTTCCAGCTCCCGCACAGGAATCAAATCCTATCATGCTTACCACCCAGTTTCCTCTGGCTCCTCCGGAACGCTTCCTGGGTGATCCTAAACAATACAGGACTTTCATTAATCAGTGCAAGTTGCACTTCTTGTGTCGTCCTGCTTCGTTCCCTACTTCCGCGACTAAGGTGGCTTTTGTGTTGTCACATTTGTGTGGCACCGCTGCCGCCTGGGCAAATCTATTGTTAGAATCAAATAGTCATGTTCTCTATAATTGCGATGCCCTTTTAGGTATGACGAGTAAAGTATTTGATACACGTTATACTACTCAAGCTACCGACTTGGAACTATTGAAGCATCGACAAGGGAACAATTCTCTATAGGTTTATCTGGCTCGCGTTAATCAGCTGGCAGCGGAAACAGATTGGCCCGAAGAAAAGAAGACTGCAGTCTTCTATCAAGGTCTCTCTGACGAACTAAAAGATATTCTCTCCACTGTGCCAGTGGTTCCCACAGCATTTGGGGAAGTGCTTGATTTAGTCCTTCAGATTGATGCCCGTAAAGCTAAAAGGCGCGGAGAGAAGAAACCTGCTCTATTCGCCTCAGCTCCTACGGATGCTTCATCCTCAACACTTCCTTCACCAGAACCTATGCAGATCGGTGTAGTTAGGGGTCCACTCACGCCTGCTCAAAGAAAATATCGCAGATCGCACAATCTTTGCATGTATTGTGGGGCCTCTGATCATCTGCTGCCCGAATGTCCCAAAAAGCCTAAGAGAAAGGCGGGAAACGCCAAATCCCGACAGTAGATGGAGTCCCTACGTTGGGAGGATCACCTTTGGACTCTCAGATACAGAATCCGGTTCAGCTGGTCCGCCTTCCTGTTACATTTTCTTTGAATCAAGATTGTTCGTTTCAGGCAATGGCAGTGATAGATTCGGGAGCAACCGGTAACTATGTTGACCAATGCTTTGCCTCTATGTCAGGCATACCGCTAATTTGTAAAACTATACCTGAAACTGTTAATGCAGTGGACGGTTCGATCCTTGTCTCTGGAAAGGTAACTCATCAAACGGTTCCATTGCATATGAGCACTGATGAAGGCCATACAGAAATGATATCATTCGATATTATCAAAGCTCCGGCCTACAAAGTCATCCTGGGTATTCCATGGCTGCAGTTCCACAACCCTGTCATTGATTTGTCGACATATCAGATCCAGTTTCCTTCCAACGTTTGCAATAGTCAATGCAAACGGAATCAGCCAGGATAGCCCTGCCAAGGAACTGGTATCCTCTACCATGCATATTGGAGCAATATCAAACAACCTTGCGTCCATGGTTCCTTCTCATTATGCAGAATATTTGAACGTTTTTGACAAAGGTATGGCAGAATCTCTACCTCCACATCGGGCCTATGATTGTCCGATAGACTTGATACCAGGGATAAAGATACCTGCTGGAAGGGTCTATTCACTCACTCTCAAGGAAGATGCAGTACTCAAAGAGTACATAGATAAGGCTCTTGCCATGGGGTTTATTCGTCCTTCAAAATCCCCAGTTGCGTCCCTGCTCTTTTTTGTTCCAAAGAAAGAAGGGGATTTACATCCCTGTATTGACTATCGCGCCTTGAATGCAGCTACCATAAAAAACCAGTACCCCCTTCCCCTGATCTCTGTTCTCCTTGATCAGTTGGGTTCCTCAAAAATATTCACTAAACTCGATCTCAGAGGGGCCTACAACCTAATCAGTATGAGAAGAGGGGATGAGTGGAAAACTGCGTTCAATACACATTACGGTTTATTTGAGTACTTGGTGATGCCCTTTGGGCTCTGTAACGCACCCGCCACCTTCCAGGCATTTATGAATGATATATTCCATGACATCCTTGATCAGTATGTGGTGGTTTACCTGGATGATATTCTGATGTATTCGCAAAACCAGACGGACCATGTACTACATGTCAAAACGGTGCTTCAACGGCTGAGGGATCATAATTTATCCGTAAAAGCTGAAAAATGCATCTTTCATGCCTCAGAGGTGGAATTCTTAGGTTACGATCTCACTAGCAGTGGGGTTCGTATGAGTCAATCTAAAGTCAGTGCCATTTTAGAATGGCCAGAGCCCAAAACTATCAAATCACTACAATCATTTCTGGGTTTTGCAAATTTTTATAGGCGTTTTATCAACGGCTTTTCTGAGATTTCTGCGCCTCTTACCTCTTTGACTAGTGCCAAGGTGCCATATGTATGGTCATCTGAAACCCAAAAGCTTTTGACCAACTAAAAGCCGCTTTCACTTCCGCGCCTGTCCTCAAACATCCCGATCCATCTCCCGTTTTTTGTGGAGGCTGATGCTTCGGGTTATGCTGTTGGCGCTGTCTTGTCTCTGTCAGGGCTGGGCCACGTGTTGGGGCCAAAAGGCAGATTGCAGCCACTGTGGGGGCTGCAGAAGGGGTGATAGCCCCCCTAAAAAGCCCTACCCAGTACTCAAGGCGGGTTCTCCATCCCTTTTGCAGAAAGAAGTCCCTGGGATGGAGAGCCGCCTTGGAACTACATTTCCCAGCGGGCCGTGCCTTGCACGAGCCTGCTGTCAGGAAATGCCACGCCCGCGCTAATGCGCATGCGCGAGCCGCGCCATCGGGACGACGCTCGCAATTCCGGATGCAGAGGAGAGAAGACGTGTTTCATCCGAGCTCCGGCAGGCACGCCTACGCGGGGCATAAGCTCCCGCCTGAACACCCCAGGCCCCGCGCACAACCAAAAGATAAGTTCTCTTTTTGAAGCACTTGTTGTCGGCTGTACTTTCGGCTGGGATTGTCGGTTCAGATACCGAACCGCGAACTGGGGCAGAGGCACGAGAAGCATCGCGCACGAGTCCCCTGTAAACTGGGAATCAATACATAGACCCCGCATGATTTGGGCAATGCCGTGACTAATTGCCCACGCACGGAATGCGGGGAAAACATTCCTGAGGCAACTCGGAGTGAAGTCAACTACGAGTTGTTTTCGCCCGCACTGACAATGTGTTTTGGTATTTTGCAGTGAAAGCAGAGCGTACTTTGGCTGAGCGTACTTTGGCTGAGCGTACTTTGGCTGAGCACACGAAGTCAGGAGGATCGGAGGCACCAGCCAGCAATCAGAGCTAAGTGCCGTTTTTTGTGCATGAGAATAATGCGAGGGGCTTGGTGTTCACGCACATGATTTGGGAAAGCGTGCTGCATGAGTAAATGTCGGTGTGCTTTATGTTGCTACTACACTGGTCAGCACTTTAATGTCATAGTGTCCTGCTACTCTGGTCAGCACTTTAAAGTCAGCACTTTACTGTCATAGTGTCCTGCTACTCTGGTCAGCACTTTAATGTCATAGTGTCCTGCTACACTGGTCAGCACTTTAATGTCGTAGTGTCCTGGTTCAGGAGCTCCAGTACAAAGGCTCCCTTCGGAGGGCACACAGTGTGGGTGAGGTGCATGAGTGCATGGGCGGAGTACGTCCATCGGAGCGGCGCACAGGAGCCGAGGAGTATGTTTCCCTAAAAACCCCCACCTATCCATAACAGCCTCCTAACACTCTTTCCGGTTATCCTGAACTCCCTCTACCCATCCAAACCAACGGACCCTAACCCTCTTTCCCCGGCGGGTCAAGGTGGCCTGTGGTTTTTACATCCCAGGTGCTAAGACCCAACGGGGAGGCAGGTGTTTGTGATGCCTCTGCGCCAGACAACAGGAGCCTGACAGAATTGCGAGCCCAAGTATACTAGGCGCCCGGGCAGTACAACCATGGCTGACGTAGTGACCCTACTTCAGGAACTAAAGTCGGAATTAGCCGCAACTAGACAGGATTATCAAGACCTGGCGGGGCAGGTACATAATCTGACGATTCAAACCCAGGCCAAAGCAACCCCCTTACCCAGAGTTTCCCCTCCAACCCCCTGCAGGTGCAGGTGTCCACGGAGCCACCCTTACCCTTAGCTGCCCCAGAAAGGTACCATGGAGACCCCCAACAATTCAACCAATTCATCATGCAGTGCCAATTGCACTTTCTGACTAAACCAGCTGTGTTCAGGACAGCCCAAGCGCGCACGGCGTTTGTAATCTCCTACCTCACTGGGGATGCTGCTTCTTGGGCCACACCCTTGGTTCGTAAAGATGACGCCCTGCTATACAGTTGGGACATGTTCCTGGAGGAGTTTGGCAAAATATTCAATCGACGTTCAGCATCCTTGATTAAGGACAGGGAACTACTCACTTTAAGGCAAGGAAGCAGAGACCTAGTGTCTTACGTAACAGCCTTCAACCGATTGGCTATGGAGACTGATTGGCCACAGGACAAAAGAATGGCTCTGTTTTATCAAGGCCTTAGGGAAGATTTAAAAGACCTCATTGCTCAGGTTAACCCGCAGCCTGAAACATGTTCTACAATGATAGATTTAGCACTCCGCCTGGATCAACGGCAGAATGAACGCCGGCAGGATAAACGTAAGTGGGATACTAAACCCTTGGCACGACTGGATCAGCAGAAAACTTACAGAGCGGTGGAAAGGGCTGCTGACGAACCCATGCAGATCGGGACGGTTCGCGGCCCGCTGTCCAAGGAGGAAAAGGACAAAAGAAGACGAGAAAAATTATGCTTGTACTGTGGTAAGGCCGGCCATTTCGTACGTGAATGTTCTGCCAAACCACCTAAAGACGGGGGTTCGGGAAACGCTGCAGCTCGCCCATGAGGGTGGCAAGGACGAGCGAAACTAAAAACACCCCGAGACTACTGGCCAACACTCATCACAACCAGGCAGCACATGTCATGCTTGCAGGCAATCTAAGTTGGCAAGGTAAACGCATTCCTGTGTCTTTAATGGTAGTTTCTGGACCTACGGGCAATTTTGTAGACGAGCAGGTAGCGCTAAGATTGGGTCTTCCATTGAGCAACAAGGCGCTGAAAGAAGAAGTTAAATCGGTGGATGGTTCACCCCTAACCTCAGGACCCATTACCCAGCAAACCCATCTCTTACGCCTGGAATGCGGAAAGTGTCATCAAGAGACAATACAATTCGATGTTATCGCCGCTCCACAGTTCGGCTTCATTTTGGGGTTACCATGGTTAAGGCTCCATAACCCCACCGTCAACTGGAGTACGGGAACGTTGCTGTTCCAGTCAAGACATTGCCGTAGGACCTGCGGAACGCCGGGGGATTCGTCTCACTTCATAGGAGGCGTGGAGACAGTGTTGCCGGAAGTATATGAAGATTACCGGGATGTTTTTAGTAAAGTGGCGGCTGAGACTTTGCCTCCACACCGATCGTTTGACTGCAGGATTGATCTTGAGGATGGTGCGATCCTCCCCTGCAGTAGAATCTACGCCCTTACGGAGTCAGAAAATGAACATCTAAAAGAATACATTGACACCAACTTGGCAAATGGATTTATTAGGCATTCAACATCTCCAGTCTCATCGCCCCTGTTTTTCGTGCCCAAAAAATCCGGAGAACTCAGGACATGCATCGACTACAAAGCGGTAAACCGCATTACTATCAAAAACCGCTACCCTCTTCCCTTGATTCCAGTGTTATTGGACCAGGTGCGTGGTTCGACGGTATATACGAAACTTGATTTGCGAGGGGCATATCACCTTGTGAGAGTAAGACAAGGGGATGAGTGGAAGACAGCTTTCCATACAAAATTCGGCCTATACGAGTACCAAGTTATGCCCTTTGGACTTTGCAACGCCCCTGCCGCATTTCAACACTTCTTGGACGAGGTTCTACGAGGGTATTTGGATGTGTTCGCGGTGGTGTACATCGACGATATACTAATCTATTCACAAAGTATGGAAGAACACCGGGGCCATGTGAGGGCAGTATTGCAGAGATTGAGGGAACACCAACTCTACGCTAAATTAGAAAAATGTGAGTTCCATCAATCCACGGTAGAGTTTCTGGGATTCATTTTGTCACCCCAAGGAGTGAATATGGACCAGAAGAAGGTACAAGCTATCATCGACTGGCCATCCCCAACCTCAGTAAAGGATGTCCAGACGGTGCTAGGCTTCGCGAACTTCTACCGCCGCTTCATAGAGGGATTTGCTAAAAAGGTTCAGCCTATTACCCGTCTCTTACGAAAAGGAATACCATTCCAGTGGGATGCAGAGGCAGAAGCAAGGTTCCGAGCCCTGAAGGACACATTCATCACAGCTCCGGTTCTCATGCATCCAGATCCAACCAAACCCTATGTAGTAGAGACGGATGCATCAAGTTATGCCATCGGCGCCATCCTGTCACAACGTGATGACAACGGACAGTTGCACCCCGTTGCCTATTACTCCAGGACATTGTTACCCGCAGAACGGAACTATGTAATAGCAGAGAAGGAGCTGTTAGCCATCAAAGCAGCCTTTGGGGAATGGCGCCATTACCTAATGGGGGCCCGACACACCATCACTATATTTACTGACCATCGTAACTTACAATTCTTGAAGTCGGCCAAGGCCCTTATCCCCAGACAGCTACGATGGGCCATGTACTTTTCAGAGTTTGACTTCGTTGTAACATATCTTCCAGGGATAGACAATAGGAAAGCGGACATTCTGTCACGATATCCCGAGCCCAACACTGAACACTCAGAACCAAAGGAAGAAGTCAAACCAATAATAAAACCAAGTTGCATTGTAGGAAGCATTGTAGTAGACAACATGTTTGAAGATATCCGGAAAGCAATGTCTGTACAGGATTTAGCGCAATGGACGGCGCATGATTCGGATCGGACAATCAAGGATGGATTGCCCTTTTTCAAAACGGCCCTATACATACCCACTACCCCACTTCAACGACAAGCAATGCAGTGGTGTCATGACTCGCCATTTGTAGGTCATCCTGGCTCGACAAAAACCATAGAACTACTAAGGAGGCACTTCTGGTGGCCGGGTATGAAGAGGGATGTGCAACGTTACATTTCCAACTGTGATACTTGTATGAGAAACAAATCCGAACATAAGAAACCAGCGGGACATTTGCAACCATTGCCAACACCGCCAACTCCTTGGCATACCATTTCTTTAGACTTGATAGTGGAGTTGCCCCTTAGCCACGGATTCACATCCATTCTTGTAGTCGTAGACTACCTCACCAAGATGGCTCACTTCGTACCCTGTAAGGGCACGCCAACAGCTAGTGAACTGGCCGATTTGTTCCTGCAGAACATAGTCCGACTGCATGGAATCCCATATAATGTAATCTCGGACAGAGGGCCACAATTCACTTCGCGTTTTTGGCAAGCATTTTGTAGTACTGTAGGAATGAGTATACGTTTGTCCTCTGCTTACCATCCAGAGACGGATGGACAAACGGAACGCTTAAACCAGACACTGGAGCAATACCTGCGTTGTCTCATTCAAGGCCAAGACAATACCTGGGCGGAGGTCATCTGGCTGGCGGAGCTAGCGTATAATAACGCTGTCCACTCGTCAACCAAGGTAACACCATTCTATGGTTCATATGGATATCATCCACGTTCCCAGCCATTACCGCAGGTCGATGTACCGGAAGTACCGGCTGCGCAGGAACGAAAAAAACAGCTTGAAACCCTTTGGCTGTCCATACAACATACCTTGAACTCAGCAAAATCATCATATAAACATTATGCCGACAAGAAAAGGAGAGTGAGCCCACCCTACAAGACAGGGGATCGGGTATGGCTTTCAACTCGAAACCTCCACCTACAAGGGCCTCGCAAATTCCAACCTCGTTTCATTGGCCCGTTCCCGATCACATCAATCATCAATCCAGTGGCGGTTCGACTATCATTACCACAACATATGAAGGTACATCCGGTATTCCATGTGGCCTTATTAAAACCAGCCCCGGCTTCTGTAAAAACAAAACGGCCCCCACCCATGTTGGTGAATGGTTATCCGGAATACGAAGTAAGGGCTATTTTGGATTCAAGTTTTAGATTGGGAAAGCTATGGTACCTCATAGACTGGGAGGGGTACGGCCCTGAGCATCAATCCTGGGAACCGGCACAAAACATTCATGCTCCTCGACTCCTTCGCCAATTCCATCTTAGGTACCCCGCTAAACCAGGGCCTGCGAGAGGGAGGGGGAGTACTGTCAGGGCTGGGCCACGTGTTGGGGCCAAAAGGCAGATTGCAGCCACTGTGGGGGCTGCAGAAGGGGTGATAGCCCCCCTAAAAAGCCCTACCCAGTACTCAAGGCGGGTTCTCCATCCCTTTTGCAGAAAGAAGTCCCTGGGATGGAGAGCCGCCTTGGAACTACATTTCCCAGCAGGCCGTGCCTTGCACGAGCCTGCTGTCAGGAAATGCCACGCCCGCGCTAATGCGCATGCGCGAGCTGCGCCATCGGGACGACGCTCGCAATTCCGGATGCAGAGGAGAGAAGACGTGTTTCATCCGAGCTCCGGCAGGCACGCCTACGCGGGGCATAAGCTCCCGCCTGAACACCCCAGGCCCGCGCACAACCAAAAGATAAGTTCTCTTTTTGAAGCACTTGTTGTCGGCTGTACTTTCGCTGGGATTGTCGGTTTAGATACCGAACCGTGAACTGGGGCAGAGGCACGAGAAGCATCGCGCACGAGTCCCCTGTAAACTTGGAATCAATACATAGACCCCGCATGGTTTGGGCAATGCCGTGACTAATTGCCCACGCACGGAATGCGGGGAAAACATTCCTGAGGCAACTCGGAGTGAAGTCAACTACGAGTTGTTTTCGCCCGCACTGACAATGTGTTTTGGTATTTTGCAGTGAAAGCAGAGCGTACTTTGGCTGAGCGTACTTTGGCTGAGCGTACTTTGGCTGAGCACACGAAGTCAGGAGGATCGGAGGCACCAGCCAGCAATCAGAGCTAAGTACCGTTTTTTGTGCATGAGAATAATGCGAGGGGGTTGGTGTTCACGCACATGATTTGGGAAAGCGTGCTGCATGAGTAAATGTCAGTGTGCTTTATGTTGCTGCTACACTGGTCAGCACTTTAATGTCATAGGCCCTCATTACGACCCTGGCGGAAAGTAACTGACCTGACCGCCATAGCGTAAATAGCATTTCCGCCATTGCACGATGGAGTAAAGTGCGGCTAATTCTGACCCATCGGGCACGAGCATTACGCCATGGCGGAAGTGCAAAGTCCGCGATGGCGGAAATGTCCCCAAAACGCCCCTCACCGCCGTCGTACGGTGCCCTAGGTGCAATTCCGCCACCCATCATAGCGGTCACCGTAATGAGCGGTAATCGCAAAATACGGTGACCGTAAATATACGGAAACGGAAGTAAAAACATGGGGCCGGAACGGGAAACAGCACGCCGTACACCTACAAAATCAGAATCCCAACACAACCATTACAAATCCGACCCTGAGACACATCCCAACCCGTTAGCCACCCTAGTCAAAACAATCAAAATGGGAAAAGTTGCTAAAAAAGCGTGCGACCGCAAGCGGCATGTCCACTTCTCCCATGAGGAACTCACCGTGCTCACAGAGACCCTCCAGGAGAATGCTGCCGTCGTCTTCTCGACGCAAATGACCAGGACGGCACTTGCGAACAAGAAGGCCATATGGGCCCTCGTGGCACAGCGGGTAAGTGCGGTGGGGACCGCACCCCGCAACCCACAGCAATGCAGAAAGCGATGGGACGACTTGCGGATACGCGTACGGAGCATACTATCAGCCAACCGTAACATTGCCACAGCTACCGGGGGAGGATCGGAATCTCCCATCAAGTTGACCCCCTGGGAAGAAATCTGTGCCTCCACCATTGGAATGGAGAGTATAGAGGGAGTCGGAGGGATGGAGAAAGGAGTGCAGACATCCGAAGAATCAGGTAGGTGGGCCAAATAAAACAATGCTAAATCCACAATGTCCAATCATGTGAAGTACCATGTGTCCACATAGTGCAACAGAAACACATGTCCAGGAGAACGTCCACATACATTGGCCTGATAGCGCACTTTAAAAGTCACATTAAATACATAAATAATCAAAAATCCTAAAAACACCCTCTACACGTGCAGCATGCACACCCTAACTGCAGGCTGCAAAACAACTGCCTCCTCAATCCACACAAAAATGAAACCACCTCCAAGGCCCTGACCCAAATCACCCTCAGGTACCACCCCAATGCATGTGATACATTGCCATTCCAATTTCCACAGACCCATAAATAACGCTCGCCCTCCTTTACTCCACCACAGGGTCCGATTCAAACGACGAGCTCCAGGACACCCCTACCAGCACACCTGCAAAGAGGGCCAAGACCAACGGCCAAAGACCCTCCACCTCAGCTGCACGGATCAAGACACGGCAGCAGCACAAATCAAGTGGCAGCACACAGGAGGGGACTTCAACAGGCACCCCAGCAGCCAGCATGCCCACAACAGCAGCACCACAGGTCCCCCCAATGGATGCCACAGAAGGCACTGCTTCTGGTGGCAGCAGCACCATAGGTGACACTGCAATAATGGCAGCATGCTCCGACACAGAAAACGGTGCTGTCGATGTAGGACCCATCCATGACCTGTCTCAATCCCCCTGTTTGTTTCATCCCGTACACCATGAGGATACCACGCAGGGGCACCCACAAGACGACTGGCCATCCCCCACAAGCCCTGTGGCAGGGCAACATGAGGTGATCAGCCCCTCTGTGACACCACCGCAAATGGCCATGGCCCAGCAGAGGCAACAGTCCCTCGACCAGGTGATCGTGCAACAGCAGCAACTGGCCACGCTCCTCAAGGAGCATGCTGATGAATGTGGGGGTTCTAAGGCAGTCATAGAAACATCTACTGAGACACTTAGGGCACAAATGGAGAGAAGTACAGAGACACTAAGGGTACAAATGGAGAGAAGTACAGAGACACTAAGGGTACAAATGGAGAGAAGCACCGAGAGCCTGAGGGGGGAACTGCATGCGACGTCCAAAGACGTATGTGGTGAACTTGCAGCTGAGCGCCGTGTGCTCACTGAGCTCTCACAAACCCTTAGGGACATGCATGGACGTGAGCAGGCAGAGACATCATCCGTTGCAAGTTCCGTCCAGGGCAGCCCCCAACGTAGATCTGGGAGGAACCTGCGCTCCACAGGCAGGGGTGCCCCTGATACCCGGAGAGGGGGCTTGCAATAGCGTCTGCCCACTGACAATGAGCATCTTTGGACACTGGTGTTCGGGGGGGAGGTAGGAGGGTGGAGGGGGGGTGTTGGGCTTTCTTGGGTGGCGGGTCGATAGGGTGTGTAATATAATTTCACATATGCTATAAACATTACATAATCATCAAATGAGATGTGTGGACATTGATCTTTGTGTACGAGGCCTTTATTGGCGTACAGTCCACATTGTGCATGTTCCAGACACACACAGTGCCACAAGTCCCGTGTCCATGTATCAGCCACCAGGCGTGAGTGCTAGAAGCATGAATCTATGATATTCTGACGAATTTCACGGGCCTCCTGTGCCTCGCGGACTCCTTGAGGTGCTGCCACATCCTCACCCTCATCATGACCATCTTCAGGTGCTTGCAGTTCTGCGTCAGGGGGCATGGGCACATTTCTACGTACGCACATGTTGTGTAGCATGACACATGCCATGACCATCTTTGCAACCTTCTCATGGCGGTACAGGAGTGCCCCGCCAGACCTGCTGAGGCAGCGGAAACGACCCTTCAGTAGGCCGAATGCCTGTTCTATGACTACACGGGTACGTGAGTGGGCATGGTTGTAGTCCTCCTCATGCTGGTTCTGTGGGTTCCGGAGTGGTGTAAGGAGCCATCTCTTCAGTGGATACCCGGCATCACCTGTATGTGGACAATAAAGGATGTTTGTGGAATGACATTGCTACGTATGCATCCCCCCCCCTTCCTGCCAGGTCATTGCCGCATCACATACCCCACATTATCATGCATGAAATGAGACTCACCGAGTAGCCAGGATCTGTTCCCTGCGTGTCGCTCCATGTAGCGTGGTATTGTAGAGTTCCTCAAGACCATAGAATCATGGGTTGATCCAGGAAATCGGGCACAACAATGTGTAAAGATCCTGTTGGAGTCACACACCATCTGTACATTAAGAGAATGATATTGTTTCCGGTTGCGGTACTGGGCCTCCATGGCATGTGGGACAACCAATTCCACATGGGTGCAGTCGATGGCACCAATGCAACCCGGTATGCCGGCCAGTGCATGGAATCCCACTTTTGTGTTTGTAATCTCCTGCTCCGAGCGTGGTAAAGAGATGTAGTCATCTGCGTGCTTCAGGAGGGCATCGAGCACTTGCGATAGTGTCCGTGACAACAGTGGCTGTGAAATGCCATGCAACTGTCCGACTGTGTGCTGGTAGGTGCCTGTGGCCAGGAAGTGGAGTACAGACACCACCTTCAGTAGGGGTAGGATGGCGGTTGGGCTATCTATCATGCTGACAAGGTCAGCGTGTGTCATGTTCACAATGGCGGTTATGGTGTCCCCGTCCAAACGGTAGAGGGTGTGGATCTGCTCAGCAGTGAGGTTGAACGGATGAGCTCGGAGGCGTGGGATTGCGGGCTGCCTGCGTGGTGGTAGTGGCTGTGCTGGTGGCCCTTGCTGGCCCTGCCTTGCCCTCCTCCTCCTCCTGCGTCTCCTCTGTGCGGCCGGTTGTTGTAGTAGTTGGTGTTCGTCTTCTTCTTGAAGTTGTAGTACTTGCAGTGCTATCAGGTCCCCCAGGGCCAACATCGCTAGTCCTGCCGGTAGCATTTTGGAGTGGGTGTGGTTGTGGGAGGGGGTTGGGTGTGCAATTTATGTGTTTTCAGGCTGTATAGCCTCCACCTGTGGTGATTCATTCCACCTGTGCCAGCTGCAATCCCCTTTGGGCGAGCACGTCCCGCACACAACGCTGCAATGTGACGCATGGCATCTTGCTATTACAATCATGTATTTAATCCCGATGGCAGTGAAATATTGGTTTATATGTTCATTCTGCTATGGTCCCATTGTTTCACATACTATCTTTGCAGTCGCGAACAAACTTGTGAAGGGTCAGTGGAATGTAGTACTCGATTAACGGTGGACCCTCATGCAGCACTGTACCGAGGTTCACCGACGGGTGGGGCGTCCCATTTGTGAGTGAAGCCAGTTGCCATTTTCACACACTGCCGCACTACATGGATGAATTTGTGATTTCAAGCGGTCACAGATGCCTTTTCGACGTGATGTTGCAAATGAGGAATTCGAAGGACAGCGCTTTCGGTTTTCAGCTAGCGGCGAGGAGACGCCCACAGGTCTGACTGCAAATATAACGTTCTATTGTTTAATGTCCTTGGGACAGGGGCCATGGCGAGAATGCAATGATTGATATGAATAGTATGGGATGCGCAATAGCGTAGTGGACGATAAGGCAGGACGTTCCCAAATACATGTTACTTCACAACACTAGAATTCCGGGCTGGAGCACAGTGGATTTTGCAGACTGCATTACGCACAGACTCAATGGAAATTTCAAATGTGATGTGAGTAAATAATCAGGCGTTTTTATACCGGGATGAGGGAATGATGTATGGATGCATGGACAGATGATTTAATTGAGAGTTTGCCATGTACATGGCTTTTTGGAATCTATCCCCTTCCCCTGCGCTATGTGATGCAGAGCTGCCATAGTGGGACCATCGTCTATCTGCCCTTGTTGAACCCTCCCTGTCTCGACGCGCCTTCAAACACTTGTGTCTATGCACGTTACTAATCCCATCTAATGGATTCTGTCTTAACAGACGCATGCACACAAACACTCGTTTGTAATAGTGTTTTCACCTCGATTTATATAGTTATGATTCGCAAGTGATTTTTGGGTGGAAATAATCCTTTTGAGTGGGCTAGCATGCATATGGCTGTAGATTTAGTGTGATCATTGAAGTGAGTAATACAAATGAAGTTCTGATGCCCATACTATTCTTTTTCATTTCATTTGGGTGACAGTTATCTCCTCCCCTTTTGCCGCTGCCATCTGTATGCCACTCCTGCAGATGGCTTTTACTCCCGACACCTGCTGCTTCGAGTTAATCAGTGGAGCACCATTACGATCTTATGGGACGATCGCCAATGGGCCACATGCCCTTACGCAGACTAGTGGCTAGGAGCTACATATCAACCTTTCAGCTGGACTAGTGCCTACCTAATGGGACGGCCCTGCGGTTCTAGGCGCTTCCATGTTGCCTTTTTGAACGTGAATGTAGCCCCTGTGTACCATGAAGGAACAGGGCGTCACACAAGAAGAAGCTGGTCATTTATTGCGGATGCAGCCCACAGTAATGAAAAATATTTTGGAGTTTATGACCTAATAGCTGTATGGGCTTGGTGAATTTGATGTGCATTAAAATTTGATTCTGATATCAACCGTGTAGCGTTATTCTTTGCAAGTAATGTAGCATATTCCTATTTGTGGAGCGATGTATTGTGAGAAGATCTGCATTGGGTTCCGGCTTCTGAGTATAGTTGCGTGGTACTGTACTGGCCGCGTTTGCCTACGAAGCCCAGTAAGGTCAGGGATGGGGGCTGCCATTATGACTGTTTTAATGATGTCATGCTCAGGGGCGGGGGATTAGCTTTTGTGTAACAGATGCCGGTCAGCCAGGTGGATTGGTGGAATGATGTGATTATCAGAAAATGGCTGGTCACAGGTGCCTGTGTTTGCGTGCGTTTCTTGGAGGGAGACTGAGGTCATGTCCATTGGAATAGCTTCTGTATTTGTGCCATCTGTGCCCTGCAGCTCCCATTGGCCCCTCTTGAGATGAGCCTGGCTGCTCAGTCACTCTGCCAACTTGTGTGGTACATGCTTATGCTGATGGTTGGTTTGTTTACTGGCAAGGGTACAGGGCTGGTGCAGTCTCCCTCAGGATACTGCTTTGAATGTTGCCTTACACTGGTGTCAAGCGATGGGGGCCTGTTGTTGTTTTGTCTCATGTTTCAGTTCATATTGCTGTACTTGAACCTTCACATGCCTGTGCTGCATCAGTACGGCAATGGTGCCATGCCAAATATGGATGGCCACTCACAAGGCACTTGGAGCCCCTACATTCATTTGTTCGTTGGCATGCATGGGTGACTTGTACATTTCACTGGTTGCATTGTGTAACTTCATTGCACCTACGAGGAGTTGTGCAATGTGGGCAGGGAGTGGTGTACAGGCACTCAGTAGGGCCATTTACGGTTGGTTCACGATGCCGTAATTCTCACCATGGCGGAATGGTACTTTCCGCCATGCTTGATGGCGTTAAGTAAATGTCCGCTAGGGTCAGAATTCGCGTACCGTTGCGCCATGGTGGTAATTACGGTTTTGCATGGCGCGCGTGCGCGTACTTGGTGCAGTTAGCGTTGGCGTTCACTACGGTGTCGCTGATGGCATCGTACTTTACGGTGACGGGTCATAATCGCACCGAGCAGTATTCGATGGCGGTATTACATTTCCGCCATCGTTTTTCGATTTCCGCCAGGGTCGTAATGAGGGCCATAGTGTCCTGCTACTCTGGTCAGCACTTTAAAGTCAGCACTTTACTGTCATAGTGTCCTGCTACTCTGGTCAGCACTTTAATATCATAGTGTCCTGCTACACTGGTCAGCACTTTAATGTCGTAGTGTCCTGGTTCAGGAGCTCCAGTACAAAGGCTCCCTTCGGAGGGCACACAGTGTGGGTGAGGTGCATGAGTGCATGGGCGGAGTACGTCCATCGGAGCGGCGCACAGGAGCCGAGGAGTATGTTTCCCCAAAAACCCCCACCTATCCATAACAGCCTCCTAACCCTCTTTCCGGTTATCCTGAACTCCCTCTACCCATCCAAACCAACGGACCCTAACCCTCTTTCCCCGGCGGGTCAAGGTGGCCTGTGGTTTTTACATCCCAGGTGCTAAGACCCAACGGGGAGGCAGGTGTTTGTGCTGCCTCTGCGCCAGACAACAGGAGCCTGACAGTCTCAACATTGTCCTCTTTCCGGCGATATACATCCAGTTGCCTACTTTTCTCGCAAGCTGACACCTTACGAGAGGAATTATCCCATTACGGAACGTGAACTCCTAGCCATCAGAGACGCTTTCATGGAATGGAGACATCACCTCTTGGGGGCAAAACATCCAGTAACGGTATACTCGGATCACAGAAGCCTGTTAGCTTTCAAATCGATGAAATGTCTTACTGCCAGACAGGCGCGGTGGCACTTATTCTTTTCACAATATCAGTTTATTATCACCTACCGTCCTGCCAAGGCCCAAGTGTCAGCCGACACTCTCTCCCACCTCCATGCGGGGAACCAGTTCCAGCGAAATGAAGCACTACCTCTCCTACCAAACAAAGTTGTTTGTGGATGTTCTGTTCAACCGTCCTTACGTTCAATCATCATTGATTGGGTCTCAACCCATCCTGCGGAAATTGCTGAATTCAACCTGGAACTAGTTCAAGGTCTGCCATTCATTCAAGGACGCATCTTCGTTCCGCCGGGCCAGGCCCGATCCTTGGCTCTCCAGTGGTCCCATGATTCTCTGGTTGCTGCACATCCAGGAAGTCAGAAAACCCTCGATGCATTACGTCGTTGGGCTTGGTGGCCTTCCATGGCACGCGACGTAATGGATTACATCATAACCTTTACGTTGTGCACCCAATGTAGGATCTCCAGAGCCAAACCTGTGGGTTTGTTACAGCCCCTGCCAATCCCATACAAACCTTGGGTGATGGTGTCGATGGATTTCATTGTTGATTTGCCTGACATACAGGCACACAACACCATTTGGGTGATTGTGGACTACTTCACAAAATTTGCTTTGTTCATTCCTTGTTCCGGTTTGTCCTCAGCTCCTGGTCTGGCTAGATTGTTCATGGCGAACGTATTTCGTTTCTTTGGCTTGCCATCTGTCATTGTCTCCGATCGTGTGATGCAATTTACCTCACGATTCTGGACGTCTCTCATGGCTTCGCTCAGTATTGAGGATAGGTATTCCTCGGCATACCATCTTCAGACTAATGGGCAGACTGAAAGAACCAATGCCACTATCGAACAGTTCCTACGCTGCTTATGTCTTCAGTTTCAACAGTCATGGTTCACTTCTTTGCCTTATGCTGAGTTTGCATATAATAATTCTATACATACATCCACAGGGGTTTCCCCCTTCTTTGCCTTATATGGTTGCCACCCTTTGACACTCCCTCTTGATACAACCTTTCCCGGATGCCAACCCGGCTGCAAGAGATTGCGTAAGAGATCTGGACCAAGTTCATCGGGATGTTCGCTGTCACTTTCTTCGGGCTCAAGATCGTGCAAAGAAGTATGCAGATGTTCATCGTTCGCAGGCACCAGTCTATCGGATTGGCATGAAAGTGTGGTTGTCCTCCCGTAACTTACCGATTGCTGGTAAACGCTCTCTTCTGCTTAAATTTGTGGGGCCCTTTGCCATTTCTGATTTTATTAACCCTGCAGCGGTCAAGTTGTCATTGCCGCATTCTTGGCGAATTCACCCGGTCTTTCACGTCTCTCTGATCAAACCCTTTGTCCGGTCTACTCGACTACCGACACATCCTTCACCGATTTTGGTGGACGGCGAAGAGGAGTACGAGGTCTCATGCATTTTGGACTGCAAAGTCTCTAAGGGCACGATTTTCTATCTGGTGGATTGGAAGGGTTTCGGGCCTGAGGATCGTACCTGGGAACCTTTGTCCAACTTGCATTGCCCTGATCTTTTGAAAGAATTTCATTCCGCGCGGGGGTTGCCGGTGTCTTTGGGGGAGGATGCTGTTACACTTCGACAGACAAAAACTTCCCTGCGGTGTACGTCCCATTCACAGGCTCCTTTCTGGAGCAGATACAGGTTGCCATGGCGTCTGTACAAGCTACGGCGGAACCCGTGTCAGCTGACACGGCTCGTATGTGAAGGACATACAACAAGGCACGCCCCCCCTTACGGGTTTAAAACCAGCATCTTCCAGCGGGCCTGTTGCTGCTAATTAGTGTTTCTTACTATTTGCGGTTACGTCCGTTTTCCTTTGTGAAATCTTGTCACGAAATCCCAACTTTACCTCCTGGTTTCGACCCACGCGCGAACTTTTGGATTGTTACGTCTCCTATTCCATTGACACTTCATGGACCACTACGGTATCGACCCGGACTGCCCCTGGACTGCCTCCTCTACGCCCTTATCATTGTTGTGATCTTCTGGTATTGACACCGAACGTTACTTGGATTATTCTTCCCTGCTCCTGTTTCTGCTGTCTTCGCAACACCTCCGTCACAAGTTATTCTGAACATTTCAGCTCCAACTCTCGTTTGGGAAGTCTGTTTTTCAGGTAACCAACTATGTTTATTTTCTTCTATTTCTGCAATCGCCATCTGTGACTACTACTGCTGGTTGGTATTCCTCTCTACTGGATTTGGGACATTTATTGAACTCCAACTCAACAAACTTATTTTCAAAGTGCATATTGACGCTCTTCTGATCCTGCACCAACCCGGCTCTAGCGTGACCCTCGTGCCGCCCGGGTTACTTCCCTGTACTAACTTCCCTGTTTATTATTTTTTTCTGTCGTTTTCTCCAATCCTGGATTTCATTAACCCTTGAGAGTCCCACAATTCAGGTCTGTAGTTTTGACTAAGGTTTGACTAAAACTAAAACTCTCTACAGGAAGAGTTCACTCATTTGGGTTTACTTCTTTACTTGTAGGTCCATTCAGGGGAAAGTTCCACTCCAATCACTGCCTAGGTATTTCCTGTTCCATACTGTGCTTGATTGCTTACTTGGTTTCTCAGCACTGTCTACCCTAAGAATGATTGTGGATGGCTATCACATTGTTGTCAACCCAGCATCTGGGGTGCCTTGCCATGTGCCTCATGCCACATAGCTTTCTCCTCCTTTCAGCTGGGCCTGCAGCAGATTTCAGCTTGCCCTGGGCAACGTGGTGATTACCCCTGTTGTCCCCCTTCAGGACGCCCCTGCACACCAGCTAGCCCACTGCACTCTTCTGTCTGGGCCTCCTCTATCTGGTTGCTGCAAATAACCTCCTGCACACCGATTTTCACACTCTGTGGTCCTCCCCCCATCAGGTGTCGCACAGTCCTCTCAACAGGCCCTCCTCCCTGCCTCCACTGCTCCCAACAATGTGGGTGCCTTTTCTGCTGAGCAACTGGATCACCTGCCAGACTCACCGCACTTGCAAGTGCCTTCCTGTATCCGCTCCGGAGGAGGGTCACAGGCTGCAAATTTCAGGGGCCCCACAACACCAGAGACCCTGATCCACAGCAAGTCTGTCACAAGAGAGCTATGACTCCTCCACGGGGTATGCTCCTCCTCCCAGGCCGACCTCTGCTCTAATCTGCCATTCTCCGTGCGTTAGGACCCGCTTCTGCGCCGGTCCCACCTCCCGGGGCAGATTGCAGTGGCTATATTCCACCCCGTCACTGCCACAGAGAGGCATTGGCTCCCCCTCTATATGCCCTGTTCCTCCGGGGCTGACCTCAAATGCGGCCTCCTGTTGCTCCCCTCGCTGGGTCTGTCTGGGAGCCAATCTGCGTCGCCACACAACGGTTCGAGGGCCGGCACTGGTCCTCCACCGCTTCTCCTCCGTCTCCCTCACAGGACAGCGTTCTCCTGCACCGCGGAGAACGCTCTTATCTCCATAGCGGGACGGTATCTGGCGGAGCTCTGCCTTACGCGGCCATCTTGGTCCACGGCCCCTGGTGGTCCTCCCAATACATTTTGAGTTACTAAGGGGCAGAAAGCCCTACTCCAGATTGTCCTGGTTGCATGGATCGTGCATAGCTGGCTAAGCACTCAGAGAGACAATGGAAAAACACAGCAGTTGTTTTAAGGAGAGGTTTGCATGCATGGAAAAGAGGTTTCAGGTTGGGGAGTGTGCCGCGGTCAAACTCACCAGACAAGTCAGAAAGGGTGCAAGCAGTCAGGCTAGAAGATGGTTCAGTGTGGAACAAGTCAAAGGATGTGCACTGCCATACATAGCCCTTTGCTCAAGTTTGTATCAGTAATTCGATTCTGTGCTATGGCGGAGGAGGCCTGTTGGGTTTTCCTGTTCTCTATAGGTATGTGGCCACTCCAACTTCCGTTACATGCTCACCCTGGTTTCTGTCTTGATATGATATGGCATTTATAACACCCCTATACACAAGTGTTTCAAGGTAAAACGAGGCAAGGCAGGGGGAACAGAGGGAGGACAAAAAAAAAACTACGATCTTACTAGGCCTAGTGACATTGAGATTGCGCAATTGCAGGGAAGTTGGGGGAGGATGGAGATGAAGTGCCGGCGGAAGTGGGGTTGAAGGAAGGATGGGCAAGTGCAGGTCATGGAATCAATACAAGTAGTGCAGCCAACAGGTGGCAAGTGAGTGTTAAAAGTGCAGACAACAGGTGTCAATGGTGCAGGAAGGGGACTGTAGGGTTACAGATACAGACCACACTGCAGGGGATGCCAGGAGGCAGTGTGGGTGTGCAACTGGACTGTCCCCAGGACTGTCCAACTGTCCCCTCTCTGCTCTAGCCCTACCTCTCTCCGCCTGTCTTCTGTTTCTTCTCCCCATTCCATGTTCAGTAACATACGTCTGTTCTTAGAGGCTCTGTTGTCATGGTGGTTTGAAGTACTACCATGGCAACGGGTGAGAGAGACCATTGTACATCATCTTCCGAGGTGTGTGGTGGCAGGGCCTCTTTGCTTGATGTTTTACTCATCGAATAAATTGGCATACCCATTTTAACTTCTTGACTAGTACTCCTGCGACCCTGTCCTGCAATTTTCTCCCATGGTGATGTTTTTTGGTTCGTTTAGGCTTCTTTTTCACTATTTCTGGTATATGTGCTACCCCTAGTTATATATCAAAATGAACACTGTGGCCTCCGTCATAGTTCTTCCTTATCCACATTCCACAGTAAAGAAGGTAATAAAACTATCTGTTTTTGAGCAACTCTTGACACAGTGTTCTTGTTTCCAGGGGATACATAGTTCCATTGGATAAGAGCCAGAAGAGTGAAGGGCAAATGGAGTGAGGCATGTGTGAGGGGTCAGAAATGTGAGACGGACACAAAGGAATAGTTTTCTCACAAGATGCCATTTTATTAAATAAAGAGGGGAGAGACAAACACCCATCTTTCCCTAACACAACGAGGATGTCCCTGCCTAAGAAGCTAAGGGTAAAGAAAAAGGACCTAGTGTCCAAAGAGTATCTAACACTCACACTAATATACACAACAAAATTATACAAGGTTTATTTGGCTGCCATGAATACCACAAAATAAAGTCAAAACAGTCCTCTTTGTGACCAGGGTTGGATTCCCGTGCCCTGGATCAATCCAGGAATATCTGGAACAAAGTTCAGTTTCAAGAATGGTGTGGGTAATAAAGTTCCATTCGAAGTCTTTTCCATTCAGTAGATCATTTCACTTGGTAAAGTGAATGTCTCTCTTCCAAAAGGCGTGTTCACCAATCAAAACAATTGTTGATTTTTCCAAAACTTCCTGCTTGACAAAGCAAAAGTCTTCTCCAAACATAAATCCATAGATCAAATGCAAGTTTTCTTTTCTCAAAAGGCCCAGCATTTTTACCACATCATACTTCTTCAAAAGAAACACTTTGTCAGGATGGTTCAACAATTACTTTCTAAAAATGCCACAGTTCTAGTTCAACAGCCAAGATGATGGAATTAACACTTCTTTAATTTAAATCATGGTCTTCTGCCTGATATATTCGCCTGCCAGGACTAACTACAATTGGTCCCTTTCCTGGTTTACTCACCTGCCAGGATAAAACTCCTACAATTTGTACTCTGTGGCAAGGCTTATTCCAAACTCTCCACACTCGAATCATAAGTGAGGAGATTTCAATCATCAACAACTGCTTCTATTGATAGTATTTCACAAAAGGATAATTGCTTACTTGTCTTTTGGCAATACAGGTTACATGTCTTTCCCCCTTGGTTTCTTATACAAGGAGGGATTTGCTCTTGCTGCCTTTGTTTTATCTGCTTGTGCAACCTCTTGGCTGCTGGCAGTGCATTTTATACTGATCTCCCAATTGACATCTCTTTCTGGGAGAGTTGTGTTCAGTTTGTCTAATAATCACTCTTCTCTGGCTTTGGCAATGCGGTTACAATGGTCTCCTATTTGGAATCCCTCATTAGAAGAGTTGCGCCCAGTTTGCATCAATTCAATTGTCCAGTATTCAAAGTAAGCATGCTCACCTAGCAGTCTCCTTTGGAGCTCCCCGGGGTCACCTGCTTCAGGCCAACTCACTGGTATGCCTTGGCGTCTTTTTTTTTTTTGTTAAACAATTGTATTGGTTTTAATTATTAAGCATCACAGGTGCATGGGAACCATGTGTCACATGAACTTGTCAAATACAGAAACCTTACCACCTCCCACACAAGACCACTATAATCAACTAACCAAAACGTACAAACATTGCCTTCCATTCTGTCTACACCAACAAGTCTCCTGCTTTGCCATCACCTCCTAGCCAGTGCGTTTCACCATCTCAGAACTTGCATACTCACGGTTGTCCGTGCGTAGTGTGTAGGGATTCAAACATTGCCTGAGTTAAAACATTCCAAGGTTTCGACATCATCGCTGGTCTCTCTTAGTCTTAAGTACTGTGAGAAACCAGAAGGTGGCTCACCCGCTAGTCGATGGGGATCTGTCATCCAGGTGGCTAGGACACGGCCATCGCTTTTGGATTCAGTTCCTGGGGGTTGACCAGTGCAGGAGGATCCCCTGGGTGAGGGGTCCTCGGGGAGGGGGTAGTGAGACACTGGATGGTGAGACGCGGTATCACTCTCTTCCCGGTCACACCTTTATCCCATCCTACTCGATGGGATATTTAGAGACTCAGCCCCCCCCCCAACCCCTCTTTTCCTGTCTGAACAGTTTTTACACGGACAGCCCGCTCTGGGTGAAGAGGGAGAATCTGTAGAAGAATGTGTCCCTGCTTTACGATTTCTTGCCCCATCCTGCAAGTTTGGGGGAAACTTTGACGAACATATAAGAGACACATTTATGACACATTGCTGCAATAGCAGGATTAAAGAAGAGCTATGGCTCAAGGATGAACCAACGTTGGATGAGTTGTTGGAGATAGCTTGCAGGGTGGAACATTCTTTGGCGTGTGCAGCCAAATTAGTAAAGGCTGAGAATTAAGGTTCCAGGGTGGAGGTTTTGAAAATTTCAGGTAACAACTCCAAGAAGAAAGTCCAAAAGGACAACGAGAAAGGAGGGGGAGAGGATAAGACCCTGCGTTTCAAAGAAAGAAGGAGTCAGAATAGACTGTTTCTGATGTGCCAGTAACTTGCATTTTGCTGCTTCTCCAGTCTGTCTGGAAAGGAAGGTTGTATGCACCAGTTGCAAGAGGAGGGGTAATTTTGCGAGCTGCTGCAAGAACTTTCCAAAGAAAGTGTTTTACGTAATGGAAGAAGATCAAGCGTCCTCCTATGGAGATGAAGATCGACATGAAGAGACGATTACTGTTAATTTCATTGGGGAGAATGATGAGGACAAATGTGTGCATCCCTATGCCATGGTGTCTGTGAATGGGATACCGTTTTCAATGATGGCTGATTTGGGGGCAGAAATATCCCTGATATCCAGAGAGGTGTTTGAGTGTAATTTGGGCGGAAATGTGAGAGATATGGTGGAAAAGGCAACCATTTCCCCTAGTGGGTATCATTTAGGCAAGATTGAACTTCTGGGGTTCTTTAATGGAGAGTTTAATTTTAAAGGCAAATGTACCCAAGGGAAGGTGTATATCATGAAGAAGGGCGCCTTGCTTTTAGGCTGGTGATCTCAGACAAGTTTGAGAATAAAGTTAGATCCCAATGCCAGTGAGCAAGTGTTGCATGTTGGAGAATCTGTTTGTAAGAAGTTCAAGAGTGTTTTCAAGGATGGTAGAGGGAAGGTGAAGGAAATAAACACAACATTTTCATGACGAAGGGTTGTAAACCAATCGCAACAAAATTAAATCCTGTTCCTTTGAGCTTGAGAGAGGGTGTCAGGAAGGAACTTCAGAAATTGTATGAGTGAGGAGTGATAGAAAAGGCAGGTACCATACAGTGGATTTCTCTGTTAGTGGTGGTGAAGAAGGTTTCGGGTACACTGCTTTTGTGTGTGGGTCACAAAACCACTAAGCTCTGGAAACACACCAACGAGCGCTGCAGTAGCCCTGAGCCGGAAGTTGAGCGCTCCCCATAATAAGGGCGAACATTGGCGATCTTCCCCCATGGGGAACCTGCTACACTGACAGGAGCGCGGCAGAGCGCAGAGAGATAGCGCCAATATGGCTAAACACCTTAAGGCCTTAAAAAGTGGTAATATCTCCTCCATGTTGCTTCCGGGGGAAAAAGGAAAGAAGCCGAGACACCTAAATCTACACTGCATGTATCACTTGGTGGAACCGGACATTTAGCCACCAAGGAAGATATTCAGGCATTTATGATGGACATCAAATCAGAATTCCTCTCCTGTATGACAGAACTTAACACCAAACTCGAACATACGGATCAAAGAGTGGATGAGGCTGAGCAGAGACTGGGAGAAGTAGAGAACCTGACTTGAGAGCATGCAGCTTCACTTCTTGAGGTACAACAGATCTGTGCCCTGACAGAGAGAAACGAGATCCTGGCGTACAAGCAGGAGAACTTAGGGAACAGGGCTTGACGAAATAACCTGCAAATTAGGGGAGTGCCTGCTTCGGTTCCTGATCAGAACCTGGCAGAATACATAGGAGACCTATTTCAAACTATTCTGCCACACCTTGAGAAGTCCCCACTCTTGTTGGATCGCACCCATAGATTGCAACCCTGCAGAGGATTGGGCAAAGAACCCCCTCAAAATATGATCACCTGAGTTCACTTCTATACGAAGGCAGCAATAATGGCAATAGGCCGCTCCCGTGACGCGCTGTCATTTCAGGGATCTCCCCTGCAGATCTTCCAGGATCTAGCTGCAGTGACCATACAGAAACAGAGGGCCCTTAGGCCAGTGACACTGTTCCTCCGAGATCAAAAGATTAGGTATTGCTGGCTGTGCCCCACTGCGGTGCAGTTATCCTACAAAGGGGTCTTCCAAGCGATTGCATATCTAGAAGATGTGGAAACAATCCTGAATCCCACCTCGCCGGAGAAAGAAGGTGGCTCCTCTCTCACCTCCACGGGGGGGTGGAATGCAGATGACCTCCCCCGAAAACAAGACGCCCAAAGAAGAGTCAAAATAGGAGATGAAGGGTCCCTACAGCCCACAACCTCGGGCCAGAGAATGCTATTGGTAACACCGACACCTATATTGCCTTTGCCTGATGCCACGGACGGCGGATCCGACTGAGCTTATGCAATCAGGGAACATGAAGTTAAGAATGGCGGGCTTCACACGGTCTAAGCCAGGGGTCCCCAACCTTTTGTTAGCAATGAGCAACATTTGAGTGTCAGGTGAAATGGTGAACAACTTCAGTACTTTGATGTAATTTATCGGCATTCAATCAGTGGTAAAATTATTGAACAAATCACTGTGCTAAGCTCAATACTGCTAATAGCACTGTTAATTATCAGTAATCTCATCCAGGTGTAAGCCTAGTCCAGGCCATTCATAATGGCCTTCAACATCATTTGACATTAAATTGGTATAGAAATACAATCTTTAGTAAATTAAGTGGCAAACCGTGTATTTTTAAGCACTAGGCCAGCAAAATTATTCAAAAACATTGCAGGATGTAACAAATTATTTGAATGCTTGGAGTTCGCTGCCAGGAAATGTTAAAAGCGATTTAATGGCAAATGTTTTTTAAGCACGTTTCAACAGTAGCATTTACTCCAAACTATAAAGGCTTATTTTGGTGCTGCACCACCCATCCCTCCAACGGGAATGTCAGGATCTTTAGAGGCAAATTGTCCATTTTTAGGAGAACAGGATGAGTAACACTGGACAGAATATGGTAGAATTTAAAGATCATTTTAACGAGGCTTTGTGTGAGGGGAGGGTTACCCGCCTAAGAAATCTAGTGGAAAATAGTGCTTTTTGTAGCACTCAAGGTCTGTTACATTGAAGACAAGTGATTAGGAATAAAAAACATGTTTCTGATTGATTTGGGTACTCTTTCCCCAACCACTCCCCAGGGAAATATAGTTGTAAGTGGTGCATTTTTAAGCATGCTAGTCTGCCAGTAACATTGTTCACAAATTGAAACTTTTGAAGACCACTTTTCAGAAGGGGTGTTTTTTTTCCTTCATATTGTACACCGTATATGTTTATGGTTGTATACCTCACTTGTTAAGTGCACTCCCTTGACATGGGGTCAACCTGCACTTTGCACGTTCAAACCAGGGTTGACTTAGTCATTCATCGCTCGAGGTTGATGAATTCAGTACATTACATTGGGTAATATCCGTTCTCAAAGAATTTAGAAGCAGGAAGAAACTAGCAAGAACGCTATACTAAAGTAAAAATAATGACTATGTCACTAAGAACTTATTTTCTGTAACTTAAGTGAATTGCAATTGGTAGCTACACTAATTAATTGTGCACAGTTTGGAACTCATTCCCCTTAGCGAACCATTAGTCACATGCCAGATAAGCAAAGCATCATTCAATGTGAGTGTTCCCACCAGGCACTGCAATACAAGTAGTATGTAACATGTGTGCAAATTATGACGCATAGGGCCTGCAAACATAAACTTCACCTGTAAAGAAATTGGCATAAGCAAATTGTTTAAGAAGGAAAGTTTGAGCATGCATGCCACTTATTTGTCCAGTATGCAGGTACCAGCTGTATAAAGGCACAGAAGTTGGCAATTGTCACCAGAACATAAACATGGGCATTTGGTTCGATTCTTTTTCCCATTAATGCTCTTCTGTACTGGAAAGAAGAATCAGAAGATGAAAATGTCTTCACAAAGATTATGCAATTAGTGTGGAACATTTTGGACAAATCAATTGCATTCTGGCAACAAACGCAAATCATACATGTACAAAAAAAGCTTATTGGAACTTTGACAGTTGGCATTCAAGTCACTTATTTTCGGACTTATTTTCATACTGTCCGGCAACTTACCTCTTTACGGTCTACCTGAGTGCAGCAGGGGAATGCTCAGTTGGCGGCAACATTATCTTCGTAGATTGTGCACCGATCCGGCTATCGGTATACGAAGAGGCACTAGAGAAAGGATGCTTACCCCCCCCACCCCCACTTTACGCAAAGCTAACGTCATCCTGCTTCATAAACCCGGGAAACCCCTTGAAGACTGTGCCTTGTACAGAACAGTATCACTGATAAATGTCAATAATAAAATCCTCGCTAAGATCCTAACTAATTGATTACTTCCACTGATGCCTGGACTTGTATTAGCAGACCAGGCAGAATTCTTACCTAGGCGAAACACGACATTCGGTATTCAATGGCTCTTCAGTATCATGGAAGCGCTGAACCAATGAACCAGGCAGTGGCAGTCCTTTTAGATGCAGAAAAGGCTTTTGACTCTGTTGACTGGCCATACAGGGCCTACGGAACCATTTCTTGAAACTAATCTCGCTCCTCTACAAGCACCCCTTGGCCAGAATCATACTGGGGAAAACAAAGTCGACACACATAGAATTAAAAAGGAGGGACCAGACAGGGCTGCCCCTGTCGGCCCTGCTGTTTGCTCTCGCGATGGAGCCACTTGCCGCAGGCCTCAGAACTAGTCAAATGGAAAGAGGACTTACCGTAGGACCCGTAAACTGATCCCAGGACTATACGCTGACAATGTAGCTCTCTTCATCAGCGACCCAGTGACAAACCTGAACCCACTGATGAGGGAGGTGCTCAGGTTCGGAGTCTTTTCAGGGCTAAAAATCAAATCATACTAAAATCGGTCATATTCCCCTTAACTCCTGAAACAGTAGATTTCAGAGACAAATTTGAGTTCCGATAGGAGTCCACAGGAGTCCTGTATCTAGGAGTAATGCTGTCCAGAAATGTTGAGGAACTCTTCCGAGACAATTATGGGAGGGCGATGGAGGTACTTCGAGACAAAATATCAAGGTGGTGGCACCTTCCACTCACACTATGGGGCCGGGTCTCGATAGTGAAAATGGTCATATTGCCCAAACTACTATATTTTTTCGTCAACATACCGTTACTTTTATCAGGGAACTTCTTCCAACGCCTGCGCAGCCTGATCCTGAAGCTAATATGGGCTGGCAAACTAGCTCGAACTCTAATTCAACCAATAGCAAAAGGTGGATTAGCGCTGCCTGACCTAGAGCGCTACTACTGGACCGCGCAAGAGCAATTCCTAGGACACTGGTACACCACCTGTCTCATCCGCCCCCACGTCCGAACGGGCCCTAATAACCCCCAACCTCCTACAGGCAGCAATCATAGGAGAACTACAAGTACTGCCAAGGACTCCAAATGTAGTGTTGATCACGTATGAAATATGGAAACGTATTGCAGGAAAAAGTAATGTCGCAGTTAGATTCTCGCCTCTTCTCCCAGCAAAATTTGTCCCAGGGATACCACTTACGTGAGAGCAAATATACCTCCGATTGCCGGACAAACTAAAGATAGATGCACTAAATTACTTGTTTGTAGAAGGAAGTTTTCTAATGATCAAACAGGCACGAGAACGAGAGGCTGGCTCAGCCTTGGATGTCTTTATATACTTCCGACTTCGAAATACGCTTAAATCATTATTCCCTTCATTCCCGACACAACCACCCACATGGCAACTCCTACACGGAGTGATACAAACACAAGGAGAAGGTAGGCTGGTATCTATAAAGACCTACTGATAAATACCACAGACCAGCCGACAACACCAAAAGAGAGGTGGCAAAGGGCACTAGGAGACACGATAGCGGAGGAGGAGTGGGCATACACACTGTGGCAGACAAAAAAGGTTTCCCTAAACTCGAGATACAAGCTAATTCATTTCAATTTTGTTCATCAAGTATATCAGACACCAACTAGACTGCACAGACAACGTCCATCCAAAATCAGCGGCCTGTGAGAGATGTGGCGAGTGCCCAAAGGGATTCCTACACCAAGCTCGGGAGTGCCCAATAATCAATCAATTATGGATAGGAGTACTGGGCAAGGCCTCAGCTATAATAGGAGACCAACTTGAATAATACCCCAAGGTGGCAATGCTAGGTTACACCAAAGACCTGCAACCCCCGGTGAGGAGACTAGCTGGACTATTGCTGGTACTTGCACAAAGACATATAGCTATAACTTGGGGGAAAGGTCGTCCACCTACACTACAATTGTGGCTGCAAGATGTAGCATACTGTCACAATATGGAGTCAAATTTTATCAGAACTCTACCGTTACACGCAAGACCCCAGGACATTTGGGGCCCCTATATTAATCACTTAATAACTACATCAGACTGAAATGCCTAAATACCCCTGATTTCTTCACTTTGGTTTCAGAACCCTTCTCAACTGTTGTGTAGAAGTTGTAGTGTAAATGCATGTTTGACGAAAGACTTCCTGTCCGGGCTGCAGGGGAGGGCAAGGAAACAGGGCATCATGCTGCGCATTGTTGTATTATGTTACTGTTATGGTTAAAAATGACCAAAAATAAAGGTTGAAAATAAATATATATACATCTTTGTAGATTGTGAACTTGATCCAGCCAGCGATGCACCAGAGCTCCAAGTTGCATAGAAATGTTTGAGTGCTAAGATAGGGATTGTCTCAATAAGGATGGGTTCAGTGGGGAGTAATTTTTACTTTCGATTATTGAGCAGTACAATGGGTATTCACATGGATGGCCAGGCCAGCCTAGTTTCTGTGCTTTAGGTTCCCTTCAATCACTTGGGATTGTCTCATCTGAATCCCCAAGAGATTAATTTCCGTAGCCACCCACTTCACTCGTCTGGCCTGCCTCAGACTACTCTCCCGATGCATCCACAGCTAATGCTTCAACAAATAACGGTATGCCATTCCTGTAAAACAGAGCAGGCTGATTGGTTAGCCTTACTGCACAGTTCTGGCTCAGGGTACACTGCCGTTGATGTCTCATTCCTGAATGTCCTTCTTCTTAGCCTCCACACAATGGTCCAGAGAGCAACATGTTGCTTGCGAGTTACATGTTGGGAATCACTGGTCTAAGCCCAACTCCAAGGTGGGTGTCAACGGAAGGCCCTTGGAGTGTACCACTGATGGTCGGTGGCAGTCGAACAGCTTGGAGTCCATAGTTCGGACTCAGTTCAAAGTTTGATGGTTTGTTGTTGAAGTTGGAGCAGGTTCACAGATGTCCCTATACTATGAATGGCAACTTCTGATCATTTGAACCCCCCTTCAATCTCCCCCCCGTTAGGTCAACTGAGGAGAGTGTGGAAAAGCCATTCCAGGAGGTGAACTTTGTCACTCTGAACGTCAAAGGCCTCAATTCACCGGTGAAGCGGAAATCCATATTAAAACATCTGTAAGATCTAGAGGGAGCAGTGATATTCCTCCAGGAAACACACCTGCTCCCGGAGGACTATGCCAGTCTCTGGAGTAGAGATTTTCCAAAACAGTTCCTGGCCTCGGTAGGCACTAAAAAAGGGGGGACAGCTAAGATGTTCATTTCCAGGGATTAGACTCCATTGCAGACCCTGAAGGCCGTTTTATAGGTGTGAAGGGGATGCTCCTGAGTGAACTTCATTCATTGGTCTCAATCTACACCCTGAATGAGGGCCACAAACGCTTTCTGGTAGACTTGGAGTCCGCTCTCCTCCCATTCGTGGAAGGACAGGTCATTATCGGAGGAGACTTCAACTGGGTCTCTGGCCCGGAAAAGGATAAAACACACGCGTCAGCCCCCAGAGACTATAAAATTGCACTGGGAATCCTCCATCTTTTCAGATCTCTGGGTGTGGTGGATGCCTGGAGGGTGCTGCACCGTAAGGAAAGGGACTTCACGTTCTTCTCGCATGTCCACCGCACGTCCTCACGCATTAACTTACTCCTAGTCTTGCCCTAGCTCCTATCCTTCACGAAGGTGGACATCGCCCCGAAGGTTCTCACAGACCATGCCCCAGTGTCGCCACAGATTAGATCTTGGAACCCAACCCCGTATCCAGACCAAAGTGGCGCCTGTACGACTAAATATTGAACGATTATGGCCCTAAGAGATGAGGTGGCAAAAGCAATTAAAGATTACTTCAGAAGAAACCCCATGGAACTGACCTTCCTGGTCACAACATGGGACTCCATGAAGGCGGTTATCGGCAGGGCATTTAATAGCACACAATTTCTATAGCCTATCTAGGGGTTCACTTGACACCCTCCCGGAGAGACTTGTATGGGGCTAAGTTTCCTCCTTTGATCAAGGCATTAGAACAGGACTTGAAAAAGGTGGGTGAAACAAGAAATGTCACTAGTAGAACAGATTACTGCCGTCAAGGTGGACCGCCTCTGCTGGTTGTTATATTGTTGCTCGTCCCTCCAGATAGAGGTCCCCAAACCCACAATAGGAAAATTGCCACGCCACCTACTGGGTTTCATTTGGCGGGTGGAGAAACCCAGGATCCCTGGGAGGGTGATTATGGGGGGGATCAGAGTTGGGAGGTTTGGGGGTCCCTAATATACTGAAATATGCAGAGGCCGCCCAACTGTCCAACTTGCTCATGTGGTCAGCGGGCATCCCGGCTCCGAGGTGGTTGGAGATGGAGCAAGCTCAATGCTCCCTGCCCATCCGTTTCCTACCCTTTATTCCCCAATCAGCAAGTAAACAATGTCCTTGTCTGTTAAGACGAAAGCCACTCTGAAGGTAGGGGACAGGTTCTACGAAGGAAGAGGATCCCTAGGGGGATAGGCCCGCTCACTCCAGTCTTTGGCAACCCGGCCTTCACACCGTGTACACCGCACGGAGCATTCAAACGTTGGAAAGAGGGAGGCCTAATCACTTTGAGACAACTTTACGTTGGGAGCCAGCCGTGCTCTTTTGAAGATTGTAAAACAGAATTTCACCTCTCTGAGGCGGATAGGTTTACATATATCCAGCTCCGCCACTGGATTACTCATCCCGATATAAAGGAGAGAGCCACGCGGCCCCAAGCCCTCGGGAACTTAATATTGGGGAGGCCATACACAAAGGGGGATCTCAAAAATTGTACAGACTGTTGTGGCAGTACCTATTTCCGCGCCGCCCGGACTACATGATCTGGGCCTTCAGCTGGATGACGTGGCCTGGACGGAGGTCTGGGCTAGAGGCCACGCCGCATATATGCGTGACGAACAATGAATGCGCATTGAAATTGTTGTTCTGGTGGTACTACCCTCTGGTACAGATTCACCACTTCCAGGCCTTGATCCCCCCTACCTGTTGGCAAAATTGTGGGGCGCAGGGCATGTACTTTCATATGTGGTGGAAATGCCCCCCTAATGCGGACCTTCTGGGAGAATATTATACAGGTGATTCAGGACGTCACTGGTAGTCGCCTCCCGCTGTGCCCAAAGACCCTGTTGCTAGGGGCACCATGTGAAGGGGTATACCTGAGGTCTGGAGCTCGGGCAAAGTTAAGGACCCATTTGCTGCTGGCAGCGCATATGTTACTCACCGGACGGTGAATGACCTAGGCAGGAGACCACGTCTGTGTTGCCCTGGGTTTTGATTGAAGAGATCGGGTTGGAGCCTCCAACGAGCCTCCTCTCTGTGAGGGAAAAATATCGTTTTCAATTATATGTCTCTTTGCTGTATGCAAACAGTAAAAGAAACCGATCATTTAAAAGAGCGGGGAGAACATACCGCCACGGAACCAGCTGAAAAGAAAGAACAGGCAATGAGATCAGGTTGTAGAGATGCTAACACCAAACCCCAAGACTCTGTAGACATATACCTGAAATATGCTCCTTCTGGCTTGTCATGAGGAACACAGAGACACCTTTTCCTACCTACAATACAGAGGGTTGCTATGAAGATCTATCAGACAACCAGGATGCATTATGAGGAGAGGTATTAGTCTTACCACCTAGTTGACTGAGATTTCTTTCAAGGGAAGACCACGACAGTACAAAATAATAAACAGGGAGGTTAGTGAGGGTACTAATCCCAGTCGGCACGAGGAGCACGCTAGATACAGGGTGGTGCACACTCTACGAAACCCCCCGACCACCTGTGCACTTGAAAATACTCAGAAGATATGCAGTCCCAGTAGTTTGTAGGAGAAATGTAGTAGCAAGGAATACGTGGTGCCCCAGGTGGGCAGATTCAGAGGAGGTGGCAGTGGACACTCTCAGAGTACAGCGGAGTGAAGGTCCCCGGGTAATGTTCACAATCAAACTGAATGAAAAGGAGGTGATGGCGATTACCCTAAACACACAGAAAAGCTTTTGTCAGACTCACCGTGTTGGAGCAATGCTAAGAAGTATGCAGTGTAATGCAGACCAATAAGAGATGCTGCCGGCAGGTTGGCTGGAGATGAATCACCGGCAGACAAAAGGAAGCAGTCAAGCAGGAAGGAGTCAAATATGAACTAAAGGATAAGGGAATCCGTGAAACAGGCAAACGTTCCGATACACGGGCTGGCAGTTCTTTTTACAATAACAAAAGGCAAAGGAAATCATAAGCAGGCAAGGGAGTTCTGATACACAGGCTGGATGCGACTTGAACAAGATGAGAGGAAACAGTAATCTGTGAAAACAGGCTAAGGGTTTGGTACACAGGAAGGTGCAACAATAGATACGAAGATGGAACTTCCTGGTCAAGGGACCAGGTAAGGGTACGAAGACGCGGCCTCCCCTGGAGGTAAGTACAGCCAACCTTGAATATACGGCAGACCCTGCACAACATCCAGGTTGAGATAACACATTGCGCCGCATGAGAGGAAACCCAATCGGCGACCAAGGAGCACAGAGACGGTTGCAGGGTGCATCCACAAACAGCCCTACAAGGTAACACCAAAGGACGGTCAGTTGTAGCACCCCGAGGCCGGGCTCTAGACGAGACAAGGCGTCTGCACATGTGTTGAAGCAGGCTGGACAATGGGCGATGGAGAAATCAAACTGGGAAAAGAAGAGATGCCAGTGGGCCTGACGAGCAGTGAGGCATTTCATTGACTTGAAGGCCAGATTACTGCGATAGTCTGAGAAGACCGTTACAGGATGGCAGGCACCCAACAAATGGTGTCTCCACTCGGAAAAGCGTCCTTAATGGCTAACAATTCCCTTTCTGTGATGGGATAGTTCTTTTCGTAATTAGTGAGTTTTCTAGAAATAAATGCAATCGTATGTACATCCCCTGAATCGGGACAACGTTGAGACAGTAGTGCACCAATAGCCGACCCCGAGGCATCTGCTTCTACCAAATATGGCAATAAAGGGTTAGGATGTTGCAACATTGGAGCGGATGAAAATGTCGCCTTCAAGGCACCAAAGGCCTGTTGTGCCTCTGGGTTCCAACGATAAGGTTGCTTGGAGCTGGTCAAAGCAGTCAAAGGGGCCGAGATGGATGAGAAAGAATGGATAAACCGTCTATAGAAATTTGAGAAGCCCAAAATCGACTGAAGTGCCTTGACGGTAGTAGGAATAGGCCATTCCAGGACTGCCTGGACCTTGGAATGACTAATTCTGATGCCGTGGTTGGTGAGGTCGTAACAAAGGAATTCCAACTCTGTCGTATTGAATACACATTTTTTGGCTTTGATGAACAAATGGTTTTCCCCGAGCCTCTGAAGGACAAAACACACATGTTCAGAGTGTGCCTCTCTGGATGATAAATATATCAAGATATCCAAATAGACCACAACATACTGGTGCAGGCAGTCATGAAAAATGTCATTCATAAATGCCGGAACGTGGCCGTGGCACTGCACAATCCGAAGAGCATAACGAGGTATTTGTATAACCCATACCAAGTTTTTTAGGCAGTCTTCCATTCTTCCCCTTTTCGAATCTGTATGAGATTGTATGCACCCCGGAGATCCAGTTTGGTGAACACTACAGAGGTACCAAGTTGATCCAAAAGGACTGAAATCAATGGGAGATGGTATTGGTTTTTTACCGTGATAGTGTTTAAAGCCCTGTAATCGATGCACGGGCGAAGATTGCCTTCCTTCTTCGGAACAAAAAAAGGGGAGAAGCCGCTGGCGACCTGGACGGCCTTATGAACCCCACGGTCAAGGCCTGATCAATGTACTCTTTCAGTACTCTGTCCTCAGGTAACGTGCGAGAGTATACTCTGCCAGCTGGTATTTTGGCTCCTGGTAGCAGGTCGATGGGGCAGTCATAAGGACGATGCAGAGGTAAATGGTCAGCACCACCTTTATCGAAGACAGCCCGGAACGCCATATACTCCGAAGGAATGCTAGTTTCTTTGGCAGAGGTAATAGCCCAGATGAGTGTGGTGGAGGCGACCAATGCTTGGCAAGAGGTATCAGGTGACACAAGATGGGAACTGAACAACCCTTTTAGCCCAATCGATAGCGGGGTTATGGTGCTGTAGCCAAGGTACCCCTAATATGACCTGGAACTGAGGAGCCTTGATCAGGTCAAAGGATATGTTCTCCACATGTCCCTCTTCTGTCTGCATTCGGACGATAGAGGTATTTTGCGTGACTAATCCAGAGACCACAGGCAAACTGACAGGAGCAGAGGTTTTTTCGTGAGGGTCCAAGGAGTGTACCCCCGGCGTAGAGACTAACTACTGCCGTGTTCTGGCATTTCTTGCCTTCTTGACTGGTTTCTTTGGACAATCTTTTAGCTGATGTTCAGCCGAACCACAGTACATACAAAGATTGTTCGTTCTGCAGTATTCCCGTTGAGCAGGAGTCTGAGGTCCACGTACAGCACCCACTTGCATGGGCTCTGGGGCAGAAGAAGGCAGACTGGCGGAGTCCAAGAGGGGAGAAACTGAGGCAGCCGGTTTACGTTCCCCTTTTCTTTAGGCTCTTCTGGCATCTATCTCCAAGACTAGATCTAGTAGTTCACCGAAAACAGTAGGAACCACAGGGACAGTTGCAAGAATGTCAAAAGCCTCTTGTAAAAGACTGCGACTTCTTTTCTTCTGGCCAGTCTGTCTCGGCTGCTAGCTGGTTAAAACTGGTAAGATACGTGAACAGATAAGACGTCTCGTGGCGCGGATTCAAGAATTCTAGGTCTGTGGCTTGCGACTTATACCGTGTATCAAACAACTCTGTTCATAGCTGTGATAAGAGCATCGCAATTGTATCGAACATAACTATTCGATTTAAGCAAAGGATTGGCCCAAGCTGCCGCATTTCCACCAAGATTAGAAAGGACAAACGTGGCGTTAGTGGTGGAGTTAGGAAAGGCTGTGGGACGGCAAATAAAATGCAACTTGCACTGATTTATGAATGTCCTGTATTGTATTGTTTAGGATCACCAAGGAACCTTTCAAGGGTGGGGGGCAAAGGGAACTGCAAAGCCATCAGAACTGGAGCCGCAGAAAATCCCGAACCGGTGGCTGTAGGAACCCCCGAAGCAGAGGCAACGGCACCAGACGTCTCGATCCCCAGATTTTGGGGAGTTGGAAAAGCCTGCATGCCATCAATACTATGATGCAGGGCATCATGGGCGGCCGCCATGTCTGCTCGGAGCCCGACCACCAAACTAACCATGGCGGCCAAGGGGTCCTCTCCTTCCATGGCTTCTGTTTGTTACTCACCGGACGGTGTGTGACCGAGGCAGGAGACCACGTCTGTGTTGTCCTGGGTTTTGATTGAAGAGCTTGGGTTGGAGCTTCCACCCGAGCCTCCTCTCTAAGAGGGAAAAAGATCTTTTCAGTGATATGCCTCTTTGCTGTAGGAAAACAGTAAAAGAAACCGATCACTCAAAAGAGTGGGGAGACCGCACCGCCACAGAACCAGCTGAAAAGAAAGAACAGGCAACGAGATCAGGTGGTAGAGATACTAACAACAATCCCCAAGACTCTAGAAATATACCTGAAATATGCTCTTTCTGGCTAGTCACGAGGAACACAGAGACACCTTTTCCTACCTACAATACAGAGGGTGGCTATGAAGATCTATCAAACAACCAGGATGTATTATGAGGAGAGTCTTACCACTTAGTTGACTGGGATTTCCTTCAATGGAAGACAGTACATAATAATAAACAGGGAAGTTAATGAGGGTACTAATCCCGGCGGCACGAGGAGCACGCTAGATACGGGTTGGTGCACACTCTGCGAAGCGTCCCCCTGTGCACCTGAAGATACTCAGAAGATATGCAGTCCCAGTAGTTTGTAGGAGAAATGCAGTATCTAGGAATACGTGGTCCCGCAGGTGGCCAGATTCAGAGGAGGTGGCAGTGGACACTCTCAGGGAGTACAGCGGAGTGAAGGTCCCCGGGTAATGTTCACAATCGGACTGAATGAAAAGGAGGTGATGGCGATTACCCCAAACACAGAAAAGCTCTTGTCAGACTCACTGTGTTGGAGCAATGCTAAGAGGGATGCAGACCAACAAGAGATGCTGTAGGCAGGTTGGCTGGAGATGAATCACTGGCAGGCAAAAGGAAGCAGTCAAGCAGGAAGGAGCCCGATATGAACTAAAGGATAAGGGAATACGTGAAACAGGCAAAAGTTCCGGTACACAGGCTGGCAGTTCTTTGTACAAAAACGAAAGGCAAAGAGAATCCTAAGCAGGCAAGGGAGTTCTGATACACGGGCTGGCTGCGACTTGAACAAGATAAGAGGAAACAGGAATCTATGAAAACAGGCTAAGGTTTCGGTACACAGGAAGGCGCAACAATAGATACGAAGCTGGAACTTCGAGGAGTTGGGTTCGCAACTTCAAACAGAAGCAGCGTTCGGATTCACACGGCTGCTTTTATGATTGAGGAGGGTAGCGGACATAACCAGGAAGTGAGTCAGTGTTGAGTGATTGGAGGAGTGAGTCACGCGACACACAGCTTCATGGGAACTGTGGTCCCTGTTATCCTGTTCTCCTCTGCAGCTTCCACAGGGCATAGAACGGGGCGGTAAAACGCTGCACACCATGACGAAGGGCAATAGATCTGTGTGCCCTCTTCCTAGGAGGAGTCTGCCTCCCCTGACATGTGGGAGAGCCCTGTGATACAGGGAGCGTACGGTGAATCGGATATCACTACCGCCCGTTCTTGGAAAACAGAAGGCCCAGACCTGGGGCGATGGTGGATCAAGGTCTGGGACATTTTGGTAGCCCGAGAGAGTCTCGGCCACAAAAGAAGGGAAACTCCACCAATTCCAACTAGTCTTGTCACCCCTGCTGGAATTTGACCAAATGTTTCCAGCCCTGACTTTCAAACCGCAGCTCATACGGACATACCTAGGGCTGGAGGAATACAGATGAGAGAGGGGTACTGGAATGTTGATGTAAAATAAGCAGAAGGATGGGAGGGGGAATTGTTGCAATTAGATTGCTATACATCTCTTCAGAGGTTGCCAAATGCTGAAATGTAATGTTGTTGCTCCAACTTTGAAACTAATAAAAATATACTTTTAAAATAAAATGTTTTTAAATTTTTTTTTTTTTTTAAAGACTCACACAAATATCTTGGTATTTGTGTGCCTCGTCCTTTGCGTTTTATTACAGGATATATATTTTTAAGTTGTCATATGCTTGTCAAAATGCAAATAAATGCTCCTATTACACTGACTGTCGTTATTAGGAAATTATACTGTGGGTTCATGGGTGCAAACTTTGATTTTCACTATTCAGGCAGAAATTCCCCCACTCTCGCCCTGAATATAAGCAAGCTACCAGCGCATCCCATCCCCTGGCCAAGCACATTTTATAGCACTAGTTTTTGATAAGGAATTGCAAAAAGTCATAGGCTTTACAGCCAGTTTTCAATATGTAAGATCTTAACAACAGTCACTCAATCTGCTGAGCTACCCTACTGTAGGGCATGTCTATGGATCGCTTAATGTGTTCAAAATCACTGCATTACCAACAGTGCAGTTTGTGTACATGATTTCAAGTCAACATTATTTCATCTCCAGCCACACTGACCCTGTGCATACATTCATTGACGGTGTACCAGTCGTGGCTTCTTCATAATGGGTCAAGGAGGCTGCTGACCCACGGGCACCCTTGCCCATTATGGAGGAGTCAGCTCAGTGTAAACATGGAGCCCTCCCTCTGCTGCTTTTTGCAGCGGAGCGAGCGCTCCCATGCTGGCTTGAACTATCAATGCAAACGCTGTTTCCGTTCGACAGTTCTGTTCTTCAGCCTCGCATATCCAATGAGCCATACAAAGCCAGGTGCGTTTTGCTTTCCCAACCTTACGTGGCCCATTGGGGATACTGGATTAAGAACTGCATATTTGTATGTGCGATGTAGGCTCTCCTGCACACATACAAACGAAGCAGGGCACTTTGTCATCAGTACTCCGGCTCTTGCTCACATGTGCACTAACGAGGACGCGCTCTTTGCTTCCTGTTCGTGCTATACGGGAGCTCAAGCACTGAGAGGAAATATCAGGACTGGGTCAGAAGGTACCTTCATTTAAATATCTATGTATGTGTGTGTGTGTGTTTATGTATGCATGTGTTGTGTGTAATGAGAAAGTGTATGATGATTGGTGTGAATGAGCGAGTGCATGCTGCATGTGAAAGTTGTGTGAATACATGTGTGCATGTGTTTGTATTGGGCCGTGGAGTTGATTTTGGCGGGAGGGGTCAGTAATGCGAGGCGGGCAACTGGTTGTGGTCTTCTCAGTGTTAGACATTTTATTGATAACAAAAAGTGCAAAGAAATTCTAACTAAACCTACTCTACCAGGGAGTTCCCTACCTAGTTCAGGTTCTAGGGGAAATTCTCTTAGCATACACAAAACTGTCCCTCACACTAAACAACAAAAGATTCAAAGTAAATAATAAACAACATAAATAAATGATTATCAAACAACCAATGACTTTGATAACCTTCACCTGTCCTGGGTCGATCATGTTCCCATGAATGTCCAAAGTCAACCTATCCAAGTGTTCACAAAGAAAAGTAAAGTCTTGAACCATTTCTTGAGAGTTTAAAAAGAAACAGAAGTTCACCCAAACAGAAATCCACTGGTAACAGTTCTTTATCTGTCTGTTGAAAAGTTCCCCTTCTAATTCCAGCAAAGAAAACAACGCCAACGGTAATCCTGGTGGATATCTGTCTTTCATGATGGACTTAATACAGTTCAAAGACAAAAGTACTGCTTCTATTTCAACTGTCCATATGTTTGTAGCCTCTGCAGTGTATTTAGCATAACTTGTCAGGATGCTTCTTCTTAGGGTGTTGCTTTCCTCACGACAACCCCCCCTTTTACTACTTTGCTACACAGTGTACTACTGCTTCAACCACCTTCTTACAACATACTATGACACTATTATAGACAACCACGGTTCTGTTAGCTCTACTTCAACTTGGTCATTTATGATTGTTGGGCAACTTAAAGACAAGACTCTTTGACCTCCATAGGTAGGAAAGGCCCTCTGCTTTCCTATGTTATAAGAAAAGAGCAGCCTCTTTGCCTCTTCTGACTGTCTTACTGCTACCAATATAATCTGCCTTGGATTCCAGAATGCTTCTCTCTCATCTTCAACAGTCTCAGTACGTCAATCTTCTTACAAGCACCCAGCTCCCTTCCCCAGCTTTATGCACGCCTTGGTTCCAGCGGCTACCTCCAAGCTGTATTGCCACTCTTCCAGCTTTGGATAACCTTGTCACTCTTTTATCAGAGGATACTGGAACTTTAACAACTTCAAAATATAGGTGGTTAGATTTTAATAGGGCTGGTTTCACTGTGGAAAGGATTCGCCTACTGGCTTGGGTACTGCTTGCTCTTCTCTTTACTTCAGCAACTTCTATAATTACTGAATACTTGTTCTGGTTGTTACAAGGTTCAGGTTACAAAATTGAAACAGATTTAGGTACACGCGACCACTCTTTGATGGTGATTCAAAGAACTGTAAAGACTTGCGTTCCCTTTCATTCATACAGAGCGATACTTTAGCTCTGGTTGAGAACCCCAATTATCCAAATGCAACCTTTCTTTGATACAATTGTTCTTGTAAAAATTCGTCAAAGTCCATTTTAGCCTTCCGAGAGATTTAGAACAGCGTTCTCCATCTTAGTTGGAGAAACGCAACCACTCTGGTAAAGTTATATAGTTCAACAATGGAAAATGGAACGCTTTTCATTTACGCAAGCACTCTGACTTGCATTAAATGTGTGGGATACATTTCCTTTGTTGTTAAGACTTTTCACAGAAATATACAACTTCTACTCGCTTTTACTTGAGCTGGTTACAGTTACTGGCAAGGGTTTTTCAGTGAATCAGGGTACCAAACTTTACTCGCTGGCTCCAGAAACACTGGTTGCGGGCTGCTTCCACTTCCTGACTTTTCTTCCTGCTACTACTACTTCAGGCACTCTTGGGACCCACACCCCTCTGCAGCATGGGTGTCTCTGGTCCGGCCTCGACCACAGGGAGTCTCCTTCACGCCTCTGTCTCTCGGCTTGCTTCTACACACAGGCCTCTGGTTGCAGCATGATCTCAGCTCTGCAGTCACAGCTACTAGGCGCACGTGGGAAGACCCTCAACTTCAGCACGCCTCTCAGTGCAGCCATGGCAAAGCAGAGTTTGTCAACACAGGACTAACTCAGAAACTGCAGGTGAAATCTGCTCTACTCTTGTCCCGGCGTCCCTTAAGTGATCATACTTCCTCATTAACTGGCAGCCATGTGCTCTTCTCCTACTACTACTACTGCCAGCCTTCCAGATCCTTCCTTCAGTTCCTTCCTGCTGCAGCCTTTTATGCCTCTCAGGTGGGGCAATTGACTACAGGTACAGGCCCTTTGTGTTAGCTGCCAGACCCTGACAAAGGCTATTAGGACTACTTGCCTGTCCTTTACTTCTACATGCCTCTTCGGCCCTCTTCTTCGTCCCAGTCCCTGTGGGATTCTGGGACATGTAGTTAATTTTAAGGAAATTAGGTTTTTCTACTTCTTTAGGTTGGCAAAGGGCCATCAAAAGGGAGAGATTATGGGGAAAGTTAAAAAGGGGATGCTCCCAGTCTTCCTGGTCTGATTCCCCCATGTGATCCTCCTGCAGTACACCACCCCCAGGATTGGGGTCAGGAAGCGTCTGCCATCTCCTAGCCACCTGGGAGGAGACTTAGGCAGGGATTTGGTGAGGGCTGGAACATCTATTTAAAGAAATGCCCCTATTTGCATACCAGAGGAGCAAATCCTTTAGAGATCAATTGGTCACCACAAGACTGCGGCAGCACAAAAACCGACCACAACACATACTGGTCAAATGTTCATACTTACATTGTAGCAACTGTGGGTTTGTCATGAAAGGTAATGTTATCAATGATTCACGTTCGGGAGAGAAGATAAAATTACAGAACTTTGCCACGTGCGACACCACAAATATAATTTACTCAAGCAAATGCATGTGTGGCCTTTACTATATAGCAAAGACCAGCAAAACAAAAGGTGGAACGAACATAGGTCATGTATCAGGAACAGAAATCCCAACTCAGCAGTGGCAAGACACTGGCACGAAATGAGACGCAATATCTCACTGATTCGATGCCAGATAGTTGAGACTGTGATAAGATATAATAAATATGAAAACATGACCAGAAAGTTAGATGAAAGGGAAACCTTTTGGATCGAGCAACTGGGCACCTTGACACCAGATGGTATAAGTGAGGAAATCAACCGCATGTGTTTTGTGTGACGTTGTGGGGCATGTCTCATATGTCATTGAAACACAGAAATGTATTTATTCATTGTCATCCCAATTGCATTCTGACTTTGTATTAGTATAACCAAGATACGAAATACTGTAAACACCGAAATGCTAAATGTGACGAATTTCAAATGGAGCACATAACTAAGATGCTGAACACTTTGAACCCATAAAATGTTAACTGCTCCCCAGGCTATTTTTAAATAGAGTGGGATATATATTGACATCTTTACTCTACTGTACTACAGACTACCAACCAGGGCTGTAACATCCGCACAGGATTGCCTACTGTATCACATATGTACGAATGGTACACTTATGCTTAAATCTATTGTTGGATACACATTACGTGCTGCCCTGGACCTATACAGGTCCTTCTGTTCACTTAGAGGGAATGGGACGCGAGGCGCCGATTATGTCATCGCGTTCAGCAATGGGTGACGTCACAGTACCACACGGTTTCCAGGACAACCAAGCATATACAAGAAACTGTTGTTCGCAAGAGTGGTTGAGCCTCTCCCTGCGATGGCCTGGCAACAAGCTAGGGTAAGTTGTATACCTACCCATGATCAGTCCAACAACCAGATTTGGGATGCGCAGATCTGCATAACACGCTTACTTTTTTGTAGATCACGGATTCTGATGGCTTAACACGAAGCTATTATGAACTACTGCCCAGATAAGGGCTTCTTTGCATACTTGAGATCCCAAACATACCAGTAAGTGAACAGCATATGATTGGGTATTATAGTTGCTCTTATTGTTTTTACAGTTACACAGGCATAATTACCACAGGTACATTTCTTTATATTTGATTTACGCGTGTGTGAAAGCACTGTACAATATTTCAAACATGAAGATTACACATTTCTAAATATCTTCTTTTATCGTTAATGCATTTCATTATATCTGATGTCTGGGTATGTACATCTTTTGAATTTCACATCTTTTCTAAATTATACACTGTGATGTACATTTTCCACATTCTATTTTGCTTTCGATATTACACACTATGATTCTAACAGTGCCCAGCCCTGAAGATGGAATTCCGAGCTGCATTGGCAAATAAGCTAACACTGTCAAGACTGCTAGCTTTAGGGAAAATTAAATAATGATTCGGACACTTTTGCTAAAGAGTCAGTGTATTAATTGTGCACTTTATCATGACTTCTAAAATTAATTATGAAGTAATATATATCAAAAATTGCATCTTTTTGTAGAAGAGCATATTGTGAGTGCCCGGCCCACTGAGTGGAAACGCCCAGTCTTTTTTGTTTGGACTCGCAGGATTGCCCACACCCCCTCACTCACTCTCCCCACCAGCCAAAATCACCTCCTTGTGTGAGGCACAGGCGGGGGCAGTGGGCGGGCATGGTATCTTTTTACTAGGCATCATAATGGATGCCTACTAAAAAAAATACCAAGCCAACTCCTTGGGCCCCCCAAAGCCTTGCATGCACACAGAGGGCAGGCATGGCATTTTTTACTGGGCATCTTTAATAAAGCAAACATGATAAGTGATATTACGTAGCTAGACTGGCATTTTGATGTAGACAGTTTGGACATGTTTCCATAATGTGGCATGTCACTTTTAAGGGTAGAGCCAACTGGAGTTTGTTCTTACGCCCGGATACTGACACATTTTGGCAGGACACACATGGACATGTTTGCTTATAGTATCATTACTGGCATTATGCACTAAACAAACATGTATATGGGCTCATATTGGAATACTGGCATATATGGGTGCAGCCAGCATGGAAATGTGTGGGCGCAGCCAGCGTGAAAATGTGTTTATACTGGAATATACTGTAGGCAAAGGTGGTATTAGCATACTTGATCGCACGTCAAATTGACCTTTCCTATTTGACCGATTTAAAAAAAAAAATGTAATTTTTTTTTGTTAAGGGTGGGGTATGGTAATAGGTTATGGTTGGGGGAAAAAAACTACCAAAATAAATTTGGTCAAATAAGAAGTGCATTTTTTTCAGTCAAACAGATCCAAGCCCCCAAGGGTATCATGAAAATGTATTGGCAAAATGCTCCTCTATGTAACGCTCACCTGAAAACTCTGCAGGAACCCTCTGGAACTCCAACTGACTTCTACCTTCCTGGGAACTAGACACTGAATTTCTGTGAAGAAAATAACAATTTCCCTTCCTTAGTTTTCTCCTGTAAAACAGGTCAAAACTGGTAATATGAGAGCCAGCAAATATCTCACCTTGGTATTTAATTAGTTGAGCTCTCCATCCTGTTTTATACAGGGGCGCAAGTTCTGAAGAGGGGACACTGATAACAGTTTCTTTTGAAAGGGACTAAATGGCACTAAAACAATGACATAAACCCTATGCTAATTGAACCTAAAAGGGAGCAATAAGCTGAGGTGTAATGCAAGTGTAGAATTACAGAAAAAACTACCTCTCTACACTACGAGACGGAAACAGGAAAACACCTTATCACTGAGCGTAATAGGAACCTTAGTGTGACCAAAATTTTCTGACTAGAATATCCGCTTCCCAGACAAAACTCCACAGGAAAAGGGCAGGAAACCGCCAAAAACAACGTAATATCCTGAAGATGCGTGAGGAATTCAAATAACATTCATCCACAATTTCAATGTATCTGATAAGGCAACAAAGCAACAAAAACAAGCAAATGCATTTGGATATAATAGGTGTACTTGCGTGAGAGAAGACTGCTACGAACTGAGAGCTGAGGAGAACGCTATGACAGGACTTCAACTATGGACTGTGACTGAGCCGGGAACGGCAGCAACTGGAAAACACAGGAAGGGAGCTGATAACTAATTAAAGTTACTCAAGGAATGAATGGAATTTTCTGTGGACAAGGTATATTGAGCGGTGACAGGGAACGGAGGTACGCGGCGAGCGTTCAGTCTGAACTCAGACAAACGACGCGAAGCGTGAACCTCCTGAGGGGCGGGGCTTAAATAGCTGGCACAAGAAAACAACTAGATCCGCTAACTAACTGACCAGAGGAGCCACCTAGCGGCCATTAAAGAAACTCAACCAACCATTAATATGGGGAGTTAGAACAAATAACTAGCTAGGGCAAATAAATTCCCTATGAACCTGCAACTCTTAGGACAAGTATGGGAAAATAAACTAACCTGTGGTCATGACACTCTAACCTGTTGGTGACTTGCATCTATTGGATTATTTCATGCGTTACCCTATAAAACCAATTGCAAAATGCTTGGCGTTTTACCCACTTTTTCCTGGGTTATGTAAAATGCTCCATTGTAAGCTATTATTTTTAAATAATTCTTGGGGGCGAAGGGAAGCCCTCCAACACCTTCTTGATTGGCTCACGCTCCCTGGCTATGCTCTGTAGAGGAGCAGGTGGACGCATTATCCCCAACTCCCACCATCATATTGGAACAGCAGGAGAAGGGCCTTTTATGGGACCCCATGTGTTATGCCTACACTACATCGAGTGAATGAGAGATGATATGCAATCACCCACTGCATTGAATGTATCCTCGCACTGAAGGAATAGAAGGAATTCATGTGGAGGGATGTCAGCACGCACTAGTGGATATCATGTAGTGCTGAGAGAAATCTGATGTGGGCATAGTGATGTCATAAAGAACCTATACGAGTACATACTGAAATTATATGAAAATACTGAAGAGTAATGATGTAACTGAAGTGATAAGAGAAACATGTATGAAATGATAAAATAATCATATATACAAAGAAGAATGAAGTTACTTGTTGACAAATAAGTGTAAATACGCAGCAAGGCAAGGTACACATAGAAGCTTGGTATAGAGAAAAATATAACGTGGCAAGGACGGCCATAAAAGGAAAATGGACATTGGCTCGTGCAAAGATTCAATTCAGTTACCTCTGAAACAGACCAGGTCTGCAGAGTCAGGAGATGCTGGAAAACAGCTTTGTGTGCAAACAAAGGGGAGTCTGTGTTGGTCTGGGATCAAGGATGCTATTTTAAGGAATAGCTGCAAAGCACAAAGGGAGGCAAACGGATGGGTCATGGACGTGTGACATATTTCTCTTAGTTTAAAGAAGAAGAAAACATTTGCAAGAGCCAAAGTATTGGACATTCAACAATGGATAAGGCTCCTACAAGATGGAGTGAGCACATCTCTAGTGGCCAAGAGGAGCATTGACACCCAGTATAATTAACATTTTAACTGCCATAGGTCCTCCCCGCCCCCCAGAGCCAAAGCCAAAGCCTTTTTTGGCAGAGCCAAAGCCTTTTTTGGTGATTTTGGTATTTCGCCATTCAATGCCTTCTACCGTTTTCTGTTTCATTAACCCCTTAAGTGCCAAGGATGAGGTATCTCGTCTTTGGCAACAGGGAGGTAATCCCAAGGATGAGATACCTCGCCCTTGGCACTTAAGGGATTAAATAAAATAGCAGTAAATAGGAGGTCGAAATGGTCAAATTTGCTTGTATCACTCACTTTATTGATACAGTAAGTCTTTTGACTCATGCTCCACAGATTTTTACCCCAGCCCTGTAGGCGACACGCATGATCTCCTTCTCCTTGATAGAAGTTCATGCGACGCATGACAAACGCCCCGCGGGACATTGAATTTATTCACTTACTTTTTCCGACTCGTATCATCATACCGAAAAGATTTGTGTATGTAGTGCACTTCGCTACATCTACGTCCACTTAACTTTAAAATCCCATACCAAGATGGTGCCGTTCCCCCAGGACGCGCGTGCGCTCGGTCACCATGGCAACCATATTAACAGAGCAGAAGCGAGCAGAGCGTCCTAACGACGGTCTGCGCGTTCGCTGCTGCTGGACGAAAGACTATGGAGGTAAACACCTGTAACGATCTACATTGAGCTTGTAATCTGCCGCTCATACGCGGACTGCATTGTCTTTCATGTACATGTATATTTCTCGGCAGACGAGTGGCTACTTGTCGTGCAGAGATAAGCGCCCGTAACGAGTAACAGTGAACCTTCAATCTGCCGCTCACACACAGACGGCACTATCCTTTATGAACGCATATGCTCTTCGGTAGACGAGGGTGCACTTGGCGTGCATATTAACGCGTCATGAGATTATTTAATTTAATATTGTAGTATCGAGCATTTAAACAACTATGCAATCTAGCTCTTTGACCACATAGGGACCTCAGTCGAAATCTAGTTAATTTCACTCAATTCTAATGGAGTCATGAATCTTTACTTATAGATCTTTCCATGAATGATGACGTAATCAGAGTGTACATGACCCTTCACATCTCCATGTGCCTTTGGTGCCTCACACTGGGAACCACAGCCCGTCACCTTCATATTACCCAGGAAGAGGATCTGATCTTCTGACCGGGTGAGTAGAGCAGACCACTATTATACCTCTTGAGGACAAGACTTTTGCTTCATAATGGATACTTACATCTAGTGTTGGTTTACATTTTTTCCACAGATAACTACCGGTAGTCCTTACTTTCACATTAATTAAGGTTAGTGGACTTTTACTCGCTTAAAGCTACTTCACAAATCTCTGTTACCCTAGAGGTCTAATTAGTTTATCTCTATCAGTTTTAGGAATCTGACCTGAACCCCCGTTGAAACTAAATACACACCTTGCCCTGAAGATGGACTTTAATTAATCCGAAACGCGTCGGCATACATGTTTGACATAGGAGTGTCTTTAGGAAGTTCTGACGAGAATGAATTATACTGATCAGAAGGATTAACATGTTAAAGTGACTTTTTGGTCACAACGGAATTCTCTTTTTTGTGATTACTTACACTACTGAATTATTTTGTGTACAAACTGTATTATTTTGTGTACAAGCTGCATTATTGCTTACATGTCATGTTTCCTGGAAGCGTTGCTTTCAGCCTGATGGTATGACTAACATTGCCTCTGGAACTAAATGACTTTAAACACTTGATGAAGCGGTACTCCACACTATATGTTAAGAGTGTGACATTATTTTATGCTAGCAATATAAAAAAACGTTTTGTTCTACTTAATGCCTGTTTTGTCTCAGCCTTGTGGTGCCTGTCTGAAGACAAGCAGACTGATAGTCTATAATAGTCTCTCTCTCTATCTATTAAGTGAATATTGCTTAATCTAATTGGAATGTTATTTATCGAAAAGGCCATTGTGAGTCTATAATAGTCCCTCTCTCTATCTATTAAGTGAATATTGCTTAATCTAATTGGAATGTTATTTATCGAAAAGGCCATTATGAGTCTATAGATTTCTTAATCGAAGCTGAATTGGACTCACAAGGTATACATTATCCCGGGGTCTATTCCCTACTAATAGTGCAGCTTAGGGCTACCAGCTGGCAACAACAGGTGTATGTCTTTTGCTTTTGTTTTTTCGAACCCCGAGTGGCCTCGAGGTTCTCCCTGCTGCACCTGAAATTGAGCCCGAATTAACCACACAGAACCTCATTACAAACTCAAGTTAACCACCATCCAGTGAATACTATGATATAGTTGTGCCTCCCACCCCAGACCTCGTCCAAATTTGCTGTCTCCTCACACATGATCCTGAAGTTGAAAACAAGGGCTATTTATTAAGCTGTGGATGAAGATAGTGATGTGCTTACACTCCCTTGAATTTTCCAAAACAGAGAGCAGGCTACAAGGTCAACTACAAATGGGAAATTCTGACTCATGGCCGGACTGAGGACAGATGATGGACTAATTGGGAAAGTGAGGAGTTGTTTTGCTTACGTGCTGCTAGCCGAGCCAAAAGTCCAAGGTTGTGTGGGAATGCCAACCAACCAATCATTGGGTCTATTGGTCAACCGGTTATATATTGTAGCATAGACCAACCTGCTGCTATTTTGTCCGCTATAATCAGTATTATACATATTTACAGGTAGTTTGAGGTGTGTCTCACAGATAAGAAACAGCCAATGAAGTAATAACCCATATGTATTCTATAAGTAGATATGTTCCCCTAACCAATCCCTCCCGTCGATAGGTTTTATAGTTTGCCAAGTAGGATGCCATAGATGACGCATATTGGGGTATAAAACCTCTGTGTAATCAAGTTTGTGTGCGAGTGTGCATGCATCAGTCCAATGTCTGCCAGATTACCCTACTTTATTAAATTGAGAATAAAGTAGTACTTTGCCATAATCTTTGAGTCTGTTCGGTTATTTGGTAATTCCATGTAGCGCAAGAGACGCTTCAAGGTGCTAGAGCACCGCTCCATCACACAGGCTTTTTTTGGGGGGGGGAATATTAATGCTCCTCCAATAAAAAATAAAAAAAAATCACCAGCTGCCACTAGGCTGTACAACCAGAGACTGAAAACTGTAAACAATTCTATGTGGGCAAAGTGAGATTCTTGCAACCATTGCTAAAGACCCAAATGAGCAGTTGCCTCCTTTCCTCCTGTACATGGTGCCTTTATGTGATATTTCAGTTGTTAAATACACCGTCCTTGACTATCATTGGGAACTGTGATATGAGTGATCTCTTCCGCTAAACTGACTATTTTTGACCAGCTATTATTTAAAGCTGTGCTGGGAGTGATGGCTGCTTGAGTGGAAAGAATGCAGCCTCTTGCTGAGTACAAGGGCATTTTTGTAACAGTTGACCATGAGTTCGTTTTTTTCGGATGCATAGTAATATGATGCAAAACTTATGTGCCCATTGGTTTGTCCCCCCTAATGCTGATTTCTATTGACACTGACATAGCCACTGGCTATGATAATGATGTGTTATTTATATAGCGCCTTAATCCAAAGCGCTTTACAGAGCACATATTTACATACAATATCACCCAACCATAATTGGTACTCATTTATCGACCTCGGAAGGATGAAAGGCTGAGTTGGCCTTGCTGGGATTCGAACCTGCAACCTGCAGATCACGCTCAGATCGCAGCATCGAGCGCTCAACCCGCTGAGCTATCTTATGGATTTACAATCTGTGAGACAGTACTCTCAAGATGTGATATAGCACACAGCTTTCCAAAGTGTCTCGCTCAAGGCTTATGAACGACGGACAACCAATTAGTAAATATTTCGGGGATTCAGGCGTGCTGGTTACAGGTCGCGGCTGCAGTCCCTTTGATATCCACGGGAGGCCCCCCGCAACTGCTTCGGAGGCGCTACGGTACCGCCAGTGACCACTGGGGGGAGCACGGCGGGCTCCTCTTGAGGTTTCAGCCTGGTGGGAGGGACAGAGAGCAAACAGAGCAGCAAAGGAGGAAGCAGTCCAAGACCACTGGCGAAGTTATCCTGTGGAGGTGTGAGCGTTTCCCCGGGGAGGAGGGTGCAGCAAACACGCAGGGTGCCATCGGAGGAGGCTGCAGAGCCATGGCCGGAAGGAGGACGAGGGAGAGCTGAGAAGAAAAAAGAAAGAACAGCTGCGGAACGGGCAGCCATGGCTTCCAAAGAGAGGCTCTACGAACTCTGGATGCTGTACTACACCAAGGTACGTCGTGGAGAGGGACACCTGTGCACGGGGGAGGGGCTCCTGTGTATGAGGAGGGACGCTCGTTTACGGAGAGGGACTCCTGTCTGGGTGGAGAGAGCCGCCTCTGCGGGGCGTAAAAACACCTGCGCGCGGGCACAGCCACCCCTGCGCATAAATAAAGGCACATGGGTATAGCCACGTGCACGAGTAGCGAGGGAGACACTTTTAGGGAGCCGCGTCTGTCTGTGTGTGTGTGGGGGAGAGACACATATCAGTGTAGAGAGAAGAGTACACCTCTGAGAGGTGAAACACTCTCGTAAGTGTGTGGGGAGATGTATAACGTATATAAATAAGATCAGATCTCGCAGTATAGATGGGTAGAAATAGTGACGTGCGTGTTGTGTAGGTTAGACTCATTAGTAGGGCGATACACCTGTGTGTGGGGTGGAAACACGTCTGTTGAGAGACCTATGTATGGGGCAGAGGCGTTGCTAGGGGGGGGGCTAAGGGGGCTATAGCCCCTGGTTTTTTGGTTGTAGCCCCCGGTAGAATCTCAGGAGCTACAACCAAAAGACTAGCTAGCCCCCAGTCCCGACAGTTCTGACATCAGCATAGCCCCGGGTCTTTTCCAGACCTAGCAACACCCCTGGTATGGGGGAGTAGAGGCACCCATGTAAGAGCGGAAGAGAACGATAAAGACAAGACACCTGTGTATTGGAGACGTGACTGTGGGGGGGGGGGGCACCGCTCCATTGAGTAAAGGATACCTGTGTATTGGTGAAGACACCCATCTCAGATTTTGCGCTATACACACATCGTATGCAAAGATCGCTGTGCATATATGGGTAGTCGCCCCAGAGCTGGTATGGGGCGGGGGTGTGCAATGCCAAGGGTACCCAAACGTCGTATTCCCTCACCCAAGCCCCTGCACTGCTGGCTGGATTTGTGGTCGGGTGGAGTCGTCACCTGCGAGGCTCGTCAGGAAGGAGCGATGAGGTAGAGATGAGTCGCTGCCAGAATTATCCTTTGCAGGGCTGGTCCAACCACAAAAGAAAGGAAAAAACACATCCACCGCAATCCGTGGGCAAGGGACGGGCGAGGCCGGCGGGATCCGCCTGCCAGGTAGGGTAGGGCTAGTACAAGTCTGTGGAGCCGCCGCAGACGGGCCGGAGGGCTACAGGGGATAGGACTGGCAGTGTTCGCGGGGCAGCTGATCGTCGACGGAGAAGTTGAGGCTCGGTTGGGGTCCGCGCCGATCGGACGGTACACCTGGAGTTGTGGAAGACTGGCATGGCTGCCGCAGTTCTGGCAGCAGACCGTTGAGGTGCCTAAAGATTGGTACGCCTCTCTGGGTCCGCCAATATCAAGGACCCCGTTTTCTTGCAGCCAGCCCTAGAACGAATGTGGAGCGGGGTGCAGCCTACCAAGCGGTGCACCAGTCTGACGGTGCGCGTGTATCGCCCAGTGTCTGCACGGCTCACCGATGCCAGCTCAGGTAGGGGGCAGTTCTTCGGTGTGCACGCTTTCTTGACTAGTCCAGCAGAGCCACGTGCTGTTGGCCTGTATCCATTTATGTAGCACGTAAACCCACAGGTGCCCCATTTGCATTATGTCAGAGGCAGGTTCCAAGGATGGCCAGTGGCCAACTGAGCTTTATGCCATTATGCGTAGGCAGCAGCAGGTGTGATGATTGTGAGCCTCCAGAGTAGCGCCCAGAATAATAATAATAATTCGTTTTGCTATGTAGCGCTTTCATCTAAAGCGCGTTACATGGGACATCTTTACATAAATTACTATTAGCCAATCGGAATTGGCACTCACGAGGTTTGAAGAGCCTCGGTTTTGTATTTATTTAAGGTCTGTGCTGAAGGTGGGGATCTTGTCCCCATGACATTGGCTTCGTGGTTATGTTTGGCATTGAAAGATAACAGAAAGCTCAGTGTGAACACATGTTCCCCACTCCTCGAACCCACACAAACCTGGCTGTCAATCACATTGTGCTCGATAGCATTGATTGCACGAGATCTCGAATTGTCCCGTCATTGATTGACGTGTGTGGTGTACCTACACTGCCACACGTTGCCGTCAGTTCCCTCAGATTGGAGTGAACAATAGCGACGTCAACTCGCATCAGCGGCGCCTTCGCTCCGCCCACCCTCCCACGCGCGTACACTGCTTCGTTAGAAGGCCTGGACACACCCCTTCTCACCAAGGAGTCCCAGGGTGGAGACGAGAGGGCATTTCAGATCTTAGGCTAGCCCAGTAAGTTAATGCACCTGTGCATATTGTTCAGCCTCTGGGTGCTGCTCCCATCAGGGCGTGGCGTTGGTTTTCGTCCTTGTATGAGAGCAACTCTCTTGCACATTTGCTAAATGTAAACATGGCGGAGGGAGCTTTGGGCCATGATTTGATGCAGATATGGCTATCACTTATGTGCGACTGTTGTGGGTGCATGGACCGTCAAACTACAGGCCGTGTTGGTACATAACAAGACACACTGAAACTGGCCGAAGGCAAGGAAGTCCTCGGTCTCGTGGACTATCGTTTTAACGGCATTTACGGCTCCAGGGCTATTCACGGCTCCAGGGCTATTCTGATTCACTCCAAATATTCGCCCCCATTAGTTCTCGACAGTGGTTTGCGTTTTAATCGAGAAAATATAGCAAACCAGGGGAGTTTTGGGAAACCCATCCCACAGGTTCGTGTGTATGAAACTGCAACAAAGGCAATTCCTTAACTAAAGTAACTGTAGGGCCTGAATACTTATTTGCTCCCTGTCTGGCCTGTGTGAGGCTCTGGACGACACTTGTTTGATATTTAAATTGTGCTTTGAGGCTGGCGAATTTGTTCCGTCACTGTACGGCAGTGGAATACTAGGAAGTCGCAGTGCCCTGGGGGCATTTATCTTTGGCGAAATGGTGAGGATGATGGTCCTGGCACAGCCCTTCTTGTGTGGAGGGCAGTGTAGTATATGTACAATTAAAAAAAAAGTAGTGGAACTGTGACCCGGGCGGGGAGCCACGTGCAAGACGTTTTTCAAGGGTTGCAGCTATGCTTTTTGACAGCCAAATGAGCTGAAACAGATTTCAGTTTAGCTGGAACTGCTATTGAGTGGTAAAGTGGAGACATGTGCTTTAACTTCACAAAAACAGTTCCGGAATGATGAAAATGGGTGCAAAAAGTAGTGGAACTGTTGACAGTAAAAAATAAAAGTAGTGAGACAATGCTCCCGACAGTTCCCGCTCACTTCGACCACTGGGGAGGGTAATGGTAAGATTGTTGCTCTTGGTAGTTCTTTTACATCGGAGTCTTGCTGGATGGGCCTCCTGTCTCAATTTGCTGGGATACAGGAGGACTTGTGGAGAGGTCTGCTCTGGGGGTTCTGCTATGTTTCTCGGTTCTCGGCGTGCAAGGGTTTGGCAGTATTAAGAACCAAATACTCGATTGTGTTTTGGGAGACTTTTTTGACTGTTTACATATTACTAGCATACAATTCCCAGCAAAATGTAGTTGGCTGTCAGCGCAGAATTAATGGTTACTAATGTTGCATAACTAATCGGCATGTATCTTCTCAATCCCCAATGGATGACTGGTGGAGTCCATCTGTGCTCTGGGCCATTCCGCATATTTCTACTACCCTGGCATTGGGTTTCTTGGATCGTCTTCGAGGCTGGAAGGTTGGGTATCGAAGTTGATTTTTAAGCTGCTAGTAGGAAGGCAACCATGCACAGGGTCGGACTGGCCCATAACATTGTCTGGGGCACTGTTAAGACTTGATGGTCGTGTAGATGATGAATCCTCCATCCCCAAGTACCACACGGGCAAGAATAGTATTATAACTGCCCGTGCAGTCTTTGAGGCCACAGGTGTGGAGTACAGTCAGCCTGGAACCAAAAATGCCGGAAGAAAACCCCCTGACCACTGTAAGGCAAGCAACGAGGTTAGGGAAAGGAAGGCAAGACAGTGAATGGTTGAAAAGGACAAATCACGCTTAATCTTACCCCAATGCCAGTGGTCAGATACCCTGGGTGTAGTACTGGGCAGGGTTCTACAATGGTTGACGGCGGCAGGCAGCAGATTGTGATATTGTGGCACTCTTGATGGGGATTAACACCTGATTTCAGCCAAGAAATGTGAGCAAAGGACTGTGATGCGGAAATCCGTAATTAGTCCAAGATACAGTCCGTGGTCGGAAGCCAGCAGGTAACGTCAACAACAAGGGACAATCCAAAGCAAGTCCAGGCGAAAGGCAGGTTTGTTGTTTTTTCCAGAAGTGATCGACAAAGCAGAGGTACCAAGGAGAAGCAAGAGCGGGTTCGTGAGAACAGTCTGTGATTAAGGATTCCAGGAAGCAGAAACAAGGTAAACGCTCAACGAAACTTGCCGTAAGCAGCTTTGAAGCGATGTGCGAGCGTTCGCTCGATTCTTTTGAAGGCAGGAATGGTCATGTGAGCGCATCACATGAGTTACGCTCCGATCACGTGATGCGTGCTCCTCGTCTCGCGTACCCATTCGAGCACGTTACTTCCTGATCACGTGTCGCTTAACGCAGCAAGGCCCCAGACTAAGCCGATGACCATGACGTGGCGTGTAAAGTCGCCATGGTAACCGCCGCTGAAGGTAAGGAGTTTGTACCGGACATGAGTCTCTCTTGAGTTTGCTGTGCCGCCGATATCTGTAGCCCAACCGCCGTCGGGAGTTACATGAAGACATGTGGGAATGTGGGGATAGACTGTTGGCAGAGCGGTGTGTGACCGGGGACGTGACAGGCACCAATGAAAAAGTGGCTCACAGTTCCAAATGGAAATTCATTCCTTTTGTGGCAGACTGTTTGAATAGTACCCAAGGGGGATTTTTTTGAAAATATAAAATGTAATGCAAAATGAGCAATTTTAAAGAATATTTATTCAGAAACAATGGTTAAATCTGCTAGCTGCATAGTGAAGTAACTCATCAAACTCGCCTACATTGGCCGAAAAAGTGTCCCACTTTGACCAAAAAAACAGGCCCACACCAGCATTTTGCGTTTTTGGTTCAGTGATGGGCCTATTGCCCTGTAGGACAGCCCGAGCCTGACCATGGCTTCCAAACCCAACGTGGCCGGGCCTATTGGTCTAGATGGGAAGTGACTGGACATAACCGGCCAGTGAGAGTCGGAATTATGGGGCAACGTGGGCTAGTTTGATAACTTGGTGGACTATACAGGTGGTCACTTCGGCCAGTGTTACTGGTTCTTCGTTATTTATAAGGTAACATTGACCACGCATTTCTGTCAAAGTGCTCTCGACAAAAGTCACAAATTGCTATTTACAAATGGGGGTATGATTTTGATGGTGGCCAGGTCGGCGTTTTTTTTATTTAAAAAAAAAACAAAAAACGTTTTGGCCCTGTTCAGAGTCTGCTGTTGGGCTTCTCTGCGACCTCAAAAAAACTGACGTGTACACCTTTTGGTATATGGTTACAGGGGCTTCTGGTGATTTTGTCTAGTGGGGATAAAATAACCCCCGATCTAATCACCCTGTCTGAACCGTTCACCCCCGGGGTCTGTTATCGGCTCCCAGATTGAAAGGAGTCCTTTTTGGGGGAACACATGTTATGGCAGAGCGGCCGTTCCATTGGTATGCAAGACGCCCTTTGCTAATATTAGCAAACAGGGAATTTTCCTGCACTTCTGTAAATCTTTGACAATGTTCCCTTTCAAGTGGTTTGGCCGGGTCATTGCACTTCTTCCTCTTCCTATTGCCCAATGCTGTGAAAGGGTTGGGTCTGTGAGATGTGTGCTTTTGAAATGCCTTCAGTCACTCTGTAACGGTTGGTTTGAGTTCTGTTGCCTTAGCGCGAAGTTCCGAGAATATTCAAGTTCCTTTATAAAACGGTCCAAAAAGAGGTGAAACTTTGCATTTGCATCTAGTGATCTGAGAGCCGCACATCTTATGCAAAACGGTAACACAGGACCAGGGATCAAGTTGAGGGTGCACCTGGGTGGACGGAGCTCCCCACACTTATTTTCAGGGGACACCTTGATATGCTATTTTCTGGTGACACCACATTCAATTGTATGTTGATGAGCCCCTCACCCCCGACCCCACTTTTTTTTAGGGCTTGACCCCTGCAAATGACCTTTTCTGAGAATCTACACAGTGAGTTTCTGCTCTGTGTGCTCCTCGCCACACATACAGCCTTCAGCAGTAGAAATGTGTTGTGTAGGATGGAGAGCCAAGAGCATGACCGTGAGCTGTACTTGGTTTTTTAGAAGTATGCTGTCTGAGCATGGATCCACCAGTGCATTCACACACACATGCTTTCTGTCTCCATTTGGAGTAGTGGGGCGGGGAACCCTCCCCCCACACCCCCACCTGCCCTCCCAGGATGGCGTTTGTTTGGGAACCTTCAGCATTGTCTTAACTACTCCAGCTGCTGTGTTCGGAATCTTCTCTGGCCTAGGCAAACCATTTTGAGCAAGACCAAGACACAGAACGGAGCAGCAGCTGCTTCTTAGCACTTGTAGTGCACATGCTATGGTGGCGGCTTCTTTGGTTTCTCACCAGAAAGTCCAAGGGCCTCATTACAAGTCCGACGGTTACCCTGCCGGCGTGTTGCCGACGGACTTGCAATATTTACTGGTGCCTGGCTTGCTGGAATCACCAGGGGATTACAACCTCAGCGATCCGGGAAGTCAGGCGCCAGAAAATTGTTAATCCCCATTCCCATTTAGGACTCAATAGGGTTGACGGAAGCACCTGCACCGTTAACGGTGCTGGTGCTTCCGTGAAAGTAACAGGCAGTGCCATTTCGCCTGCCAGGTCTGACCTGGTGGGCGGGACGGCACCCGCCTGCAGCCTCGTTGTGTGCCGGTCCGGTAACAACGGTGCCGGTAGGCTTACGCAATATGCCCATGATCAGATTGCATCCCTGGTCGTTGCACAGGACCCCTGCTACTGCCAAATTGGTAACGCATAATTTAATACCATCTGCACTTGCACGTTCTGAATACTCGCAAGACATAGTAGGTTCGTACTTTCTATCTTTTTCATCCCCTGCTCTTAAATATTGTGTTTTTAATGTATTTCCCACCCTTGCTCCTTCCCTGCCCTGTGGGCGCTTTGAAACAGTATTTCCTTATTGTATAGGCGCCTAACAAGCAGACAAAAAATAAATACATACATCATGCTGGATTGGCATGACTAAAGATACTATTACCAAAGCTCAATTATACATGTTCCTTATGTTATATTGGCACGTGGCTGGTGTGTGTAGATGAAAAGGGATTTAATATGTCTCTTTTGGGTGTCTTATATTGTGATATACCGCTAGGCATTGTTACCTTTTTTTTCTGCAGTCTTAAAGCCCTGCACCCTTCTCACATGATCCTTTCCGACAGAATAGATTGGGCGAATATTTTTCGTCTGACACCATTTGCAGCTGCACTGCCTTTCATCGCCGTAATAAGAGCACATTGCTGCACTTGGAGCACACCCATTTAGGACACACCATAACCACACACTTCTACCCACTCTGTGGCCTAAAACGCTCCGGGACAAGCCCAGAGCACTTACGTTGTCAAACCAGTGGCAACCGTGCATTGTAAAAATGCTTCTGCTAATGAGATCTTACTTGATTAGTATTGCATTATTGTGTTCATTTTTGTGTTAATGAATACTTTTAAATACTAATGTTGCCATACTCTTCTACTTTTGTTTATAAGAGTTCACAAGCGCTTAACATTTAATTTATACACATTTCTTTTTCCAAGCTAAAAATACACTGAGCATGCGTAATGTTCCAGACTCTAATCCTGTGTTCTTACTGCAGTGATGATGCATAATAACTATTACAATTTCAGTATTAAAAATACAAAAACATTTCACCTAATAGGACTATATCAGCAGGTTAGGACTAGGTATACAGTGCACAGAATTGCTTACCATTGTCCACGGCATAGAAACCTCCCATTTATTGGCAAAATCTTGGAAAAAGTAGTCGCTATACAGCTGCTCAAAAAAATCAAACTACACGCCTACATGATCATTAGTCAGGGTTCTATCCCAAGAGTGGCATCGACAGCCACCATGTAGGTCATGGATGATGCCCTCCAAATAGTGGATAAAGGCGACTCATGCCTCCTCATCCTCTTTGACCTTTTGGCTGCATTCGACACCGTGGACCGCCACATCATCCTCTTCTCCTCGCAGACAGATTGGGATTCTCTGGTACTGTCCCGAATTGATTTGTATCCTGTCTCTTGGGCAGACACCAGGCCGTCCAGATGAAGACGTTGCGTTCTAACCGACTCCCAGTCTCCCGAGTCTCCCATGGCTCCATTCTCTCACTAATCTGTTTGAACCTTTATATGGAGACTGCACGCTCACTCCTCAAAGACCCTGATGTAAGCCATCCTCCAACACGTGGAGGATATTTCATTTTACATGAGAGTACAAATCCGCCCCGGACATTAGTCTCATCCCCAATTACCTAGCCACCATCCAGTCCTGTATGTAAGCTGTCTTCTACCTTAAACGTAACCCATCCAAGACTGCATTTCTCTTCATCGGACCCTGCTAAAAACTTGTCCAACAGTAGCTCAATGATATGCACTCAGAAGGATTTGATCCGCAACTCTCGGATTCAGCAAAATCTTTAGGCTTTACCATTGACGGCAGCCTAGCCTTACAGAAACACATTACCAAGAAGGCCCAAACGGCCTAGTTTCAAATCTCCAACCTTTCACACAATCAAACCCTTCATCTCACCGCAGGACTTGCAGGCCGTAGTGCAGGCAGGCCCTTGTAGTTTTGCACATCAATGGGGGAAATGCCTGTCTGACAGGGCTCCCAGCTGCTCACCTGGCTTCACAAAAGCAGTCCACCACATTGCAGCAGGCCTTATTACAGGTGTGCAGAAATTTGACCGAATCACACCTGTCCTACGCAAACTACATTGGTTCCTCTCCAGGCCAATGCACTGTTCAAGACTGCATGTATCCTCTGCAAAGCAGCCACAAGTAGCACACCAGAGTGGCTACATATCTGGTGGCGTGCTCCTTGTGCGACAAATCGACCAAACAGCTTGAATCACAGGTCCTCAGCAATGAGAGGACCCGCAAACAATCCTTCTATTGTCAGGCACCCACCCTCTGGAACTCGATCCCGGCATTGGCTCTGAATCTCCCCATAATTCTCCAATTTCATAAATCTCTCAAACGTGGCATTTTCTTCGACACCTGACCAAGGACTAAACCCAGTGGCACACATACGGACACTCCGACTGCAACTCGCAATAATGCCCTAATGTTAAATGATACCAGCCCACATTCTGGCTACCCAGCCATGTACAGTACTCTGCTGTTCTCGAGCTAGGTCTGTGCTTCTTTGAACAATGAAATACACGTATTTTAATGTTTCAGTAACACTGTGAGTATGGGTTCCATACAGGCCCATTGCACTTATTGTGAGACTTAAATGAATGTATATAGTCGTTTTGTTTGTACATTCTAATTCTATTAATGAACAAATGTTATCATGACTACTTTTGACACATTAATAAAATATATGGTGCTTGATACTACTTAATATCCTGTCTAGGCAGCAGTTTCATGTGTGATGTTTAATACGTTTCAAGAATTGGAAACAACTTGGCTCTTCATGTTTCCTTACCAGTCAGTATGTGACGGGCATTACTCGTGCAATTTCTCATTCTTTCCTCAATTTAAATGAGAAAACCCATTCCATTTTCTGAGTTCCTGGCTAACTCCATCATTAGAACACTTGTTGACTCCAGGATCCAATGGAACGCTCGCACAGATTCTTTTTGTTTGTGACTGTTACTCATCCCTGGGGATGTTTGGGATTTTATACCACCCTGAGCTTTGCTAGCGATGCGCATTCCCCAAATGCTTGCCAACCCCTTAAGTCGCAATAGTGGAATTATTATTATTTTTTGTATTTATTGGCATTTATAAAGCTCGCAAGCAATCCAGAGGCATTGTGGAATGAGTCATGCTTCTTGGAGAACTCGTTTGGTGCTTTTGGAGTTTCCTACCTTGGATTAGAATTTCATTTGCCAGGAATTATGCTCTAAGGAGAATAGGTTCTCTCACTGGCAGCGCATTCCTTGAATTGTGATGCATTTTCACCATTGGCCACTCTTAATGTTTCCATCATTTCTACTGTAGCCTCATGCCCGAGAATACTCGTTTTCATTTGCAGCATAGTGATTTTCCAACCCTTTAGATGTCTAATTCCTGAGGGCTCTTCACTTTTGAGATCTCGCTTGATGTGTTTACTGTGGGGAGGAGCCCACTCGCCTCGCTAAACACGATGACGTAGCTACTTAGTTTCTACATTCATATGTGCTTTTGTTCTGGGTGGTGCATTAGCCGACTTATGAAGCAGCAATGAAAAATGTTTTCAATGAGTTTCAGTTCTATCGTGAAGAAAGGTAGGTGACTGCTGAAATATCCCCGGAGCCCCTGAGACTGGGATACAATTGCTGCGCCTTGGACCATACACCGGCAGTTCCTAGTATATCTATCAATAAAAAGTGATGGATGTACTTGTTTGGACCAGCACTTTTGAACGGTTGCATTGTTTCAGCTGTATTCAGGTGGCCTCTGGACACCATTGGGCATGGAGCAACTCGACCATCCAGAGATCTCACCCTGAAACACTCCTCACCACCCGTTTCTTAACACTTAAACGCTTAGCAGGGCCAGAGCATGGTTTCTCCAGTCTTACTGGTAGTGCCACTTTTACACCTGGAAAAGTAATTTCTTTCCAGTAACCACTCCTATCCCTCTCTTGTAGGAACCAAAGCATGAAGAGACAAAGCTGTCGCTGTGTATTAAATGCAAACACCTAACACCTCAGAAGGTAACCACCAAGCGCAAATCAGTCTAGACTGTAGCAACCATCCACATTGGGCAGCCCTGTCTGAAAAGGGCCATCACACACACTGTGCACTGGAGCATAATAACTCCCAGAAGTGTTTCCACCTAAACGAACTAGGGGATCCCCAGAACATACAGACTTTCACTTACCGAGGCTCTAATGAAGCGAAATACTGATGGATGGTCATGCCTGAGCAACCTTTCGTCACTGCTCTGATTTAGCATTGAATTCCATTTTTGTTTTTCTTCAGCTTGTCCGTGCCATTACTATAAACTTGCGTACATGACCCTTTCCAATCTATAGACGCTTGTACGCTCTTGTTTTTATTCTTCCTTTCCTATGGATTCTGGGACTTGTAGTTCTGCCTACAGCCATTATGAATCCAGGTCTACGGGTCCCAGAATTCAAAGCAAAAACCAGGACTGGATACTCGCACAGTTTGAATGGATCATGTTGGTAAGCCTGTTACTGGTTTTCCCGTGTTTCGTCTCTTTCTGTATTATCATGTTCTTCAAAGTTCTGGCCAAGCTGGAATAGAAAAAAATGGCATGGAATACTACTGAGAGCAATTGCAAGGGTTAAGAAGCTTTGGCACAAGCACTTCCATCCATCGCTTTTTGGTTTTCTTGTTCTCTCTGCCAAGCAGGTGAAAGGTGCCTAGCGCATTGTCATCTTGAGAAGACCTGTCCAAGAGGATACACAGGACAACCTTGCCTGTGGCTGCCTTAAATGGGGGCTCCCACCACAGTGGCTGCATGCTTAGCAAATATGTGTCTGTAGCTGGAGTCAGCTCTTGCTGGCACAGGAGCCCGCACGATCTGGCCCATTCTCGTATGGCCTGTGGAAGTGGCTCTTTGCCAAAGGGATGATATGGGTGTAAACGCTGTTACGAATTTGCAAACCTCGAAGGAGCCATCGGAAAGCTGTGCAAATATTCGCTGTGTTCTTTGCCAGGCTGATTGTCGTGGAGGCACCTTACAATGTGGGCTGGTCTGTAGGGAACTCGAGCTATTTCTCGTTCAGAACAGGTTTGTGAGTTGAGTAATCAATTAGGCGGTCATAGGTGCATCCTATTTCTTGGCTTCACTCCCTGAGTTTCTTGATGCAATGTTGGGGCGTTATAAATCCTTCGTGACAAAGCTTGACCAATCTCCTAGGTCTGACTTGGTTCCATGCTTAACTTTTAGACACTGTCCTTGTATATGATTAACACGCTTTGTGCTTTGAGGCATTCCCCCCTGTTTCTCATTTCACTCATCATGGGAGCTCCACCAAGTGCTGTTTACTTGCTTCTCTGTGAGTTAGCCAGGTTTGTTGGTGTTATTATATAGTGTTAACACACTGCGTTGCGGTTGCCTCTGGGTAATTTGAGTGGCTGCATCATGCAGAAAAGCCTAGTTCTACAGGTAGTGTCCAACACACTACCTGTAGATCTAGGCTTTTCTTCGTGTTACAGTCCCTCAAATTGCTCAGAGGCGACCACAACGTACCCTCAGGGGTGTTGCTAGGTGTGGAAAATATCTGGGGCTACACTAATGTCGGGACTGTTGAGATTCCGGGCTAGCTAGTCTTTGGGTTGTAGCTCCTGAGCTTCTATCTGGGGCTATAACCAAAAGACCCGGGGCTATAGCCCTCTCAGCCCCCCATAGCAACGCCTTTGCATACCCTGGAACCCTTCGAGGACCCCCAGTAGACTGGACGCTATGGAATGCGCTCTTTTGTGGCCAGGGTACAAGTGGTGTAACACAAAATAATGGGTCTCCCCTGTAAAATGTTGAGAGGCCACTAAGGTTACGATCCTCAAAGATGTATACTATCCCTGGGCCTCTCTGGAAGCCCTCTGCAGCAAACGGGACGTAGGGGTGTCTCTTTAACCCTTGAGGAGGGAGGGTGGGATTCGTTTTGTAAGTTAACTGAATCCCCTGTGCCTGCGTTACCATCAGCTGGCCTTAACCCTCCAGTTTCTTTCATGCTGTTTAAGCCAGTGCTATATTCTGGTTGTACCACTTGAAACGCCCCGCTCACCTCTGTGCTAAAATGGACTCCTTGCATTAAAAGTTGACTGCACGGTGAAACATGACTGTGTCACTGACGACTTGGGAGTTATTAGATCCTGCTTTTTCACTCGAATATCTGCAGTCTTTTGTGCTTCCTAGTCGGATGCGGTGGGAAACATTAGTTGGACTTGGAAAGTATGAGCACCTACCCCAGACATATTGAAAATGCTCCAATTAGTTGGTGCCAAACATGTGCAATTTACAGTGTCTTGCACTTAGATGCTGGGAGAAGCCCCTTTAGCCACCGTTTGTAGATCTACATTTGGGCATTAAGGCCATCTGAGTGCCCCCTTGTGTGTTTGTTTTTTTGGTGCGCTACATGTTGGTTTGCCAGTGCTGATTTAAAGCGCGTCTGCCTTGTGGTTGGTGCAAGGTGGAAGATGGGGCCTCATATTAATAATTTGTGCTGGTTTCCTTATTGGCTGGTGGGTTCATTCTGCGGGGGCAACCAGCTGAACGTTCACTGATTGTTGGGGCCCCATCTCCTCAGGTAAGTCGGGAGGGCCCTATTTAATGTCAACATGGGTTCATAGTGATAATACTGAATCAAAAAATCTCGAAAACAAAAATCTCGAATACAAAAGGCCGAAAAAAAAAAATATCGAATTTTTTTTTCAATGTGTTTTTTTTTTCAAAATGGGGGGCCCTTTTTTAATTTTTTTTATTTTACCCCTTTTTTTTACTTACCTGACCCCAAAAACATATATAAATAAATAAATAAAAAATTCGATATTTTTTTTTTCGAGATTTTTGTTTCAGGCTTTTTGTCATTGGAGATTTTGTTTTCGAGATTTTGACTGACCACCGTCAACATGTTTGCTTATCGGGGCATTGGCGTGCAATGTATCTGTGCAGTAATTGCTTGTAGCAGGATAGATTGTTCTCATTTTCAATAAAAAATACATGTTTTAAATGTTAATACAAATCTGTTTATAAAACATGGTTGTGTCTTTATGTTGAGCAGTTATGGGGTGAACATGTCTGGCCTGAAGCTGTCAAATATATTATGATGAAGTAGGTGTTGGTAGTTATGGAGTTTTATGCCGTAAAATGCAAACTGATGGTGAGAAGGTGTCACAGGGAGCGGTCAAGAGGTGGCTTTCAGGGGATGAGGCTTACACGCTACACAAGCCGGCCCGTAATTTTAAATGGCGAATGACCGTGGTAGCTGACAATGGCAGGTAGCTATTATGGGTTTGAGCCAGTTCTTCGAAGACAACAACGTTTTCGCTATATTCTAGCTGTCATCTACGTTCTATCAAAATATGCCTATGTTGAGGCTTTAAAGAACAATACGGGTCATAGCGTGGCGACAGCTTTTAAGCGTATGTTTAACCAAAGCTGAGTCCATGTTAAACTACAGACATACGCCGGTAAGGAGTTTTCAAATAAGCTGCTACGGAGTCTTCTAAAGCAACACTGGGTGCATCACTTCGTAACACACTCCAAAGTTGGTCTCTATTGTAGAATGTTTTATACAATCTTTTAAAACACATGTCTGGCGATTTTTCATGGCTAAAAACACCCGTAGATATGTGGAGATGTTACCTGCATTTATAGATATGTATAACAACATGCAGCATAACCACATGCAGCATAGATCTATTAAAACCACCCCCGCTGGTGTAACACTGCAGAATTCTCTGGAGGTCTGGAAAAAACTGTATGGCGAAGACTTATTAAAAAGACGGCACTTATGCCCCTTTAAGAAGGGGATCATGTGCGGATCTCAAAACACAAAGCCGTCTTTAACAAGGGATATGAGCAGAACTACAGCAACAACATCTTTATCGTAGATGGAGTGACTCAAAGGGAGGGTGTGTGTATATATATATATATATATATATATATATATATATACACACACACATTAATCAGTTATTCGGACGACGAGGGTGTTCAAGGTGTTTTTTACAGGGAGAAGATCCAGAACGTCAGTAAAGGCCAACAGCGAGTTTATGGAATCGAAAAAGTCATAAAGAGTAAAGGTTGCGGAGCCAGGAAACCGTATCTAGTCAAATGGCTGGATTGGCCCAACAAATTCAACAGTTTGGTGCCCGCCGGATCCCTAGAGGCCATGAGTGTGTAACAGGTAGTCTGCACCTTATTATTATTATGCTCCCCAGCAACGCTTCAGCTGAGGCATTCTCAGGTAACAAAATATCCAACTTTACTGTGAAGCTGGCCAAACCCATACATTTGCAGGGCCTATATAGAGAGCCTACTAAATTGTGCCATGATGTCTTGGATAAGCAGTTCTCTCCAGGCCTCTTTTATTGTGACAATGCAGGACATTTCGACAACACCGCTGTGGATGGTGATAACAAGGGGTTCGCGAAGAGAGCCCTTCACGCCATATCCAGTAGACTATTCGATTTACTGGGCCATCTATATGCTGACCTTTTCTTCAGGAAAAAATTGATCAGCGGCGTTGACCTTAAAGAGGAACTATCCAGAAACGCAGATGCTTTTTGTCTTGTAAGCAGAGACACTGAACAATGCAAACTAGTCATCCTATCGGCTAGTTTATTCGTCAAACATGGAAGCGTCTCTTTGACTATTAGACTGGCGCATGCAGAGGTACTTCAGACATCTAATGTGAAGTATCCTTTGGTGAGAGTCACCCTTAAAGTCTTCAGCATTCCTACCGGTAGCAGAGGTACCAGTCAAGACAGCCTGCTCCCAGGACAGCTTCCAAAAATAATTATCATGTGTATTGTTGAAACCGTATCGATGAACGGCGCACACGATTGAAATCCCTTTGACTTCAAACGCTGTAACATGAACTATGCAGCGCTGCACACAGACAATGTCCTGATCTCTGCCAAAGCATACGCTCCTAACTTTGGAGTTCCAAACATAATCAGGGAATACACGGGCCTGGTGGCTGTCAAAGGGAAGCGCATAGGTGATGCACCGGTCTCAATCACATTCTATGAGTATGCTCTCAGCTATACTCTAGTGGCCTTCGATCCAAGACCTGACAGTGCATCAGCGGGTCATTTCAACTTCCTGAGGAGCAGAAACCTACGTGCTGAAATAAAGTTTGAAAGAAACCTAACCGCCACGCACTCGCTGCGAGTGTGGAGGGTTTTCAATGGCGTTCTGTAGAGCATAGACCTGCTCGGAAAACATTTCATGGTGTGTATGCCAGCGATACATGTCCCAAGTGGCGACGCAGGAATTGTCCGGTTAGCCCGGTGGTGAACACCGATATGCAGGCCCGTGGTGGAACACATTGAATATCTTTGTGTTTGGACGGTGACATGCTAACGATGTTAGATAGTTTGGCGCACTTCCCGTAACACACCATATATGCCAAAGTTTTAACAGATGTGAAAAGCCTTGCAAAGTATTTGTTATACCACTGTGCCGGTTCAAGACTCTAAAGCCTTGACCTGTGGTCAGCACTGTATATTCTTTATCAGTCAAATGTCTGAATGGAGATTGCTCTAATACATTTTCAAAACAGCCGACAGCAATCGCGATCAAATGGTGGGCAGATTTGTTAACAAGACGTTGCCTAATGTGTATAGATGTCGCAAAATTTTCAGTTTGTCGAAAATGTAACTGCGGGTAGTCTATCTAGTGCTACATGTATCAATAAAATAGCTCACCAAGCATTGTGTGACATTATACATAATAAATAATACACTGTAATAAAGAAAGAGTCGGTTTTGTGATTTGAAAACAAATGTTAGGTTTGCAAAAATTAAAAAAGCAGATTTAATACAAAGAGAAGGAATGTTCTACCACAAACATGCCATTACAGAAAAAAGAAGCATGGCTGATGGGGGCATCGTGGGTGTGGGAGGGGGTGGGTAAAGATTCCTTATACCAGCTGTTATTCCACACCTCTTTCGGGCTGGGGGAATGGTGGCTGTTCATAGGGGTATCTAGAGGGCTGTGTTGTTGATGAGGAGTAACGTGGGCACCAGTTTTTAGCCGCACCAAAAGGCGTCATTGGGTGACGTTACCCACAACGTCTTTCGGGATATTTAAATCCACGACCGCTTGCATAAACTCATTCCAACCGATGGGGGCATTTATCATAGATGTGGGGTGTTGATTCATAACACCCGTACTAAATCGAGCAGGTTCAAACCCCTTACAACCCTGCCGCAATCCTGCCTCTGTAAATAAACTCACCCCTATCTGTCAAGCTGGCTACATCCTTTACACCATCTATCTTATGTAGCAATAGTTCTGTGTTGGGTTTATAGCGTTGGTTAAGAGTATTCACCTCTACTGGATCTGGCCATAGTGGAGCCTTCTCACTGCTAGATTCCTCGGGCGGCATGTATAAAGTTAGTTTGTTTTTCCCTGCATCGCCACGCCGGGCGTGATCTAAATATTTATGCAAAATATCTGTAAATAAAGCCGCTTTTTCATGTGCCGGTAAATCAGGTCTGTTTAAAAGAGCCTTCATTTCCGAGTCGAGACGCATTGTGGCAACCTTCTGTATATCCCAATCTGGCGAGGGTGTGGGGGTCGTTAGACTTTCTTACTGCTGCTTGTCCATCAAGTACATTTTATGAGTGTGCTCCCTCACTGACCCCCAAGCAGGCTGGTGATTAGTGGTAGGGTATGCCTATCAAAGATCCTATGAATCCTCCAGCCTGTGAGAACGCTTTTCTTTTATCCCTTCGCAAGATATTCACATATTTACAGTTACTTAATGACCTACTTTTCTTTTTTCAACACACTTATTTGATGTTGTGTTAGCGGTATGTGTTCCTTTTTAAATGTTGTCAGCAATCTCCAAAGTAGCAGCCACCAGATTGTCAGAGGCCCCGGCTAGAATGGCTTTGTATTGTTGAGGGGTGGCGTATACAAGCATTTTGAGCAGCTCAATGTTTCTCCATATGCGTGCCGACATGGTGAAAGCACAACCTGCTACTGATGCGGTAATGCGATTAATGTTGTTTTTTAAATGTCTTTTTAGGAATATATACAGCGGGTAACCCCAGCAGCAATCTATCAGTGCGCAATCTATAATCCTCTAGCGTGGTTGTTTTTAACTCAAACCAGGAGATCCATAGAGCTTACTGGTTGCGTCTTCAAAAGCCTCCATAAATAAACGTGTTTTGGACAGATACATCTGGCGGGCTATCATGGCTAGTTGTTCATCCCGGGGGAGTGGGGTTTAAATCTCGGGGGTTTAAATAACACTATGTAACTAGTATTTAGCATTATAGATCTGTTACTCTTGCACTGGTTGAACAAGTTCTGCACAATGTAACAAATGCTTAGATTGCAGTGGTGGGAGTATTGGCTTTTTCTAGCTCGGAGTTCTGGACACTCTCAGTCATCAAATCGTCCACGATGATCATATTCACCATTCTCGGAGGAAGTAAACGATAGTCATTGAGACTGTCGAGCATACCCTCTGCAAACCGAAGGTGCTTTTACTGCTGTTGCAAGGTGGTATAAAGTGGTTGCCAGCAGCTGTAGAGCCAGACAATAGTATCGAGATTGTGTCATTGCAGTGTTGGCGTTTTCTGACAAAATAACTCTTGCCGCAGCTGGAACGCACACACACACGACCGGATGTTGTAGCCTGGTATCCATAACGAAAAATACTTGACCATTAACAAACCATGTACAGATATCTATGTGCGAACGCCCCAGGTGAGGTTACATCACAGCAGGTGGTTAGTCTTTGAACCTTCTAGGGGCTGGTAAAACAAACGCTGCTGTATCTGGATGTGTATATTCAGCGCTTAAGCGCCACGTGAAAACCTACAAATGAAATGCATGGACTTTTCTAGCTTACCTAGAAGAAGCAAATAAAAACATGGAACAGTTTTTGCATATTTCTTCAACAATGTGGTATTAAAGAGTATATAAAACATATCCACTGTATATGATACACAGCATACCTTTTGGATGTTATAACGAATCATCAAGCATATGGCTGCCCCACCCGATTGCACCTGCAAGATAATACTTCACGCTTAAAAACTATAGTGGCCACCGTCGCACCCTGTAGTAGTGGTTATTGAGGTGAAAGCCACTACCTACAATGCCCCATGATTGGTACCTTGATGGCTGTGGCACATCCCCAGCTGTATGTCCTCTGACAATGTCTAAACAATAACCAACATTAAAGGTTCTTGGGCTTGAAAATAGTGGCAGTGTCCAAAATCCACTCCCGCTTGCCAATGTATTTCCACACCGTCGGTTGTGAAGCAACCTTAAAGTGCCTCAAAAGCCATTCTGAAACTGTGGCTGACCCCCATCATCCTTTGGTCTTGCTGGCCCTAGAAGCATATGGGTTGTGTTGCGTTGGATGAATCAATTGCCATAAATCCACAGGCTGTTGGTTGATGTAATTCACATCCAGAGAGCATCTACAGCCTTTGTAGCTGCAGGTCCTTTGCTGTATACCCTCTTGTGATGACAAAGCAATGGGCGCCATCACCCCGCTATACCTTGTGCTTGCGGATAGCGAATGAGTCCTATAACCCTGATCTCTTCTGGAGACATTCCCATAACACTGGTTGTCATGGGCCCTTGAAGTATCCCAAGAGCCATTCCCCATTGGCGGCTGCCACCCCAGGCCTTTGTGGCTTGAAGCCCACTGTAAAATAGCCCCCTGCAACAGCACATTCCACAAAACCTTGCTACGCACATCCATCCTCTGACTGCAAGGGCCCTCCCTGTAGCCATATCCATGGGCAGCCCTAGTTCCATGGCGTCGGCATGGTCCACAATCCACATCCATGGGTAACCCTGGATCCATAAATCCAATGGGCGTCGGGTGTTGGATTCCACACGCCACTTTTTCAGAATCTGCCCGCTGCAACCTCCACTTGTTGGAGGACACACTGGTTCTAAATAGAAAGAACATGGAATCCGAGCAGGCCATCTTTATACAGAAAGTGTTCCATCAATCCATAACACATCACCAAACATCTCAAGCCCAGTGTAATACCTCAGCAAATGCCCCCTTTAAAGGATCTGTCATGCCGGCAGCTTGTACAAAATAAATATCGGCTGCATCTCTTCATTAAATGTGTGATTTTTGGCAACAATTCAAGTCCCACAATGCCTGGTCTGCCAAAATTGGACCTTCATGTTGCACGCTGTTAAGATTGTATAAAACACTGCAAAATGTAGAACCATATTTTAAAAGTCCTAGCACACATCTACCTCACAATTGTGTTTTAAAGTACACATTGCAGTTTTCACATGTGAAGATGCAGGGCAACATTCTGCGCTTCCTTTGCAGATAGAGAATGGACACATTTTGTTTTACTTTGTGCCAATCTGCATGTAGAATAAAATAAATGGTAGCTCCTACTTGAAGTACAAAATGAATCCAGAACAATCTATACCATGTACTGGTACAGTCATTGGGACTTAAAAGGAGCCAACTGTTACACATCCCCAAACATCTCAAACCCGGTATAACACCCTGACACTTGCCACCCCCAAATCTGTCATTCGAGCATTCTTGTATTAAACACGTGTGATCTTTGGCATATAGTGATCACTCTGTTCTGAATATTTTAGACACTAAAAATGTTATCAGCGCTGTGAAACAAAAACACCTCATTGTGCACGTGCAAATATGTTGCATAACAAAATGACAAGGGCATCAAAAGTGCAGTCGGGGCTTATTTAATGTTTAATATAATGTTTGGAACGGCTATGATGGCAGTGGGGAGGCCACAAAAAGAGGATAAATAAACTAGGAAACCATTTTTAGCAGAATATGAAAGTGTTTGCACCATCAGAGACTGTGAAATTCTAGATTCTGAATACTGGGTCACTGACTTTGCTGTCTCGACCTCGCACTTTCCAAGCTTTCAAATTAAAATGTCTGATTGTGTAGCTGCCTTTCATTATTTTTTCATTATTCACACTCTGTATCAAAGCCAGTTCATATAAATTGATAATCGTTTTTGTATCAAATTGATATCAAACATTTTTATATAATTTTTTTGAGAGGCAATTTATATAAACGATTTTAATAAAAATGGTTTATCAAAATGTGTGTATACAGTTCTACATAAAATGATTTTTTTATATTTTATACATTTTAAATATTAAAAAGATATAAACATGGCTTCATATCTTTTTCTGGCTTCCTATCACATCAGGGCGGGACCTGCTCTGTGATGTCATCACTGCGTCACACTACAAAACCCTAGATTCACAGTCCCCGTCTTCAGAGCTCACTTCCCTTTCAGCACACGACCAAGCAACATCGTCGCCCCCCCCGCTGCACCTATCTTTGAGTAGATTTTATATAAAATGTAAATTCACTTACATCAAAACTGATATAAATTATACACACTTTATATAAAAAAATTGATATAAAATTTATATCAAACATTTTTTATATCTTTGTCTATATCAAATTTATATTAAGTTTATATCAAAAGGGGGAGGGGCCAAGACCGGAAACAGGAGGGGGTGACCACCTGTCAAAATTCAACATGAGAGAAAAGGGAGCTCCTACTACTGGCATGCTATGATGATCAGTGCGCAAGTGCTCCTAAATAAGCAGGTTATCGCAGGAAGTGACGTTCTGGAAATACAATGAATGTTCGCCATTCGCAGTAGCTTTTCAGAAAACTATTTGTTGAATAACTCTTAAAGCGAGGAGTGCTACTGAGATATCTTCATCAGGAGCAAAACGGTCTCCAAAAATAGGGGAGATCACAAATCGGACTTCAGTTTGCCAAGCAGCACATATGAAAAGCAAGCCTTGCGGACTAAAGTCTTGATCCAAGCATTTATTACGATCATTACACATTTGAACAAGAGCTTCCTAGTAATCTCGTACGGGTTGAAAATTAGAACATGCCACTGCGTCCACCTTCTGCCTGCTGGTGGGCTTCAGTACAGGGGCCCAGAGTTGGACAAATGGTCAAAAACTGCAAGGCTGGTTGAACTTGCTTTGTTAACCATGCTGATGCCGCTGACCTGTAGCAATACTTTTTATTCTCTGGGTGAGTGCTGCAAGAAGTCCAAGGCAACCAGCCGCTTGTATATGGCTGCCAACCATGGCAGGTGCTCCGCCTTCGCACTGAAACTGACAACTAGGCACAGTGAACCCTAAGCACACCATGGTCCTCCCACAAACTGTCTGAACCCCCTGGTGATCTGGCTCAGCTTGCTCCCATTAATGGTGGCACTATCCCCTTGTCCTTGGGACTTGGGTTAGAATGGTGCTGCCCCCTCTACTCTTCTCTAAAGATAGATTGGGATGCTATCCACTTAAGTTGACACTTCGCTTGTGTCCTGCTGTTGACCGACGCTTCACTCGCTACTTCCGCATGCGGGCACCCAGTTTCCCTGTTTCCTCACAATGTGATCAAACGGGTAGTAATACTGTTAGGCAAACTAACAGTGCACTTTGCTTAACATTTTTTTTTATTTTTAAATGCCATTGCATCTTGCAGACATAATACATTTTTATTAAGTGACCTTCATTTTTTGTATGCTATTTTTAGAGACCACTTACGTCTCCTTCTCTGGCACCAAAAGTGCAGCTGAAACAGTGCCTTCATTCATAGGTAAGATCAGTTTGTGTGTAGTAAACACAGGAACGGGTGAATTTGTTTTGCATTTCATGGTGAGTAGAAGGGAAATTAATATTTAGTGAAAAATAAATATATACGGTTTAATTTATTTTTGTCCAGTTCATCTTTTAATAACATTTTAAAGGATTGTGAGAAAGCTGCAGGTTTAGTGTGCATTGACACAGAAAGGTAAAATGAGGCTTCCCTGTAGACATAATTACCTACAAAATAGAACTACTGATGTGCAAATTATATACAAAGGGAATAGCTATTTGATCATACATGAACACAGGGAGGAAAGACAAATGTTTGCATTTCATTTGAAAGTTTTTTTTGATACCCAGTGCTCCAGATAGGATTTTGGCATAAGAGTATTTTACTCCCAATTTTTAGAATTGGAGAGTAAATCCAATTTCAAGAGAGTAAAAATTAGTTTCCTCCTTCGTAAGAGAATAAAAGGTGTCTGACAACTATCCAATTTGTGCATAAAATGAAAAGTGTTCGAAAACATTAGTGAGAAATGACTTGTAGGTGTGTTTTATCCAGCTTCATCGTCATTATATTTGGACACCAACACTCTGTTAAGATATGACAGCTAGTTGCATCATAAATCAAGTCCCTCACTCTACCAGCATCACTTCTCTTCCTCTCTGGCCTACTGTTGCTGCCTGACACTACCTGCTTGACAACCACTCTGTGTTCTTTGCTCCATTTCTCCTTCCCCTTTGCTACTTGCTTTCGCCAATCTCTCACTTTCTGATGATCTGCCTCTCACCTGTAAGTGTTGCTATGCCAGGTTTTGAGGTCTGTTGCTCTGTCACTCTGTCTTTCCCATCTCTGCATTCTATTATTGCTGTTTCCCTCCTATATCTTGCTGTATCGGTTGATATAACTCCTCTTCCTCTCTCATGTCATTATCTGTTTTTTCATTTTCTCTGTTGTGGTTGCTACTCCTTTTGATTCTTTCTTGCACTGCCTCTTATGTTATTGGTCTGCCTTTCTCTAGTCTAGCTTTTCTATTTCCAGCTCTAGCCACCTGCTGTTGATCTGGGTTTTCTTATTTTGCTGTCTCTAAATGTCCCTTTTGCTCTGCTTCTATCCCTCAATCCTAGAGTGTGTGTGTCCTATTATTTACATCTGTTTCCCTTCTCACTTTTTTGGATGCCCTCACATGTAGCTCATTGGTCTCTCTTCCTGTTGCTCATATTCCTGTTTTGGATTGTCTGGTATGTTCTTTGTTGAATCTCTCCTCGGCCCCCAGCCCAACTTAGTTCTCCTGCATTGCTTAGGTTCAGTTTCTCTTCCTCTCTTGGTTTTCTGTTTACCTATTGACAAAGCATCAATAAATATCCACAAAGTAAATATCCACAAAGCTGAAAATGCCTTTTCTATTTACAAATCTAGTGCACCTTTGCTATTGGATGGTCCTTCTAGGGGTGTTCAAACCTTCTTTTGGCCATTAGGCTGGGAATGGTTGGTCTCACCAGATGCAGAACTTGCTGAATGCAGATGCTATACCGTCACTATATGCCATTTCAAGTATAGCATCCCTCATGGGATGTGCCTGTTCTACTTCTGAGCCAATACAGGTATAGCAGCCCAGATGAGAGGTGTGTGTTCTGAGCCATTACAAGTAAACAAGCCCTGATGAGGTGTGTTCTGAGCCATTACTGGTATAGCATGCACAATGAAATGTGTGTGTTCTGATTCACTGAACATTTAGTAGTCCATTTGAGAATTCGAAAGCTAAGTCAGTTCTGTTACAATTGAATGTTACCTGCTTCTTCATCACATACCTATGACGCAGATGCATTAACTCACCTATCAACAAGATTTAGAAACCGGTTACACAATGATCTCTACAGCAGGGTTATTGACCTACTGAGCTACCTTTCCCAACAGGCTGTTGACTCTGAAAAGCAAATAGGGTTAGGGCGCTGGCAGTTACATGCAAGGCTTGCCTAACATAATTGGCTTGTCAAAAGCTCTAAGCCTGTTTGGACTATCCGACATGTGAGTCAGGAGATTCATAATGAGGCTTTGAAATTTGCTCGATTTTTAGCAGTGGGACTCAGTAATCGGACATGAGGGAAAAAACAGATGTTTTGAAAAGCGCAAGACCGAATAGGAGGGATTGACGTGTATAATGCCATCTCACACTGTCAGCCAGTGTGCATCACACCAGCTCAGGAGGATGGTGGGAAGAGCTCAGACACTGTTCTTGTTCAGCTGTTAAGAAATGCAGGGACTGTCCCAAAACATAGCAGTCCTGTTAGACATGTGAGCATGATGCAATCCACCCTGCTGTGAATAATTGGCATTGTGCCATGACACCCATAGCAGCTCCGCTGACAAATTTGGCTACCTAGCGAATATATAGCAGTCTTGTTGAGAGGTAACAGTACAATCTGTGATGCTGAAAATATATACAGCACTGCTTGTACCTGTGTCCATTACCCACTGCTTGCAGTGGGTGGTCAGAATGGGATTTAAAGTAAAGTTCACACCACATTTAAAGTAGTTCACACCCCATGCCTAGCTATACCTTCCTCTCTAAGAAATCCAACTATGTACAGTGCCCTTTCATGCATGCAAACACGTGCAATTTTAAGACAAAAAAACCTCTTCATATAGAACACCAAAAGCATTTCATTCTCACAAATGCCAAACCAACTCCTTGCTGGGAGGCTCTCCTAAAACCTCAAGACATCAAGAACCCCAAGCTGTTTTATGCAACTGATGTGCTTCTGTGATGAAAAGATAACGAAGTACGAAATCCCCATGCTGCTGCAACTGCACTGCCTCCATTAAAGCAGATTAAAACAGAGGAAAAGGAAGCAGAAGTACTGGCTTTGTTTAAGACCATTTCCATTTTACACAATACTGCGTGTGTCCTAACGCAGTGAAAAGCATGTTCATGATTCAAAATGCTTTAATAACACTGTAACCTACAAGATGCAAGCAGTTGAACTCAGTGAGCCAAACACACATTCCCTTCTACATTACTCAGAAGGTATTATCTTGATGGAATCATTAACAGAGTGTTAAAAAATAAATGACCCAGGACTCATCCCAGTTGCTTCTTTCAAGGAACTGTGTGGATTGCTGAAGTAAAGAGTGGATTTGCAAGCTGCTGCTTGCCATCCTGTCACAAGTGAGCTCCATGATTTATGGGGGTGCTGCCATAAACAGCCTGAGTAAGTGGTACACAAGGAAGAATGAAAAGGGCTGTATTGACACAGATTCTGTGCATTAAAAGGCCTGATACGCAGATAGGCACCTTATCTGGAGGGCTGTTGATACCTGTATTTATAATAAATCCACGTAATGTTCGTTTTGTTGCTCAGCCAAAATTCTGGTGCATGGTACTTGCATAACCTGGCACCCCAAGGAGTGCTTGTCTGCAGACGTCTATGCTGTTAAACAAGTCTCCACAAACCGCCCCCCCTCTTACCCCCGCCCCGAGTTCCGCACTGGCTGCTGGGAGCTCTAGCTGAGGGAATACTCATTTTCTCTAAGGCTCATTCGAAGTAAAACCTCTGTTTTTAATGATCACTGGATTCCCACATCTTTTAACGAGAATATGGGTTAAAAAATGTAAGGTAATTAATTTCCTCATGTTTACCACAGGCTGCAAAACTTAGATGGAGTACCTTCATGCCCATGTATGAAAGAGTCCCCCCCCCACATATTGTAATACAAAACATACCTAGACTTAAAGAGTATTTATTCTAAATCTATAATTAACCAAGCCCTTCTCAAACCCTGATGCGCGCACACACAATTTGCAGCTGCGGCCTACATTTGAGTTCATTTTTTTTGCAATAGCTCGAAGTGCTATGAAGGGTGGTGTGTGAGTTCTACATAGAAAGACAGAGTAAATACATATTGTGCAACCAACTGAACTGCTCAGAGATAAGCAAAAATATGTTGGCTTATATTTTGTGTGTGCATGCCAGAGTAGGCTTACCAAGCCTTATTGGAGTTATTTGTGGTATTCCTTTCAGAGGAAAGGGAATCCAATGTCTTAAAGAGAGAACTTCTGTGATGTACACGCATTCATTGTGCGGGTGGACTTTCTAAAATGATTTGACCGCAAATTTGGAAGACTTCTGGTGTCCAAAAATGGTTTGGAAACCTTGCACTGGGACACCCACAGCCCAGGTGGTCTAGGGAAAACTGAGGTGCAGCACGTTGCGTTTGAGCGGCAGCGGGCCAGCCACTGATACGCTACGCTCGGGCCCTTAACTTCGGGCCGTTACCGACAGGGTGGGCTCGCAACTGAGGGGAATATCACCTCATTATGACAACTGCGTAATTCCCAATTATGTTCTGTGTAGGTTGTCTAGATGGTCGTTATACTGACATCGACTTGTGTGCAGAGGAGCCCATTAAGGCTTATAAGCACATATCAAATAAGAAGAATGGGCTGGCCCTTGGAGTCCGTCGTCCTCCCGCCTTTCAGATGATATAGCTAGGTCGCAGTTTGGCTCAGCATGGTATTTGAGGAAATGGCTTCTGCACAGAGATTATGTATCAAAGGTTTGCCGCTCCCTGCACTGCCTCAAGGACTGGATCACTTCCTTTAGATTCTAGGCCTGTCCTGTATGGACTGGCCCCTGGTTACACATTAGCCTGTGTACCCGCTCAGATGCTTCGCTCATCAATGCCTCGGTATATTTGCTCCAAGGTTATGAGCACCAGATGTGAATATAAAATGTTGCTCGTCAGTGTGAGTTTATCCTTTGAATCTCTCATCCGAGTTATTTAGCGCCTTGGAGCGATTAAGCTTATGGTGTGTGCAAAACCAATAGACATGGATATTTAGCAGTGGAGTGTTTGAGCTGCTAAACATTGCGTATGTAGTGCGTGATATATGATATGATATGGTATTTATAACGCGCCTGTACACAAGTGTTTCTAGGGGATAGTTGACTTGCAATGGCGGCCGGAGCTGCTGTTTTTTGAGCTACCGAGTGGCAATGAGCTACCAAGATTTGGAGTTGAACTGCTGTGCGTTCCGGTTAAACTGTCACATATTGTGTTGCTGAGTTGAGCTGCAGTGTCAGTGTTAATGTTAGTGTTAAAGGTATTTATATAGCGCACCATCACCAACAGAGTTGGTCTCCAGGCGCTCAGGCTGATCTGTAAACAAAAGGTGGGGGGATGGGTTAGTGGGTGAAAAGGGCATAGGAAAGTGAAACGTGGTGTACTGTTTGCAGCTTCAGTTCGGTTTTCACCGTGCGCTGAGCTTGGGAGTGCATATAGGGTCGAAGTGAGTCCTCGCGTGCTGTTGTAGCGATCTATGTGTTGTTGCGATGTGGTGAAGTTTGTGCGGTTTGCTGCAAGAGTGGTGGTTGTGTGGGTTTTTGTGTGAATTAAGTATCCAGAAATTTGAGGTTTTGCTGTCTCTCAATCCTTGTAGTTTAGTATTATGTATCAGGATGTCATACTGGGTAGGTATATTCTTAACTTTGTTTATTGTTTGTATAGTTTCTGGGTGATACTGTGGCTGGTTTCTAGCAGATAAGGGCCCTTGAACCCCAGGTTCGGTGGGTCTCTCCCTAGTTTGGTAGTGGTGGTACATGGTGGTATGTCACTATCTCTTGCCCTAATCCCCCGCATGTTATGTTACTAGCATTGCCCGCTACATTGCTATTTGCCATGCTGGTCTGATTCAACACCCCAAAATAACCTTATTTAGTCACCTAAAATCGCTTTTTCTATTTGGCAAAACTTGAGCACACCGCCAGATGAAAAGGCCCTAGGCCAATCGAGTCTGCTCGTTTCCCTATTTATTATACGAAACTATATAACGTAGTGAGCACACACCGCAAACATAATTATGCATGTGAAAATTGTATGTTTTTCCGCTACCTAACTACATGGTCTATATGATTTTTGACAATACAGAGAATACATTTATAACGAAACATTAATAATGAAAAAAATATAAATGTTTTTAATATGAAAACAATTGGGTGAGTCCCCCCAAACTCCCCATTTCCCTATGCTTTTAAACCCACCCCAACCTACTCTAGTTCCGAATCGGACCCGCCGGTATTCCATTCACTTGGCACTTTAAGCAAGGGATACTCCTCACCCCTGCCGGCGACCCTACTTTGTTCACACCCCGCCCCCCCCTAACCCCCCTCTAACGCTGACTGCAGTTGAATTTTAAGCACGTCGCATTGTTTAGAAACCTCTTCACTCGTGCATTTTATTTTAATCTCTCTGGCTCAACATATTTGACAAGCGCAGCTCGCATTAAGATCTGAAGTAGGCAAGCCTGATAATTATTTCTACATAACCCCAACATGCCGTGAACAGTTTAACGACTTAGATCAGCTAATTGCAGTAACAATCCAGGTGCTGGCTAGGGAACGGTGCCTGCCCCCCATACCCCCCTCGCTGACAGACTTGAGGGACCGCGTTCACGCCTTCCCTCCCTCCCTCATTATCTTGCAGGCCCTGGCACAGATGGGGTTTCTTTAAGTGTAAATATTTTCCTAAGAAAGGAGCTAATTGGATGAAACAAGTACATGTCGCTTTGCTAAGGGAAATATCTGGAATAAATGGTGTGAAAGAAGACAAACTAGCTACACAGAAGAATCCTAATGCGTATTGGATGCAAAAGATACCCTGCAACCTTGCATGCAGCTCTGTTTGTGTAATTCAGTATATGGTGTTCCCGGTGTTAGCAATGTGTAGCCCTAGCTCTTTGTTTGAGTACATTGCTCTACATACTTTGCGGCTTGTAGTATTCCTATCTTTCCAATGGGGATGTAGGGGGAAGTAGGGGCGGAGGACGAGTCCCAGAATACAAAGGAGGGGGAAAAAAACGGGACTGAATGGCCTTCTCACGCTTAGCCATGGGGAACTTGAGTGCTCTGGTCCTAGTGCAGATGACCAGGATGGTTAGACCGCAAGTTTATATCTGCAGATAAAAACACAGTTTTAAGCATTCTAATTGATTGAGAACACTGTACAAGATGCTAATCATGAGGTGATATGTCGCTAGGCGGCGGGCCGGCCCTATCAGTAACGGCACGTCGCTCAAGTTAAGCAGCCGAGCGAAGCAATGGTCCGTTAACGAGGGCGGCGGTGCTGTCGTCAACAGGGTCGGCACGCCATCGAGGGGCATATCGCCATTTGCACACGGGTGGTAATGGTGTCTTTAAAAAAAAAAAACATACCATTGCTGTGAAGTCCAGTACCACACAGTGCTGTCCCTGAAGTCCGTTTTCAAAAAGACTCCCATTAGCACCTGTGTAGGCAACTACGCAGGTGCTAAGAGGTGAGGGGGAGCAGGGAAGGGGGTGCTGGCTATCCAGGCTGCTCGTAATGTGGGTTTGCATGATACAATACAGCCTCTGTTCCGAGCATCCTGATTGGTCAGTGCCCCCTTTCACGGTGCTAATGCTTATGCGTAACCCCTGGGTAAAATCACAGTTAAAAAGTAAACACGTGAGTGAGAACTTGGGGTGCACAGTGGGAAAGAGAGAACCACTTCTCGCCCACAACCCCAGCGTGAGTAACTGGAGACAGACCCTCTCTGTTGCTTTGCTGTCTACTTAACGGATATCTTGTGAGGGGAAGGGGCAAGTATGTAATGTGGGCGAGTTGAGGGGGCAGAGCCCCAGTTGAGCAGCACCCTATAATCTCTTCAAGGATACCAATCCTGCCGAATTGCATAACAGCGAAGAGCCTTTTGGGAACATACAAATTACAACATTGTACAATTGTTTGTGATGGTGATATAGTATAAAACCAGTCGATCAAGTAATGGAAATTGGGTTCTCTGTTCTTTTAATACTCACCCTAACCGAAACCGATTTTTAAATTGCAAGACGTATGTACCCATTTGGACAGCTTTATCATGCAGTGTGAGGTTTAGGCTATTTTTTTCCTTTGCCTGCTTGTGGGTGATGGCTCCTGGCTGAAGAGCGGACACTGGGGACTGCTTGGCTACCTAGGGTTTTGGGCCCATTGCCCAACCTGCTATAGCCAGCCTGAAATGGAGGTAGTTAATAAGAGCTGGGGGCAATGCCAGGTGCACCCCCTCATTTCACTAGGTCTCCTGACAGGACAAGGACATAGGGGTTCCAAGGAGTTGACCATTACTGTGGTGCTGAGATACAGGGTGTGACGCTCCTAGGCCAGGCTTGCCAGGACTAACCTCCAGAGACTGCGGCCTGAAACTGGTTTGGTTGGTGGTGGCTGCACTAAAAAGCGCCATTGGACTTGGCCAATGTGTTGTGGAATGTTAAGGATGGCAAGCTCCAATTTCCCCCTCACATCCTGAAACTACTGTAAAGAGTGATGATGGTTTGCAATCTTCACTTGTTTATTGCTGGGTGGAGTCCGTGAAGCACTAAGAGGATGCTACGACTGAAAGAGCACTGTGCGGAAGCTCTGCTGGATTTGCAGCCTGTGCCAGATCAGCCCTGGTTGTGCAGCCCTACCGGTGCTTGGGGATGCTGAAGCCTGTGGACCAGACCAGGAACTTGCATGGGTGCCAGTGGTGCCAACCAAATCACCCACTCACCTCTGAGGTCATAAAGTGTGGGACCTTGTGAAGTTGGAGAATCCATAGCTACTGCCTTGTAAAGGGAAGCGAGGCACGGTGGTCCGGTCGAACTAGTAGTGCCTACCCGTTCAGCTCACCACACCATGGAAAGGCAGATCTCGGGTTACTAGGCTTATGTATTGCAACTGTGAGTTTACAAGAAAGTTGCTACCCGGCAAAGGTGCAACTGCTTACATGTTGCCAGGCCATCATTGGACTCGCACTTCAAGGTACTATGGGAAAGGCTTACTCTTCAGGCCCAGGATGACCAGGCTAGCCCGCAGAGTTTAGGTCCCGACGCTTAACTGATTGGATGGCTGCATCCTAGAGGCTTCTTTCAACCAATTTGGTTGAGGGCTGTGCCTGAAGAGTGTTGTTATCTCATTTGGTAATGCTAGAGACATGTGGAAGGCCGAGGGTGCAGAACTCTGTTTGCATCCAGAATTAGTCACTGACTGTACAAGTGGGTAGATAACTGGGCAGCACAAGGAGAGGTTTGAGCTTGACATTGGGGCCTGGAGAGCATGATTTCACTGTATTTTATGCTATGCCATCTGGATAGTTGGATGGCGCTAAACTACCGTGGTTGTGTAACTCGAGGGCCGCCTAGAAGTGCATTTCCACAAGAGAATGAATGGTTCCTGGTAGGCTGCTGTCTGGAATGGCATGCACAAGTACCAGAGCCAATTCAAAATGAAGTGGCAGAGGCAGAAATACTTGGTGTGTTTAGCTCTTTTCTTGGGGCAGATGCCTGATCTCACCATGATGTCACTGATCGATTAATTAAATCTGCAAACAAATTTGAACCTCAGACCTGTTGGCTGAAGTTCTCTTTCAAGTTCCTCACGGTGTCATTATGCAGCATTTTTCAACCAATGCATTAAAAGAGCTTAATACCGTGCTTTTCAGGAATCCCTGTTAAGGTTGGGTTACTTGGTTTGCTGTGAATTCATAATAGGAATGTGGCCTCGGTGAGTAGTTAAATCTAATCCTCTCTTGCCTCGCCCGCCTATTGCTGAGCTCCAGGATGGGCATGTGTTCAAGGGGTTATGGGTGACGACCCAGCCGGGTATGGTTCACCACTGCTGATTTGGACATGTTTTCTGCCTCTTCAGGAAGATGTTTCTGTATGTTTTTAGCCAAACCTTTGAGTGGTAGAGCAGCAACCCTTCTTGCTGTATGCCCGTGTCATCCTAAACATTGCACCCTTTTGGAACAGTAAACCCGCATTCTAATTCCAAATCCCCTTCATCGTTGTTAATGAAAAGGTTAACTACAAGGTTTATATGTGGCTGGCTCATCCATTATAGCAATCCTAAAATGCACTAAAAATCCTTTTCAGACAGGATTTGTTGCTGGTCTTGGCACTGTGCCTAATATGATAACTCTCAATATGTTAAAGTCGAAAATACATCAATCGCAACCAAGTTTTATACATGGCTTTTGTTGACTTTTGCTGTGCTTTCGACTTGGTCGATCGCCAGTTGCTCTTTCACAAATTGAGGGAGTACAGCTGCCCACCCTCCTTGCAAACAATAATTCAAAAACTGCACTCAGTCACTACCATTCAAACAAGGCTATCCTTGGAAGGGCTCCTTTCTTCCCATATCAAGACAGAAAGAGGTGTGAAGCAGGGGTGCATTCTAGCATCAACATTATTCAATCTTTTTATTTTGGATATGGGAACTGCTTTCAATGACATCGTGAATGATGACACGAAGCTAGGCTCTCAACAATTAATGTGGATACTATATGCCGATGATTTGGTGCTTTTGTCTCAAACTCCTCGAGGCTTGCAAAATCTGCTCAACTGTTTGGATAACTACAACATCCAAAATAACTTTACTATTAATACGGAAAAAAACACAAGTTGTAATCTGTCAGAAAATAACTAAAATGTATACATCAAATCTAGTGGTCCTTGGGTAAGCAAAATCTCTCTGTTGTAGATAGTTACAAATACCTAGTCCTGCCGTTTACTGGAAACTTAGGAGATTCCGTATACTCTCTGGCTCTTGATGCCAAAATTCGAACTTTAGCCTTACAAGCAACCATTCTGATGCGTAAGTATGTTAAATTTACTACTAATCCTGTGATGACTTTTTATAAACAAAAAGTAATTCCAATAGTTTCCAATAGGAAGCTTTTGGAAGTCAGTCTTCAAATTACCTAGTTGTACACCAACTTCGCTTTTACGCTATGAATTGGGTGCCATTTCTATACATTGTCAAGTAATTTGGAAAATGTGTAGTTTCTTCAGAAAATGTTTGTTAGGTGCCTCGGTGAAAAATATTTGAAATTCCATAGCACATTATCTTTTGACCTCCTTGGATACATTTCCCAATACCTGGTATAAATGTGTCCTAACTGCACTAGATGATGCCAATGTATCGTTAGAACTTTTGATCCTAAATCCAGCCAAAGCTAAGGTAGCTGTTTATCGACAAGATTGGATTAACATTCAAAAGGTATGTGAAAAGTATGCTGATTACTCAATCTTACTATTTGGTCATAAAAGCTTAGGATCAATGGAAAAGTATCTTCAAAGGTGTCCATCAAGTTATGTCAGAACACAGATGTTAAGAATACAACTAAATCTGTATCCCACAAATGAAATTCTTGCTAGGCGCGAATTGTGCCAAAAAATCAAAAGTGGTGTCGGTTTTGTAAAAACAACATGCAGACAGAATCTTTCTCATTTAGTAATTAGTTGCCCTGTGTTAACCTTTTTACGACAAATATTTTAAGAATTTATTACATCTCCTCTGCTATCGATCAGAAGAGGAGATCTGGAGTTGTCTAGTTACCAGTTGTAGAACACCAATGCAGATTGCATTTATTCAATTTATGTCTGCAGTTCTTCCAAAATGAAATTAATATTGTATGAAAACTGAATGTAATTTTTCTTTTACTCTTTGTAATTGTAAATATAATTGTTGAATTTTTCTTATTCTTGTATGTAAATTTGAAAGGTTGATATAATCAGCCGAACAAATAAAAAGAAAAAATTAAAAAAATGCACTAAAGGGAAATTGTTTTACCTGTGTGGTGCTAAGGGTGGGATTGGGGGGTGGGGGTGGCTTGTAGAGGAGGTCTGTGAATTTGTCTGCCTCAACCCCAAAGACCAAATGAAAGTTGGGAAAAACTCTCATTCTTTAAACACCAGTCTGATTCTAAGTTTTCAGTTCATGTTCGGAGCATTTTGCCCAAGTATCTTTGAAATAAGTAGATGACATTCGCAGCAGTAAACGCTTTTACTTTTTCGTAAATAAATGTCTCTAGAGATATGTTCTCCTATGGTGGCTCACTGGTTCCATCTTACTTCCTGCGCGTTTTGTGTTACACACTTCAACGGCCTCTAAGGGGCGACAGACCCGAGTATGACTAGCTAACAGCCAGTATATTGAATTATAGATGGGTGGTGATAAACTATGGGAATATTTTAAGACGTTACGAGTGACCTCTTTAGTACAAGGAGGGCCAAGCTCGTGTTATTTCTACTCTCACTTTGAATCCTGATCAGAAATGCTACCCAGAGGTGTAGGCAGGGCAGGGCCTGAGCGGGCAAGGCCCACCCAAAATCTGAAAAATGCCCCACCAGCAGTGCTGTGTTGGGCATTTACAGATGTTAATGGCACTGCGGTGAGCCCAACTACATTAACTTCAGGCCCCACTTGTGAGACAGTCCTGGCTACGCCTCTGCTGCTACCTCATGCTGTGTATTGACCCCCTGTATTTCTCTTTCACTGCTGCTCCCTCCCTTATGGACCAGTATTAAAGGGCCTGTAGAGCGGAGTTGGCAGGGGACTATACACAACATAAAAAAGACCAGGGTACCTCTCCTCTCAGGAATTGTATTAAGTCTTTGCCAATGTTGTCCACTCCCCCCCCCCCCCCCCCCCGCGGTGAGATCACTGCAGTTATAAATTCCATAATCCTCTGCCATGTCTTCGCATTAGAAGGATACAGCTTTCAGAAATCAAAGTAGTTGCTACTGGCTTTGATATGAAGCTACAAACAACTATTATGATCTATGTATGTTTTTGATGTACAGAAGCTAGAAAGTGAGCGTCTGGGCCAGATGCAGACAAATGCAAGAGTCCAGAAATGGTTGTGGAAGGGGAGCGACGGGTTTTTCCTTTTCTGCTGGTGTACTTCTACAAGTCGAAGGGGTGTAATATGAAGCCAATGCCCTTATTTGCTTTTCACCCCAGGGGGAGAAATAGTAGGTGCATACCGAAAGTGGAACATTGCAGAATTCCGCTAGGCTGCATTGTTAAATGATGTTCTTTTTTTACAATGTCAGGCTTAACACCGATGTTGGGTGACAGTTGAAAGGATTCATATACTAACGTCTGTTTCCAAGTAATCAAGTAATTTTTCAAAAATGTTCACCTGAAATTCGGTTAAAGTACAAACAATTTTAGCATTGTATACACAATCCTAGAATTGCAGGCAGGAATCAGATGCAGGTATTTTTAATGTATTTAGGAGTTTTGTAGAGCATCGCCTGCGGCCTTGCGCTTGCATCTAGAGCTGGTCTGCCATATGGAAGTTTGGGCCTCAAGCGGGTTAGTTGGCGGGATGGTCTGATCAGCCGATGTGTTCTTTTGTTTGTAACTTTAAGCCACCTGCATAGTGCTCACCAAAAGGGAGGGGTGCTAGGTAGAATCCTAGGCAGATCATTGTGTACGTTTGCCATGGCAGAATACCGCCCATGTAACGATACTTTGGAACTATGCAGAATAATTGTAATTATCTTTATGACTACTCTGTGGAACTATACCATCTGTATGATTTTATTAAGTTAATTTATTTTGGTTTTATATTGCGCAAACCAGCCCCAGGAGCATTAGGGTTCCGAACAGAACAAGTTGGAGAAGGGAGGCCAGAGTATTAAGATATATGCAAGATGGAGGAGGACCTGGGGTACGTTTTGGTAAATAAGATGTAGGATAAAAAAAATAGCAGCATATTTGAGAATGTCGCTGAAATAAGCCAGTTGGGAGGAAATGAAGGGGTGATGGAAGGAGGGGTGGTGTAACTCCAATGAAGGATGACTAACCCTCATGAGCAAGTCAGGGCTAACCAGCGAGTCGGAGTTATGTGCATTAGTGTACTCGAATAATAGTCTGTACAAATACACAATAATTGCCACCTTGTTGTGCGATGCACAGCACTATCGAGCTATACTTGGACTCTTCTGTGAAACTGCTATAATACTACGTAGATTTGCTGACTGGATAACAATATTACTAGAATACCTGTCACTGTTTTGTATAATTCTGTTATGCATGTAAACGTTCTGTTTGCGCGACTGCCTGTGCCAGGCATGTTGAGGGAAAAGTGATTTTCTTTTTTTGTGTGTGTTAGTTGTGTGACTGACTCCTTCCCAACCTATTGGGAACGACCTTTGGTATTCCCGGAAGCCACTGCCAGCCTGCCTCTGCGGCACCCTGCTAACAAAGTAGTGGTTGCATGGAGATGAAATCTAGTGTTGTGTCTGCAGGGCGTGTGGGGGAGGGTGGGAAGGAGCTCTGCTCTGGAAACCAGGTGTGTACTCTGTTACCGGCGCATGCGCAGTGCTACCCGGAAGCTGAGAACCCGATTTCCCTCTGTAGCTTGCCTCTTGCTGTGTTGGTTTTGTGTTCCTCGCATGGGCTGTTACAGCAGCGGGATATTTGCATCTGTGTGTGGCTCACAGTTAATAGTCTTTCTCAGTCCCCAGGCTTCCCCGGCTGGCTGTAACTCAGCCAGGCGTGCTTTGGCAGATCCCAGGTATTCGGCAGGTTTCAGACAGGCCTTGACACAATGTTGCTTCGTAGCCAATGTGCCCTGTTTCAACCAAGGGAGTGGGTTCTTCTTTGGCTCCCTTTTTTCGGGGGCTCGGGGTAAGACAGTAAATGACTAGAGGAATTGAACAGGCGCTGTCAACCTCTGCCACTGGTTTGTAATTTTATACATAGAAGGGAAAGAACCTCACAGAGATCCCAGGACAATTAATTAGTCGGTCCTGGTTTCCCCCGATAATCGATATACTTCCCTGAGCTCTTTCACGCATTTCCATAGTGACTGTAAATGAATGCTTTCCCTGTTTCTCTGTATTACGTTGTTTCTATTGTGTGATTTGTAAGTAATGTATTATAACTACTTCTATGAACTAGTTGTAGACTCAACATGTTATTCCTGAGTAATAATGCCACTGTATTTCCCCACATGTAGAGCGCTCTGAAATGCACCATCATTGTGTATGGCGCTTTTCTACTTTACAAATCATAATAAATGAACATGCTCCTCATCCTTTCAATACAGGTGTACTAAAAAAGGGCCCCCTGTACAAACACACTCGCAATCATAGTCTATATAATTTGGCTCCTCTCATTTTATACCTTTTGGTCCTCGATAACTGCTCGAAAGCCATTGCTTCTGTCTGGGTTGCCCTTGTTTTTGCCCCAGATAACTTTTCCCTGCCTTCTGGCCCGGCAACCTTCCATATAGTGGTGTAACACAAAAGGAATTGGGCCCCTCGCAAAACGTGGTGGGGCTCTACGTTTCCCTTGCGCCATAGTCCTACAAAAGCCACTGTCAAATCTGGGTCCCTCTTAATAGTTCCACCCACACAACCCTGCACCCCTGGCGTATGCGCTATGCCCTTTTTCCAGAGTCTGACCTGTTGCGTAAACTTTTTCCGATCTGGTGCGTCTTTCTGAATGACCAGCCTGCTGGTGAATTCACCTGGAACGCGACAGGGCATGCCTCCTTGGTCTCCATAGCTTTCAAAGGGCAGTCTGGTGAGCCCGAGTCACTTCTCATTGTCCCACAGTCTGCCATAACCACCTTGTTCCAGTGGCAAGGAATTTCATATACAGCTTTTTTCCCATTGCGAGTTTTAAAAAAATCGATATTTGGGGGCAGGTCTTAAGAGGGGTCTGGCATGGCATCTGAGTAGTATTGTTATTCATCATCTTTTCATTTTACTTAAGCAATTTGAAATTTGGTTGAGTTATCCATTCAGGGAGCTCTGGCTCGGCTGAGCCTGGGATGAGCCCTGCCCGCGTACAGGCCTATTTCCCCACCTCCTGCAGAGTGGCTTCTTTACCTGAAATATCATTCATCCTTTGTTGGAATTCGTTGAATGTGTTTTGCAAGCAAGGCTTAATGTTTCATTTTGTTCCTTTATTGGAGTTTTGTAATGCACTACATTGCAATCGCCTATTCTTCCCCAAACCAATGAACGTTATATCACGCCTTGTCCGAATCTTCCTTTCAGATTCTCTTGTGCCTTTTGATCCTCTTGCATATCCGCTCCTATAACTGCTCCCCTCGCCCCCTTGCTCCATCTCCAAACCTGTCTGTCCCACTGATGCTTTTTACTTTCCTACCGACTCATCTCTTCCCCTAGTCCTCCCTCATATTCTCTGACGTCTGCCTTCTACACTAGTATCCCATCCACTCACTCTTTCACGCCCTACCCTACTCTCCTTCTTTCCTCTCCGTCACTTGTTCCAACCTTTCCACTCTAACGCATAATACCTCACCTGCGATCTATTACACAAACTCCAACACGTCCTCGGCACTGTTCTCGACAATCCATCTGCCACCTCACCCAAAACACCCTTCATTTACTATTGGGCCTGTGAGCCTTTTCTACCCGGTCCTTCCGGTTTGCATGTTTCCTCCCCCTGCCCATTGGTTCTTGCTTCTGCTGACCTCTCAGATCCTGCTTCTTGGTTCCCCATAAGGCAGGGTTATAGTGGCCAGCTTCTCTTAAAAACCTTTCCCTGCAGCAGCATTTAATGTGTTGCTGAAGCAGTGGCCTGGCTTCTTGGGAATATCGGGTTGCCATCTTGCTGCACGGGGAAGTCTGCTTTCCTGCCGGTACCTTAGAAGTGCTGATGTGGTTGAGGCTCAGACACGGGTTTGATGTTCCCACTCCCAGAGCTCTCTGCTGATGAGGAACTGTATTCTGGGACTGGAAGTAAAATAGACAAAAAAGGGCTTTCGCTAGATATGAGTCAGCAAGGCATGGTGTAACAGACAGTGGTATTCTGGGCACAGGTGGTTCAGAGACTGGGGCCCTCCCAACTCCCTCATCAGCCTCTGGGGTAGGACCGGCTCTGGCATATGTCCTGGTAGGCTGCTTACCCCAGGCCATGAGAGGTCCCTGTGCCCTCTCCCACCCCCGATATGGTCTAGACGGGTGTTTGCAACCTGTCTCTCCTGATGTTTTGGGCTATGGTTCCCCCTGATCCCTCACCATTGACTATGCTAGCTAGGGCTAATGGGAGTTGTAGTCCAACACATCTGGCGAGCCACAGATTGCAGACCGTTGGTCTAGACCCTGACCCTGTCACACTACATTGTCATCATGCTTTCTTTTAACTTGCTGCTGACGGACATTAAGAATATTGAACACTTAAGAGAGCACACCACACTTTTTTTTCTGCCACTTTAGAAATAGGGGTTCATATCTCTTGCCTAGTTCTGCTCATTGACAGACCTCTGAAGGATGACATACTTGGTAGGGCCCACTAGATTTCGAATGTTCATTCTGACACACAGATCTCTATCCTTGCTTAACCCACTGTGCTATTATATGAGGTGAAGCATTAGTAGTTGGTCTCTGTGGCACGATATTAGTAGTAGGAAATGTGACGGCTTGGGATCCCAGTACTCAATAGTTGCCATATCTGTATGGTCTGGGAGCGAGCACCACATGGCTGGTGCTAGGCTAAAGTTCCCCATTTTTAATTTTTTTTTTTTTAATGAAAACGAAAACCGATCAGTTTCAAGCTTCGTGCTTTGCAGGCCTTGCAAAATACCAGCTTACTGTCAAAGATGAAGCTTTCATTTTAAGCCTTAGACCTGTGTATGGCAGAACGACTTGTGTAGTATGTGGTTCTTTTCGGAATGTCGTCCAAGTGATTACACCTGCTAAGGTACAGCACAGTTCAGTGTTTGGCATGTCTATGGCAAGATTTGAGGCATCAAAGAACATAAGCTATTGTCATGGTCCGTGGAACGAAGTCAGCTGGCACTGCATCTCCCGATAGCTCCATCACCGTGGAAAACCATGGTAAATATCGTGGGCAAACCAGGGCAGTAATGGCCGCCTTTGTCAATATGTTACTGAGCCTTTAACAGTGCAATGTCTGACACGTTTATGGTTGGGTGGGGAGTTAGCAGAGTGGAGAGAGGAGAGCATGGGAGCTGCTGCTGCTGCAGCGTTTGTTTGAAGATTGGAATGCATTGGGCTCTGCGGGACGCGAAGCACCTGACTGCTTTTGGAGCTAAGGTGGGTGTGTTTGGTATCCAGTGGGAGTTCTTGTGGGGGACCCAGTTGGGTGTGTGCATGAGTGTTCTGTGCGTTGTGTGGTCAAATGTGTTTGTCATGCAGTGTTTCAGTTTTGGGCTCTTATAGACGGATGTGTGTTCTCCGTTTATAAGGGATGCTTAAAGGTACGTTGATAGTGGTGGCATTGGCCAACGAATGTCTCTTATCGATCTGGTACACTAGTGCATAATAAGAAATGGAATCGAATAAGATGGCTGTGGAATACTATCTGCAAAATGTTCATTTTGCGAATTGGCATTAACATAACATTGCCCATAGAATTGCATATGAAACCACGGAGCATGAATTTGAAGGCAGGTAAAGTAGAAGGTATGCAAGTAAAGGCACGTTTTGATTTAGCAACTGTACTGATAGTGCTAGGTCAAGCTATCTCTCTGACCACGTGACTGTCCACAGTGTAAATATCCTGCTATCTGGTTTTGGAAAGGCACCTTTTAGCGTGCATGTATGAGACTGACCTCAACTGAGCAAACGTTTTGATTCCTGAAATGCTTGCTCCACACAGGAGTTGGGGATTTTTGGACCATCGAACTGAAGGCACGTGGAGTGTTGAACTTTACCCATTTTTTTGCTTAGTTTTCCATGCCTCAAATTTACGGTATTAGCCTGATTGACCTAAAAACATTTGACCTAAAACATTTGATCCAATTTTTTAGACTTTTTTCGGTCAAATTTAATTATATAATATATATATATATATTTCTGAGGCTTGTTGCATCTGCTTAGATCACGTGCTGTGCATAGGCCGACATCTAGTGGAAGCTTACAGTTGTTTTAAAAACTCGAAAAGGGACGTTGACAGGGTGTGCCAGTAATACTATCCATAGTGTGACGTCCACTGTACCCATGATCCCTCACGCATCGAGGTCCTTCAGATTGTTTTTTTCCACCATGCTAGACGAACGCATATAGCGGAGTTCCTTTCGGCGATAAGCCAGTGACTTTGTATAATTACAAGTGTTTTTCTTTGTAGCCTTTCATCGACTGCCGTAACACCACGCCGAGGAAAGAGAAAGAATACTGCGCGTCGGAGACCATCGCGATGGACCGTAGGGCCTTGGAAGGCCGCCCTGGGCCTCGGCCCTGACAGTAGGGAGAGAGAGGGAAGCCATTTTTAGGAGGCCATTTTAGAATGCATATTCTCCCCTTCCTACACTTTGTTCGCCCAGCTGCTATTTCCATAACCCATAATTATGGAAAATACTCCATTTAAGTTTTGCCCTAAGTGTAACTGTAAATTCCCCTGGGTAGACAAACACTTAGTTTGCAATTTGTGTCTCCCGAGAGACCACGTGAAAACATTTTGTCGAGCTTGCATGGTCTTCAAGCCTAAGACGTTGAAGGACTGTTCAACAAAACGCTGGGCCCACTACGCCAGGCAACTGGAGGCCATGGAAGTAGAGGGAGCCTTCAGCGATGGCAGCGACACCGTACTTTCCGACAGTGAGGCTACTGGAGTAACTTTGGCTACTCAAGCGCAGGCCCCCGACCCGGTAGGACAGGCCGGCGCCCATGTTGTGGGGACTACACCCGGCGGCGGAAGCGCAACAAAAGCACACACCACCAAGCACATAAGC